>NC_138778.1:184944299-185324299 GCF_965119305.1 Pelophylax lessonae
ACAAAGATTGTGTTCACTGCACCCCAAAAAGATTGTGTTCACTGCACCCCAAAAAGGATGTTGTTCACTGCACCCCAAAAAGGATGTTGTTCACTCCACCCCAAAAAGATTGTGTTCACTGCACCCCACAAAGATTGTGTTCACTGCACCCCAAAAAGATTGTGTTCACTGCACCCCAAAAATGATTTTGTTCACTGCACCCCAAAAAGGATTTTGTTCACTGCACCCCAAAAAGGATGTTGTTCACTCCACCCCAAAAAGATTGTGTTCACTGCACCCCAAAAAGATTGTGTTCACTGCACCCCACAAAGGATTTTGTTCACTGCACCCCAAAAAGATTGTGTTCACTGCACCCCAAAAAGGATGTTGTTCACTGCACCCCAAAAAGGATTTTGTTCACTGCACCCCAAAAAGATTGTGTTCACTGCACCCCACAAAGGATTTTGTTCACTGCACCCCACAAAGATTGTGTTCACTGCACACCAAAAAGGATTGTGTTCACTGCACCCCAAAAAGATTTTGTTCACTGCACCCCAAAAAGATTGTGTTCACTGCAGCCCAAAAAGATTGTGTTCACTGCAGCCCAAAAAGATTGTGTTCACTGCAGCCCAAAAAGATTGTGTTCACTGCAGCCCAAAAAGATTGTGTTCACTGCAGCTCACACACAGAAAAATGGATGTGGATCACTGACACCTGCCTATCTCCAATCCCACACCACACAGCAATATCGATTGTAGTTTGTAGAACACAGTTTCCCTAAAATTCAGCAGACTCTGTCCCTAACAGGATTGAGAAGAGATCGTAGATCAGGATTGAGTGCAGACCCCACCCCCCACACAGCAATATCGATTGTAGTTTGTAGAAGACACTGACCCTATATAATTCAGCAGACTCTATCCCTAAAATGCCTACAACTCGCCCTGCCTAAACACTCCGACCTGTCCCTCAATTCTATCCGGACACAAATGGTTTTTTCCTGCCTATCTTTCCCTAATCAGCAGCCAGCACGTTGATGTGTGCTCTGTCCCTGAATCTAAGCAGCATAATGACGCCGCTGCGGCTGCCTCGAACTTATAAAGACTTGGTCACATGCTTCAGACGGCCAATCACAGCTACTGAGACATTTGCAGGCATGGCTGGGATGGCTTAAGGCACACCAGTTAAACGATTGTTGATTGGCTGTTGAAAGCCCGCCATGAAAAGAGCGCCAAAGCATGCAAAACCCGGAAATAAAACGACCGAACACGGATTTTTACCCGAACATACAGTAAAGTGTCCGTGTCCGTGTTCGGGTACAAAAAATCCAATTATTCGGTACGAACACGAATAATACAGTCCGTGTTCGCTCAACACTACTCCCTAGTCTTTTTTTTTTTTTTCGTCCAGCCTTCTGGGTTGAAAGAAAAAAAAAACTGTTAGTGTGTACTAAAACCAATAAGGTGCATATATAAAAACAAAAGCCTCACACATACACTAGCAGCGCTAGTAAGCTCTTGTTTCCAGGAGCCTCAGATATGTAAAACAATCAAAAAACAAATCAAATTACATGAATATGATTGTCTTGTTTTCTATATAACATATGAAAAGTTGTTATTGAAGTCTCTTGATAAATAAATAGAAAATAAAAAATGGGAAATGATGAGTGGTGCAAAAAAGTCCCAAAAAGGTCCTCTTCAAATACCCAAAGTAGCAAAAGAGCCTTCACCAAACCACCATGCATCCCCTAGGTCAGTGATGGCGAACTTTGGCACCCCAGATGTTTTGGAACTACATTTCCCATGATGCTCATGCACTCTGCAGTGTAGTTGAACATCATGGGAAATGTAGTTCCAAAACATCTGGGGTGCCAAGGTTCGCCATCACTGCCCTAGGTAATGGGAACGTACCCTTAATAGAAAGATCAAGCGCTTTGGAAATAAGGTAAACTTCCACCTCCAAATGGCAATTCACATCCCGGTCCTGGAATGGGCTTGTCAATTAGGATCACCAGTTCCTTATGTCCTCATAGTCAAGATCACATGCAATAAAACAAGGGGACCCATAGTGTAACACATAACACGCAATTCATATTTATTATATCAAAAGATATTGCACTCACATGGGATAAAAAGATAACAGCATGTAGAATGTATACCAAGGAATCCTGCTGATCCTCCCGCCAGAACCGCACATACGCTGCCACCGCTGCACAGCAAGGACCGGACACCTCCGCTACGGACTTCCGGATTCCAGGTCGTGTCGACGGCGTGACGTAGGACGCTAGCAGGGTTGCCTAGGTAGCCGCGTAGGAGGACCTTTTTGGGACTTTTTTGCACCACTCATCATTTCCCATTTTTTATTTTCTATTTATTTATCAAGAGACTTCAATAACAACTTTTCACATGTTATATAGCAAACAAGACAATCATATTCATGTCATTTTGATTTGTTTTTTGATTGTTTTACATATTTGAGGCTCCTGGAAACAAGAGCTTACTAGCGCTGCTAGTGTATGTATAAGGCTTTTGTTTTTATATATGAACCTTATTGATTTTGATTTGTGGTATAGCAGCAGCTCATTCAAGTATTGTTTGCTCATTTTGTCCCTGGGTGGTAGTTTGCCACTTTTTGGATCGCATACAACATGAGCGCTGAGTGGGTGGGACAGGGCCTGGGCCCTGGTTTTGCTCTTTTCTTTTAGTGTGTACTAGCCTTTAGAGTTTGCATCTAGTTTAGGAAAAAAAATATCCACCTGTACCTTGTTATTCATCATTTGGTGGAACAAATAATGTTTCCTAGTTCAGTTAATTAGCATTTGCTAATAATATTCTGTAATTAAAGGTACCCAATAAGGCTGGTATCTTTGGACTTTGTTTCAGATTTTTCAGGGTGCTGGAAAATCATTATTACTTTGAATTGAACATGTGTCCAGACCAGCCTTTCTCAAATGACCCATTGCTCAAGGAACCCCCAGCAACCTCAGGAGGAACCCTAGGGTTCCACGGAACCCTGGTTGAGAAACCCTGGTCCAGACTATGTACTACATTTATATAGCTCCAACAAGTTATGCAGTGCTGTTTTTCCATTCACAGGAGTTCCTGCCCTTGAAGTATTTATAATCTAAGGTCCTTATCTCACATGCATTCATACATACATACATATAGGATGGCCAATATAGAAAAAGCCAATTCATCTAACAGCATGTCCTTGAAGAGTGGGAGGAAACCTAAACAGGCACAGGGAAAGCATGCAAACTTCCTGCAGATTGTGTTGGCTGGGATTAAAATCAACGACCCCAGTGCTGCAAGGCAGAACCACTATCCTCTAAGCCACTGTGCTGCCATTGTAGTATTTACATATTCTAAATTAGCAGTAAAAGTGTTGACCTCTGTAGCTGTAGGTAATTTAACCACTTAAGCCCCGGAGGATTTTCCTGCTAAAAGACCAGGGGGTATTTTGCGATTCGGCACTGCGTGACTTTAACGGACAATTGCACGGTCGTGCGACGCTGTACCTAAACGAATTTGACGTCCTTTTTTTCCCACAAACAGAGCTTTCTTTTGGTGGTATTTGATCACCTGTGCGATTTTTTGATCACGCGCTATAAACAAAAAAAGAGCGACAATTTTGCAAAAATAGCAATATTTTTCACATTTTTTATATGAAATTCCCCCCCAAAAAAATGTAAAAATCAAAATTTTTTAACATTTTTGGCCAATTTGTTTTATCCTACCTATGTTTGGTAAAAAAAATCGCAAAAAGCGTATTTTGATTGGTTTGCGCAAAAGTTATCGCGTTTACTAACAAAGGGAAAGATTTTTGTCATTTTTGTTGTTTTTTTTTTAACGCGTAATGGCGGCGATCTGCGATTTTTTTGCGGTACTGCGACATTGCGGCGGACAGATCGGACCCTTGACTGACATTTTTGACACTTTTGGGGTTACCAGTGACATTTCTACAGTAATCAGTGCTATACATATGCACTGTTACTGTAAAAATACACTGGCAGTGAAGGGGTTAACTTTATTTGGGAGGGAGGGGCTGTGTGTGACCCTAGGGGCGTGATTCTTACTGTGATTGGCTGTGGCTCTAGCTGTAAGGACACTGATCAACGGATCTACATACTAGATCCGTGTAATCAGTGTCTTTACAGCGAGGAGAATGACAGGTGCAGGGGCGGACTGACAACTCATGGGGCCCCCGGGCAATAGGAGATCATGGGGCCCCCTGTGTCCTCACCCACACCCAAGCCACACCCACACAAAGCCCCACCTACATATTACACTGCCTACGCTACATGCGTTTGTCACAGAATTTCTCTACACTATGTTTAAAATAAATGTTTATTATAGAAAATAAAGAAAAATAAACTTACATTAAAGAAAGTACAACAATGGTACATTTCCAAACTTAAAGTGAAGTTCCACTCAAAAGTGGAAGCTATGCTTATCTGATTCCCCCCTCCCCTTCCGGTGCCACATTTGGCACCATCGGGGGCGGGTACCTGTTTTTGACAGGTACCCTGTCCCCACTTCAGTCAGACCTTGCCGTAGTGAGATACATCAGCATTTGCATCCCCTCCTCCTTCCCCTGCTGCCGGGCCAGTAAGAGCGCAGCGCACTTCACGCATGCACAGTTGGGAACCGGCTGTGAAGCCCCTTACAGTCAATGGTGGCGGCAGCACCTGACAGCCAATGGAAACACGGCTGGATTCCAGGACAGGTAAGTGTCCTAGTATTAAAAGTCAGCAGCTACAGTATGTGTAGCTGCTGACCTTTAATTTTTTGAGGTAGGGGTGGAACTCCACTTTAAGGTTTTCATAAATTAACACAATATAACAGGTGCAACAAATGTCTACTTAGCTGAACAGTTTAATAAAAAAATACACAAAAAATTAAAAATACAAAGCTCTGACCAGCATGTTACAAAATTTTGGACCTAGAATTACTTTCACTCTGACGTTCCCGACAATACCATACATAAATGGCGCTACTATTGTTTACATATGTGTGCTCGTCCTACATAATGCTTTTTATATAGAGGGTGTGCTTTACACTTTTAATAACATATATATATATATAGTATGTAAATCATTTTTATATAATTTTCACTAACCACCAATGTAAGGGGCATTCCTCCCATCGACCACCATTGTAAGGGGAAGTGTTTCTACAGGCCACCAATGTAAGGAGCATTCTTATTGCTAACCACCATGTAAGGAGCATTCTTCCCACTCCCACTGACCACCAATGTAAGGAGCATTCTTCCCACTGACCACCAATGTAAGGGACATTCTTCCCACTGACCTCCGATGTAAGGGTCATTCTTCCCACTGACCACCAATGTAAGGGACATTCTTCCCACTGACCACCAATGTAAGGGACATTCTTCCCACTGACGACCAATGTAAGGAGCATTCTTCTCACTGACCACCAATGTAAGGAGCATTCTCCTTGCTGAAGTCTATGGATGTCAGTGTTATGTATATAGGGAACAACACTCAGTATACAGATATCAGTGTAACATATAGGGAATATAACTCACTAAGTGCCGGTTCACATTAGTGCGATGCGGGAACGCTGCGAATATACAGCGTGTTCCTGCATCGCATCCGCACATCTGGCAGTTCACACTGCCATATGCGATACGCAGGGGGTGTCAATTAAAAGTTAACGACAACCCCAGTTGCGATCGCATATCCCAGTGCGATCTGCAAGTTCGCACAGGATCGGATCGCACAAGTGTGAACCACTGTGCGATCCGATTCTGATGCGGCTCAAAAAATGCCTCTTGTGCGAGTTTGCTGTGAATGCACTGCGAATTCAGCCATACAAAGTGTATGGCTGAACTCGCATCCGCACAGGAGATCGCATGTAATGAAGGAGCAGTGCGCTCCGAATTACATGCGATCTCGCAAACTGCACAAGTGTGAACCGGCACTAAGTGCTATTCCCTATTTATAACACTGATATCTATACACTGAGCAGCACTCAGTCTCAGTGTACAGATATGAGTGTGCACTCAGTGTACTAGGAAATAGCACCTGTAGATGGGCATTGGGCAAGAAGAAACACTTAGCCTGGCTTGTGATTTTAGACATACCACTAAATTGCGGTGATTACACACTGACCTGCTGCTGCTGCACACCATGCAGGTCAGATGGCTATCACTGAGATGACTTCACTCCGTGTGCACTCTGCAGCCTCCAGCTCTCTCATCGTCTGTCTCCCCCGGCAGGAACGTATATTGTGGCCCCGCCCCTCTGCTGAATTCCTTAGGGGGAGAGGTGGCCGAAGCGCCTGTCACTGCTATCATCCTTATCGCTCTCTGATCTCAGCAGGCACTGGATCCTCTCATACAGCTGCATCAACTGCCGTCAGGGATGCCAAAGCTCGCTGCCTCCTCAGGGCATAAACCTCCTCTATCCTGCATGATAAGCTGTGGGCACATCCAGGGGCGGACTAAGCCTCTCATGGGGCCCCCCCCTGACTCGGGGCCCTCGGGCAGTGCCCGAACGCCCGAATGGTCAGTCCGCCCCTGGACAGGTGGCTTGTTTACACAAGCTGCCTGACATTCTTCCTCTTCCCCCGACGATCGCCGAGTGGCCGGCGGACATCGGGTCCGCTGGTCACACGCGCGGGGGGGTGGGTAACTGCGCGGGAGAGGGAGCGCGCCTCTGCGGGCGCGCGCTCGCTCCCCAGACCCTCCCAGGCTAGTGACGTTAATTAACGTCACTCTGCCTGGCAGGGGCTGACCGCCGCAGTAAATCTACTTGCGGCGGTCGGCAAGCAGTTAAAGAAAGAAATGTGTGTGTGTATTAGTCATGTGTATATTTATTGTGACAGTGTGAGGCCCTGCCACTATGGAAATGAATATAGGAATGACACAAGGTTCATACTAATGCAAAATGCCATGCTCCTGTGTTTTTATTGTGAACAGAGAAAACTGTGTTTTTAGCTCTCTCTGGGTTTCGTAATCCCAGATCGGGGCCTGGAGCATAAGGCAGTATTAAACCCAAATGCAAACATTTGATATATAGCTTACTAATTCTTAGATGTGATGGCAGCATTCATTTTCTTTTTTAGGCTTTCATTCTTCTATTTTACCCTAGTAATCTAGCCAGCACGTCTATTGTTTTTCACAAGCTCTCCAGCAGAATGTATCAGTTTACATGGATGAGACATACCACTTAACCTTGGCAGGAGTGATTAAAAGGATCAGCTTTTATTTATTCATGCTAAACCTTTATCCCAAATGGAAAACAACCATTTGGGCTTCAGTTTGTTAGATTATCTAAATCTTCTAGTATAGTTAACACTGGGACACCTTAGTGAGTCAGCAGGCCTGAGAGAGCTGAGGCAACTAGGGAGTTCAGGGGACTGGAGGGAGTATGTATGTATAAGAAGAATGAGAGTCTGGGGTGGTAGGGGAACCATATATGGAGGCTAGGAGTGTGCCTGTGCAGCAAGGTGCTGCAATCTATAAAGCTGAATGAGCCCAGAGAGCCCATAGGCTGGGAGAACAGAGACAAGAGCAGTGGTGCTGCTGACAGGAGAGCCAGGTGGCTGGGCAGTTTCTGGTTGACTGTGTTGCTTTGGGAAGCTAAAACCACTACATGGGCAACTTTGTGTGGTCTTTTTATTTAATTTTTTTTAAAAAAATCGACTGCTATGCCTTAAACTACAGTTCCTCACTGATACAAATTCATTAGAAAAGCTCACCACTACTGAGCTAAACATCTTCCAATATCTCTCTCTCTTGATAGGACGAAACTGTCACTACAAAATTGGTCAGGTAAAGGACACAGGGTGTGCACATCCATGCAGGACCACAGAGCATAGATGTGGAGTGGAGAAAAAAATGCTTTTGCACTTTTCTCCAGGTTTTGGTATTCCTGAATGGGGCTCTGTAGTTTGGAGATTCCATAGTGTTTTGGATGGGATGGAATCTCCAACCCTGTGTCCAGGTTTTGTAGTACCAGCTGGGTGTGTTCTCTGGTGCACACAGCCCTTATAATAGAACGCATAGGAATACCTCAGGGCTCTCAGTTGGAGATGGTTCCACCCAAGAGAGACAGGAGGTCTCCAGGAGTCAGAGGCTGCATGGGGCAGCCAGAGCATGTGTGTTTGTCTGCAAGAGACTGGTAATGGCCTGAGGATTAAGGCCAGAGCGGAGCAGTGGGCGCTGGAGTAAAGTCGCCTAACCTGAAGAACATAGGGGCTGGGTGACCTGCATATAGAGCAAAGGTTCGTCAACTAAAGCTAAAGTGAGAACGTGGGACGTGGCTAGCATTTTCCATTTATTTGTATTTACTGGAGAAGAACCCCTGTGTGGGAAATTGTATGTTATGGACTTTCCATTTTCCTTTTAATAAAAATGGGCTGCCATGCCCTAAAACTGAAGTGCTGACTGACATAATTAATCACTTGAAAACGCATCTACCACTGGAGATAATGATCCCCCATGTTACTTATATATATGTGTATATATATATATATATATATATATACACACACACCCAGTATCTCACAAAAGTAAGTACATCCCTCACATTTTTGTAAATATTTTATTATATCTTTTCATGTGAAAACACTGAAGAAGTGACACTTTGCTACAATGTGAAGTAGTGAGTGTACAGCTTGTATAACAGTGTAAATTTTCTGTCCCCTCAAAATAACTCAACACACAGCCATTAATGTCTATACCACTGGCAATCAAAGTGAGTACACCCCTAAGTGAAAATGTCCAAATTTTACCCAAAGTGTCAATATTTTGCGTGGCCACCATTATTTTCCAGCACTGCCTTAACCCTCTTGGGCATGGGGTTCACCAGAGCTTCGCAGGTTGCCACTGGAGTCCTCTTCCACTCCTCCATGATGACATCACAAAGCTGGTGGATGTTGGAGACCTTGCACTTCTCCACCTTTCGTTTGAGGATGCCCCACAGATGCTCAATAGGGTTTACCCACCTTTACCCTCAGCTTCCTTAGCAAATCAGTGGTCGTCTTGGAGGTGTGTTTGGGGTCGATATCATGTTGGAATACTGCCCTGCGTCCCAGTCTCCGAAGGGAGGAGATCATGCTCTACTTCAGTATTTCACAGTACATGTTGGCATTAATGGTTCCCTCAATGAACTGTAGCTCCCCAGTGCCAGTGTTCTATTGAATAATGCCTCCTGTCGAAAAATGCATCTGGCAAACTGCGCATGGGCAGTACGTAACATCACTCCAGCTGATATCCCAATCAGCTAGTGTGACGATGACACTGCGCATGCGCAGTTTGTCGGAGGCATTATCCGATGAGAGACAGAGCGCGGAGGGTGTAAAATCTAAATGTCAGATTCTGCGTCACTCTCTGCGCATGCGTGCAATGGAAAACTATTCTTATTAGGCGGATTATTCTTATTTGATGTTCCTATAGGGCGGGAAATTGCGTGAATATGGTCGTGAGTACAGTACATGTACACACAGCTCTGAGGGGACAAATAGAAGTATATCTGGACACTGGATGTAAAGGGGCACTCTGATGGGGACACTGACTGCTATGCCTTAAACTACAGTTCCTCACTGATACAAATTCATTAGAAAAGCTCACCACTACTGAGCTAAACATCTTCCAATATCTCTCTCTCTTGATAGGACGAGACTGTCACTACAAAATTGGTCAGGTAAAGGACACAGTAAGATGTAAGAGGGCACTCTGATGGGGACATTGATATAAAGGAGCACTCTAATGGGCACTCTGATAGAAACACTTGATGTAAAAGGGCACTCTGGTGGGGACACTGATGTAAACAACCTGTGAGATATTTAACACTCTGTGCTGTATACAATGTGCTGTGTGTGTTCTTTTAAAGCTTAGTGTGTTATATTCAGCACAATGTTATATATAGCACAGTGTGTTATATTCAGCACAATGTTATATATAGCACAGTGTATTATACATTGTACAATACATAACACAGTACACATTGAAGGTCTGTATAACACACTGTGCATTTGCAGTGACCTCAACTGGACATAGCGATGGGTTGGTGGAATGTCCAACTGATGTCACTGTGGCGGCGTGCCGGCTGGCTCCAGTTATTTTTACAATTATAGAAATAAAAAGGTGACAGTCAAAAAATTTACGTTCTGCTAAGTGTTTAATAAAAAATCTTATGTTTGCAATCTAGACCATGAATCTACACCAGCAGACTAATGACATTTAATTTGAATGAAATTTAATTATTTTCTTTTACGTCTACAAGGATGATTCGGATTGGAGCTGGGGGCTCAGGCAGCTGTAAATCCTTTCAGGAACCCGCTGAGAGTTGTAGTCCAGATAAATATGGAGATTCTTGCCGATTTAATTTAACTTGCAATTTTAGGGTTTTTATTTGTTTCCATGCATTGATTAGCAGTCTTACACATGCATTACTTTTACAGGATCCACTGTGGGGATTATGAGGAAATTTTGTGATCATCTCAGACCTAAGGAGGAATATGCATTAGCCCCTGGAACAGAGAAAGAGACAGCGGAGGCACACCCACTCTCTGTGGCAGTAAGTGCAAAACACTGTACCTCCATTTCACTCACACTATGTATCACAGAGTGTGTGTCAGTGAAATGACACTGTGCGTGACTCACGCTCCATCATAGTGTCTAAGCCGCTAACTCTCAAACTCTGTGACATAGAGAGAGTGACACACACTCTTTGTACTACTTACTCTCTCACGATCTCTGTGTCACTCCATCATACACTCCCAGTAAGACACAGACACTGTCTGTGACACTCATCCACTCTGTCACCCATTCTTATACCCTTTGTGTCACTTGACCTGTCTCACACTATGTTAGAGACAGAGACGCACACTGACACTATGTGAGAGATTGTCTTTCACAGAGACTGTGAGACGAAGTGTCAATCTCTCTAGGTCACAGACAATGTGAACCCTCTCCATTGAATAAAAGGTACTACAGGGAAGAAAGGAGAGGGGGATCTTTTTGTGTGGGAAATATGTATTGGTTGCCAGCGGCATTCCAGTTGCCATGGCCAGTTGTCCCGTTTCCTGGTCTGAGCACCACAACCAGGTGGGAACCCGTACATGGCTCCCATTCCTCTGCCCCCAATGAGCGTCTTTAAAAAGAAAATAGAACCCGCATGATTCTAAATGCACCGTGGGGTGTACCTTTACTCTTACCAAATAAAACATGTGGGTTCCACTCTGTTTTCAAAGATGCTCATTGGGGGAGTGGGAGCCATGTACGGGTTCCCAGCAGCGGTTTTTGGGAATCAAACCAGGAACTGGGACAACTGTTCGAGGCAACTGAAATGCCGCTGGCAACCAATACTTATTTCCCACACAGAGGGACCCCCCTCTCCTTTCTTCCCTGTAGTACCCTTTCTCTCTCTCTCTCTCACGAGTCATTGTGTGTCTCTCTCTCTCTCACACACATAGTGCGAGTCAGTGTACGTCTTTCTCTCACTCACAGTGTGAGACAGGTCAAGTGACACAAAGGGTATAAGAATGGGTGACAGGATGGATGAGTGTCACAGACAGTGTCTGTGTCTTACTGGGAGTGTATGATGGAGTGACACAGAGATTGTGAGAGGGTGAGTAGTACAAAGAGTGTGTGTCACAGAGTTTGAGATTGAGTGGCATAGACACTATGATGGAGCGTGATTTACACAGATTATGAGGAAGGGAAACAGACGCACTCTGCGTCACGCACAGTGTCATTTCACTGATACACTCTCTGTAATATAGAATGTGAGTGAAATGGAGGCACAATGTTATGCACTTACTGCCACAGAGTGTGACTCCACTATCTCTATCTCTGTCACTCACTTTGCCACTGTCACCCAGAGATTGAGAGAGAGGGACACACAATGTGAGAGAATAAGTGACAGCGTGAGAGAGAGTGTTATAGAGGGACACTGATAGGGAGTTGGATTCTTATCTTTACGATATTGTAGCCAGGTTCCAGGGGCTAATGCAGATTCCCTCTTAGGCCTGAGATGATCACAAGGATTCCTCATAATCCCCACAGTGGATCCTGCAAAAGAAATGAATGTGTAAAACTGCTAATCAATGCATGGAAACAAAATAAAAAAAAATGAAATTGCAAGTTTAATTAAATTGACAAGAATCTCCATATTTACCTGGACTACAACTTTCAGCGGGTTCCTGACAGGATGTACAGCTGCCTGAGTCCCCAGCTCCCATCCACATCATCCTTGTAGACGTAAAGGAAAATAATTAAATTTCATCCAAATTAAATGTCATTAGTCTGCTGGTGCAGATTCATGGTCTAGATCGCAAAAATAAGATATTTTATTAAACACTTAACAGAACGTAAATTTAGAACGGTCACCTTTTTACTTCTATATTATATACAGTAAATAATTGGAGCACTGGAATGTCTTCGCAGTGGCATCAGTTGGATATTCCACCAACCCCTCACTATGTTCAGTTGCGGTCACTGCAAATGTACAGTGTGTTACACAGACCTCAATGTGTGTGTGTACTGTTATGTATGATACACTGTGCTATATATAACATTGTGCTGAATATACCACACTAAGCTTTTAAAGAACACACACAGCATGTTGTATACAGCACAGTGTGTTAAATATCACACAGGGTGTTTACATCAGGTTTTCCCATTAGAGTGCCCCTTTACATCAGTGTCCCCATCAAAATGCTCCTTTACATCTAGTGTCCCCATCAGAGTGCCCCTTTCCATCAGAGTGCCCCTTTACATCAGTGTCCCAATCAAGTGCCCCTTTACATCATTGTCCCCATCAGAGTGCCCCTTACATCAATGTCCCCGTCAGAGTGCCCCTTTACATCAGTGTCCCTATCAGAGTGCCCCTGTACATCAGGTGTCCAGATATGCTTCTATTTTTGCCCATCAGAGCTTGTGTGTACATGTACTGTAATCACAACAATATTCCCGCAATTTCCCTATAAGAATAATCCGCCCAATTAATATATCAAATAAGAATAATAAGAATAGTTTTCCGTTGCACACATTCACAGAGAGTGAGGCAGAATCTGACATTTACATTCTTCACCCTCCGCCCTCTGCGCCTCTTGTCGGATAATGCATGCACAGTGTCATCATCATGCCAGCTGATCGGTATATCTGCAGGAGTGACGTTACGCACTGGGCAGTTCGTCGGAAGCCTTTTTCGACGGGAGGTATTATTCGATAGAACTCCGGCAGCACTTATGCAGCCCCAGGCCATGACACTCCCTTCACCATGCTTGCCTGTAGGCAATAGGGATGATCGAACGGTTCGGGTCAACCATTGGTTCGGCCCGAACATTGGGTGTTCGAGGTTCGGCCGAATTTAGAACTTTTTGCCCAAAAAGTTCGGAATTCGGCAACCAGAACCGCCCAAAATGCAATGCTTCAGGAAATGGGCTTTAAAAGCCCGTGATTGGACCAGAACCATTAGCAAAAGCCAATTGAGGGGGCAGGAGAATGCTAGGAATGTGATTGGAGTGACTAGGGGGTCCCTAGACCAATCATTAGTGTATACGCCCCCCAGTATATAAGATCGCCCCCGCCATATTCCTAGCATTGTTATACTGGACATGGAAGAGAGTGGAAGCAGTTCTGTTAATTTTACTTTAAAAGTGTCATTTAGCTATTTTTAGTGTGAGGAAATCTAGTGTAGTTAGAGTGCTCCTTTACACTTAAGTTAGCTTCAAAAATTTAGTTTCTGTAAGGAAAGTGTTAAGTGTAAGGGGACCGTAGTGTAGTGTAGGGTTAACTGGCAGTGACTGCTATGGCAGGGTGACAAAACCCTTCCATAGCAGGGTGACCGCTATAGAGAAATGATCATTTCTCTGAATTGCTTCGGCACACCCATATGGCTTCTCACCAGCCAAGCATTTTTTATGCTGCAGGGGCTGCCACTGCCAGTGATTTTTTGAGGACATGTTTGATGTCAGACATGACATCTGAACATGTGTATAGGGGGTATATATAGACATATATGTCTGAATATATACCCCTAGACATATATAGGTGTGATAGTAGCAGAAATAAATGCTTGCGCTAATGAAATAATTTACAGTAATATATTTCTGCTACTATCACACCTATATATATGTCTAGGGGTATATATTCAGACATATATGTGTATATATACCCCCTATACACATGTTCAGATGTTTTGCCTGCCTCAAAAGAACCCAAAAAAAATGCCAAAAAAACGCTAGCGTCAAAAAAAAAATGCCCAGGTGTGTTTTTGCTGGCATTTTTTGGGGGGTTTTGGAGGCAGGCAAAACATCTGAACTTGTGTATAGTGGTGTATATACACACATCCATATATTTATATACACACCTAGACATATATAGGTGTGATAGTAGCAGAAATATATGCTTGCGCTAATGAAATCATTTACAGTAATATATTTCTGCTACTATCACACCTATATATGTCTAGGTGTGTATATAAATATATGTATGTGTGTATATATACCACTATACACAAGTTCAGATGTTTTGCCTGCCTCAAAAGAACCCAAAAAAATGCCAAAAAAAAACGCTAGCGTCAAAAAAAAAATGCCCAGGTGTGTTTTTGCTGGCATTTTTTGGGGGGTTTTGGAGGCAAGCAAAACATCTGAACTTGTGCACAGTACCACTATACACAAGTTCAGATGTTTTTCCTGACTGCAAAGAACCCAAAAAAATGCCTGCTTTGAAACCGGCAAGGTGTGGAGAGAAGCTAACCCCCTGAGCTGAAAGTTTTCTAATACATACAATCCTTTTTTTTTTCTGGTTCTGGACATGCTACAGAGCTGAAACTTCACAGGTACACCTTTTAGACCCCCCAGACACAAAATCACACAAAAAAAGTTCTTAAAAATTGTCATTTTTGATAAAAAAGCCAATTATTGAAAAAATTAAAAAAAAAAAAAAAAAAAGAGATTTTTTGATTTTTACTTTGGATTTCAGATCTGGGGGGTCTAAAAGGTGTACATGTGAAGTTTCAGCTCTGTAGCAAGTCCAGAACCATAAAAAAAAGATTGTTTGTATTAGAAAACTTTCAGACAGGGGGTTGACTTCGCTGCTGTAACAGCTTGCCGGTTTAATAGAAGGCATTTTTTTGGGTTCTTTGCAGTCAGAAAAAACATCTGAACTTGTGTATAGTGGTACTGTGCACAAGTTCTGATGTTTTGCCTGCCTCCAAAACCCCCCAAAAAATGCCAGCAAAAACACACCTGGGCATTTTTTTTTTTGACGTTAGCGTTTTTTTTGGCATTTTTTGGGGTTCTTTTGAGGCAGGCAAAACACCTGAACTTGTGTATAGTGGTATATATACACACATACATATATTTATATACACACCTAGACATATATAGGTGTGATAGTAGCAGAAATATATTACTGTAAATGATTTCATTAGCGCAAGCATATATTTCTGCTACTATCACACCTATATCTGTCTAGGTGTGTATATAAATATATGGATGTGTGTATATACACCACTATACACAAGTTCAGATGTTTTGCCTGCCTCAAAAGAACCCCAAAAAATGCCAAAAAAACGCTAGCGTCAAAAAAAAATGCCCAGGTGTGTTTTTGCTGGCATTTTTTGGGGGTTTTTGGAGGCAGGCAAAACATCTGAACTCGTGCACAGTACCACTATACACAAGTTCAGATGTTTTTCCTGACTGCAAAGAACCCAAAAAAATGCCTTCTATTAAACCGGCAAGGTGTTACAGCAGCGGAGCCATACTCCTGTGCTGAAAGTTTTCTAATACAAACGATCTTTTTTTTCATGGTTCTGGACATGCTACAGAGCCGAAACGTCACATGTACACTTTTTAGACCCCCCAGATACTAAATCCAAAGTAAAAATCAAAAAATCTCTCTTTTTTTTTAAATGTTTTCAATAATTGGCTTTTTTTATCAAAAATGACAATTTTTAAGAACTTTTTTTGTGTGATTTTGTGTCTGGGGGGTCTAAAAGGTGTACCTGTGAAGTTTCAGCTCTGTAGCATGTCCAGAACCAGAAAAAAAGATCATATAGGTGTTAAAGTTAAAGGAGGGTCCCGACCCACATCCCTGTTCTACTGAAAAATTATCTTTTTTTTTTCATGGTTCTGGACATGCTACAGAGCTGAAACTTCACATGCACACCTTTTAGACCCCCCATATACTAAAAATCAAAAAATCTCTCTTTTTTTTTTTTTTTAATTTTTTCAATAATTGGCTTTTTTATCAAAAATGACAATTTTTAAGAACTTTTTTTGTGTGATTAATAGTTAATGGGGCATGACCCAGAACCCTAGGCACTTTTTAGGGGCATTTATTGGGTTTTAGGGCCTAAAAATTGTGTTTTTTGATTACCGAAGTTCGGGTCCCATTGATTTCAATGGGGTTCTGAAATCCGAACCGAACTTTTGGGAAATTCGGGTGTTCTGGTCGAACCGAACTTTTCAAAAGTTCGATCATCCCTAGTAGGCAAGACACACTTGTCTTTGTACTCCTCTCCTGGTTGCTGGCACACACGCTTGACACCATCTGACTCCAACATGGTTGCAGTAATCCATGTCCTTAGTGCTTGTCTTCAGCAAACTGTTTGCAGGCTTTCTTGTGTATCATCTTTAGAAGAGGCTTCCTTCTGGGATGACAGCCATGCAGACCAATTTGATGCAGTGTGCGGCATATGGTCTGAGCACTGACAGGCTGACCCCCCGCCCCTTCAACCTCTGCAGCAATGCTGGCAGCACTCATACATCTATTTCCCAAAGAAAACCTCTGGATACGCTGAGCATGTGAACTCAACTTTTTCGTCCATGGCGAGGCCTGTTCTGAGTGGAACCTGTCCTGTTAAAACCACTGTATGGTCTTGGCCACTGTGCTGCAGCTCAGTTTCAGGGTCTTGGCAATATTCCTATAGCCTAGGCCATCTTTATGTAGAGCAACATTGCTTTCCCACAAGCTCTGTTTGTGGGAAAAAAAGGACGTAAATTTCGTTTGGGTATGGCGTCGCACGACCGCGTAATTGTCAGTTAAAGTCGCACAGTGCTGAATCGCAAAAAGTGGCTCAGACGTAAGACAGCAAAATCCTCTAGTGGTAAAGTGGTTAAAGGGTAACTCCACTTTAGTGGGGAAAAAAAATCAACAAACAAAGAAAAAACAATATAGCGTATACAATTGCGACACAAATCATATTGTAATTGAACGTTATTAAAATTACCTTTCCAATAGGGATAGGCAATAGGGATGATCGAACGGTTCGGGTCAACCATTGGTTCGGCCCGAACATTGGGTGTTCGAGGTTCGGCCGAATTTAGAACTTTTTGCCCAAAAAGTTCGGAATTCGGCAACCAGAACCGCCCAAAATGCAATGCTTCAGGAAATGGGCTTTAAAAGCCCGTGATTGGACCAGAACCATTAGCAAAAGCCAATTGAGGGGGCAGGAGAATGCTAGGAATGTGATTGGAGTGACTAGGGGGTCCCTAGACCAATCATTAGTGTATACGCCCCCCAGTATATAAGATCGCCCCCGCCATATTCCTAGCATTGTTATACTGGACATGGAAGAGAGTGGAAGCAGTTCTGTTAATTTTACTTTAAAAGTGTCATTTAGCTATTTTTAGTGTGAGGAAATCTAGTGTAGTTAGAGTGCTCCTTTACACTTAAGTTAGCTTCAAAAATTTAGTTTCTGTAAGGAAAGTGTTAAGTGTAAGGGGACCGTAGTGTAGTGTAGGGTTAACTGGCAGTGACTGCTATGGCAGGGTGACAAAACCCTTCCATAGCAGGGTGACCGCTATAGAGAAATGATCATTTCTCTGAATTGCTTCGGCACACCCATATGGCTTCTCACCAGCCAAGCATTTTTTATGCTGCAGGGGCTGCCACTGCCAGTGATTTTTTGAGGACATGTTTGATGTCAGACATGACATCTGAACATGTGTATAGGGGGTATATATAGACATATATGTCTGAATATATACCCCTAGACATATATAGGTGTGATAGTAGCAGAAATAAATGCTTGCGCTAATGAAATAATTTACAGTAATATATTTCTGCTACTATCACACCTATATATATGTCTAGGGGTATATATTCAGACATATATGTGTATATATACCCCCTATACACATGTTCAGATGTTTTGCCTGCCTCAAAAGAACCCAAAAAAAATGCCAAAAAAACGCTAGCGTCAAAAAAAAAATGCCCAGGTGTGTTTTTGCTGGCATTTTTTGGGGGGTTTTGGAGGCAGGCAAAACATCTGAACTTGTGTATAGTGGTGTATATACACACATCCATATATTTATATACACACCTAGACATATATAGGTGTGATAGTAGCAGAAATATATGCTTGCGCTAATGAAATCATTTACAGTAATATATTTCTGCTACTATCACACCTATATATGTCTAGGTGTGTATATAAATATATGTATGTGTGTATATATACCACTATACACAAGTTCAGATGTTTTGCCTGCCTCAAAAGAACCCAAAAAAATGCCAAAAAAAACGCTAGCGTCAAAAAAAAAATGCCCAGGTGTGTTTTTGCTGGCATTTTTTGGGGGGTTTTGGAGGCAAGCAAAACATCTGAACTTGTGCACAGTACCACTATACACAAGTTCAGATGTTTTTCCTGACTGCAAAGAACCCAAAAAAATGCCTGCTTTGAAACCGGCAAGGTGTGGAGAGAAGCTAACCCCCTGAGCTGAAAGTTTTCTAATACATACAATCCTTTTTTTTTTTCTGGTTCTGGACATGCTACAGAGCTGAAACTTCACAGGTACACCTTTTAGACCCCCCAGACACAAAATCACACAAAAAAAGTTCTTAAAAATTGTCATTTTTGATAAAAAAGCCAATTATTGAAAAAATTAAAAAAAAAAAAAAAAAAAGAGATTTTTTGATTTTTACTTTGGATTTCAGATCTGGGGGGTCTAAAAGGTGTACATGTGAAGTTTCAGCTCTGTAGCAAGTCCAGAACCATAAAAAAAAGATTGTTTGTATTAGAAAACTTTCAGACAGGGGGTTGACTTCGCTGCTGTAACAGCTTGCCGGTTTAATAGAAGGCATTTTTTTGGGTTCTTTGCAGTCAGAAAAAACATCTGAACTTGTGTATAGTGGTACTGTGCACAAGTTCTGATGTTTTGCCTGCCTCCAAAACCCCCCAAAAAATGCCAGCAAAAACACACCTGGGCATTTTTTTTTTTGACGTTAGCGTTTTTTTTGGCATTTTTTGGGGTTCTTTTGAGGCAGGCAAAACACCTGAACTTGTGTATAGTGGTATATATACACACATACATATATTTATATACACACCTAGACATATATAGGTGTGATAGTAGCAGAAATATATTACTGTAAATGATTTCATTAGCGCAAGCATATATTTCTGCTACTATCACACCTATATCTGTCTAGGTGTGTATATAAATATATGGATGTGTGTATATACACCACTATACACAAGTTCAGATGTTTTGCCTGCCTCAAAAGAACCCCAAAAAATGCCAAAAAAACGCTAGCGTCAAAAAAAAATGCCCAGGTGTGTTTTTGCTGGCATTTTTTGGGGGTTTTTGGAGGCAGGCAAAACATCTGAACTCGTGCACAGTACCACTATACACAAGTTCAGATGTTTTTCCTGACTGCAAAGAACCCAAAAAAATGCCTTCTATTAAACCGGCAAGGTGTTACAGCAGCGGAGCCATACTCCTGTGCTGAAAGTTTTCTAATACAAACGATCTTTTTTTTCATGGTTCTGGACATGCTACAGAGCCGAAACGTCACATGTACACTTTTTAGACCCCCCAGATACTAAATCCAAAGTAAAAATCAAAAAATCTCTCTTTTTTTTTAAATGTTTTCAATAATTGGCTTTTTTTATCAAAAATGACAATTTTTAAGAACTTTTTTTGTGTGATTTTGTGTCTGGGGGGTCTAAAAGGTGTACCTGTGAAGTTTCAGCTCTGTAGCATGTCCAGAACCAGAAAAAAAGATCATATAGGTGTTAAAGTTAAAGGAGGGTCCCGACCCACATCCCTGTTCTACTGAAAAATTATCTTTTTTTTTTCATGGTTCTGGACATGCTACAGAGCTGAAACTTCACATGCACACCTTTTAGACCCCCCAGATACTAAAAATCAAAAAATCTCTCTTTTTTTTTTTTTTAATTTTTTCAATAATTGGCTTTTTTATCAAAAATGACAATTTTTAAGAACTTTTTTTGTGTGATTAATAGTTAATGGGGCATGACCCAGAACCCTAGGCACTTTTTAGGGGCATTTATTGGGTTTTAGGGCCTAAAAATTGTGTTTTTTGATTACCGAAGTTCGGGTCCCATTGATTTCAATGGGGTTCTGAAATCCGAACCGAACTTTTGGGAAATTCGGGTGTTCTGGTCGAACCGAACTTTTCAAAAGTTCGATCATCCCTAGTAGGCAAGACACACTTGTCTTTGTACTCCTCTCCTGGTTGCTGGCACACACGCTTGACACCATCTGACTCCAACATGGTTGCAGTAATCCATGTCCTTAGTGCTTGTCTTCAGCAAACTGTTTGCAGGCTTTCTTGTGTATCATCTTTAGAAGAGGCTTCCTTCTGGGATGACAGCCATGCAGACCAATTTGATGCAGTGTGCGGCATATGGTCTGAGCACTGACAGGCTGACCCCCCGCCCCTTCAACCTCTGCAGCAATGCTGGCAGCACTCATACATCTATTTCCCAAAGAAAACCTCTGGATACGCTGAGCATGTGAACTCAACTTTTTCGTCCATGGCGAGGCCTGTTCTGAGTGGAACCTGTCCTGTTAAAACCACTGTATGGTCTTGGCCACTGTGCTGCAGCTCAGTTTCAGGGTCTTGGCAATATTCCTATAGCCTAGGCCATCTTTATGTAGAGCAACATTGCTTTCTTTCAGACCCTCAGAGAGTTCTTTGCCATTAGGTGCCATGTTGAACTTCAAGTGACCAGTATAAGAGAGTGAGAGGGATAACCTCAAATTTACCACACCTTCTCCCCATTCATACCTGAGACCTTGTAACATTAACGAGTCACATGACACCAGGGAGGGGAAATGGCTAATTGGGCCCAATTTGGACATTTTCACTTAAAGTGTAACTCCACTTTTGTTGAGAAAAAAACATTCCCATCTGGGTGATTTATGTACATTGCAGGGATTTTTACAAATTTTGTTGCAGATGCCTACCTTTTGTTATTCTGAAGAAATCACTTTTTGTTCCTCTGTGCCTCTGTGCTGAGTGGATCAAATAGGAGTGGTTTCATAACTATCTATCAGCTGGGGCAGCTGCAAGGCTCTAATGAGGAAAGCTGCTGGGCCTGCGTCCCTTGGATACGTTCCTTTAGAGAGTATCTCAGCAAAAATTATATTTTTGTTGCAGGAAATGCCTGAAATCTGACTTGTATCTTAGGCAGACTTCTGGGAAATTCAGTAAGCCAATCACACAAGCAGGAAATTATGTTTCTGGGGTTTGGTCAGTATACATTCTGTGTACAGAACACCTTCAGGTAGCCATATTGCATTTTTAGAAAATTACAACAGCTGCTGACTGAAAAGGAAAGGTAATTTTAATAACGTTCAATTACAATATGATTTGTGTCGCAATTGTATACGCTATATTGTTTTTTCTTTGTTTGTTGATTTTTTTTCCCCACTAAAGTAGAGTTACCCTTTAACCACTTTACCACTAGGTAGGATTTTGCTGTCTTACGTCTGAGCCACTTTTTGCGATTCAGCACTGTGAGACTTTAACTGACAATTACGCGGTCGTGCGACGCCATACCCAAACGAAATTTACGTCCTTTTTTTCCCACAAACAGAGCTTTCTTTTGGTGGTATTTGATCACCTGTGCGATTTTTACTTTTTGCGCTATAAACAAAAAAGAGCGTAAATTTTGAAAAAAAATAACAATATTTTTCACATTTTTTTTATATGAAATTCCCCCCCAAAAAAATGTAAAAATCAAAATGTTTTTAAATTTTTGGCCAATTTGTTTTCTGCTACCTATGTTTGGTAAAAAAAATCACAATAAGCGTATTTTGATTGGTTTGCGCAAAAGTTATTGCGTTTACGAACTAAGGGAAAGATTTCTGTCATTTTTGGTGTTTTTTTTTAACGAGTAATGGCGGTGATCTGCGTTTTTTTTTTTGCGGGACTGCGACATTGTGGCGGACAGATCGAGCCCTGACTGACATTTTTTACACTTTTGGGGGTACCAGTGACATTACTACAGTAATCAGTGCTATATATATATATATATATATATATATATATATATATAGGGTTAATTTCATTGGAGAGGGAGGGGTTAATGTATGCCTGGTGCTTACTAACGTGTGTGGGGGAGGTGACTGTGTGACACAAGGACAGATCTAGGGTTCATCTATGCTGAACTCTGCAATCTGACCCTGCCTGTCACTTAGGAGATCCGCCCGCTTGTGTTTACACAAGCAGGAGGATCTCCACACTCGATTCCCCGACGATCGGGGAAGAGCAGCGGCGATCGCCGCTGCTCCTCCCCTGGCCCGACTCCCGCTGTAACTGAACACAGCGGGAGCCAGACGATAACCAACCACTTTGCCGCAGTAGTGCTCGAGTGAGCAGACGGCAAGTGGTTAAGGATGTACTCCCTTTTGTTGCCATAAGTTTAGACATTAATGGCTGTGTGTTGAGTTATTTTGAGGGGACAGCAAATTTACACTGTTATACAAGCTGTACACTCACTACTTTACATTGTACCTAAGTGTCATTTCTTCAGTGTTGTCACATGAAAACATTTAATAAATAATTTACAAAAATGTGAGGGGTGTACTCACTTTTGTGAGATACTGTGTGTGTGTGTGTGTGTATATATAATTTATTGTAAAGTTTTGGGGTTACAGCTCCACGGGACCAAGTGCAAAGCTGTTTAACTTTAAACAAGGGTTTATTTTTCTTTAGGCAAACACAAAAGAAATGCTTCCAGGAATAAAACATAAATGCAACAAAAAAGGTCTCCCTGTCTTCAGCACAAAACAGCATAAAAAAAATGTAAGGAAAAAACACAGTTCATAGATGGGACTTTACCCCAGGATTAGCACAGTCCTAGTCTGGCTGTCTGGCTATCTGGCAGCTTCCAGCAAATGTGCAGCACTCCAAACACGTGTCTCTCTCCAACCCCTACTCTTAATAGTGCTTCCTGTTTTAACAGCTGCTTCCTGAGGGCTCTTAACCCTTTGCGGACTGGAGTCCCTGTAGTCAGGGGTGGAGGCCCAGCAAAAGGAGGATCCATAGCAATTCATTCAATGGACACCTCAGTTATGGGTAAGGGAACCAGAGGGTTTCTGTAGTGTAACACCGGGGCACTTAACTGGCAAGTGGGGCAGGATGCACAGTACCTTTTTGTCTCAGCCTTCACCCCTGGCTAGTAAAACCAGTCGGTTATCCTGGCTTCTGTTTTTTCACTCCCAGGTGTCCCCCCTGTGCACCATTGTGAGCTAAATCGAGGAGCTACAGCTGGGGAAAAAATTGCCATCGGCTTTCAGCTACTGGATAAAGCAAGTCCCTGTTCAATGCAGAATTATCTGCACCAGGCACTTGTGGGACTCCATTAAGAACTGATACCTGCTCCCGAGCATTGACCAAAGTAGGATCCTCTACTTGGGCGGTGCCAAACGCACCCCTGGATAAGTCCATGTCTGGGTTCATTGGGCTAGAGGAAGTTTCCTCTTCATCTTCCTCAACCTGGATCTGCAATCGGAAAAGTTCCTTTTCATCCTCCCCCACCATGACCTGTAACGGAGAGCCTCCCCCCCCCCCCCCCCAGAGGTCAATTCAATCTTGAGACCTGATTCAAGAACGTTATCACCCACATTAACATTCTCTCCAATTGCTGTAGTTAGATCTGGACCAGGCCCCTCAAGGTTTGGCCCCTAAAGGCCCAGTATCCCCAGTTCTCGTGGCTGTCCTGGAAGTCCACTCTGTACCTTGTTCCAAAGTTCAAAAAATAGACAGTTCCGCCCCACTATAATATCGTTTATCAAGCTTTTCACTACCCCAGCCTCTTGGGTCACTGAGGCTTGGCCATAAGCAATGGACACTGGGACCAGGGGGTATATCCCGGTGTCCCCATGGATACAAGCTACCCGTAGAGTCTTACCTACCACCAGGCCGAGTCACCCTGGCCTGTACCAGTGTCACCATGCTGCCGGAGTCCAGTAGAGCCTTGTCAGGAAGGTGGCTCACCCACATTTCACATTTAAGATGGGGTGGCACATGGTCTTTGGACATAGAAATAACTACTCCTGCCAGCTCTTAACTCCATGCTCTCCTCCTGTAGTGGGCACTGTGCCCAGGTATGCCCCCAGGATTGGCATCGCCAACACCTGTATGTCCCCCAGTCTTGTGACAGGGACCGACCTCTGAGGGCTTGGAGCAGTTGAGGCCGGGATACGGATTCCAGGGTCTGGCAGGTTTTCCCTTCTAGGCTGGCCTGGCTACCCTTAGTGTGTGTTCCTGACACTTGGCAGGACCAAACAAGTCCTCCACCATGGTATATCTTTTGACGATTTCTACTAGCTGGCCTGCAGTTGCAGAGTCTTCGTGGCTTACCCAGCACTGCAGGTTATCTTGCAGGGACCACAGGTACCGGTCCATCACCACCCGTTTCACTATTTTTGGGCCTGTCATCTTTTCTGGTTGAAGCCATTTTTTGACCGGCTGCACAAGTTCATGCATCTGAGATCTGGGTGGTCAGTCAGGTTGGTACCTCCAGCAGTGCACCCTCTGAGCCCAGACGCCTGTGGTCACCTCCTTGTGCTTGTGTGGATTCCTGCTGGGCTGTAAATTGGGTGGCTAGCAACCGAGTGCTTTCTTGTTGTGCAGCTACACCCTGTGCCAGGGCCTGCTGCTACTGAGCCATCGCCTCTTCATGACGATTCACCTCCACCGAGGCTTGCTGCTGGGTCACATTGCCTTGTGCAATGCCTTGGTGACCTCCTCCATGTCTTTTTCTGCTGTTTGCAGTGCCTGGGTGGATTTCACCCAAGACATGCCATAGGTACACTGTCGCTTTAAATGTCAGTTTCAGGTTTAAATTGCTTTTGCAGCTGAAATGCACTCTACAAGCATCTAAGACACCAGTTGTAAAGTTTGGCAGTTATAGCTCCACGGGACCAAGTGCTAAGCCGGTCAACTTTTATTAACTTTATTTTTCTTTAGGCAAGCACAAAATAAATGTTTCTAGTAGCAAAACAAAAATGCAACACAAAAAGGCTATTTGTCTTCAGCACAAAAAAGCATAAACAAAATATAAGGAAAACACACAGTTCATCGATGGGACTTTACCCCAGGGTTAGCGCAGTCCCAGTCTGGCAATCTGGCAGCTTCATACAAACATGCAGCACTCCGAACAGGTTTCTCTCTCCAACTCCTACTCACCCACCTACCCCTAATACTGATTCCTGGAGGCTCTTAAACATTTGGGGACTGGAGTCCCTCTAGTCAGGAGTAGAGGCCCTTTTCCCACCCGAATGTCACATCAGGGCCTCCGAAATACCGGGATCCAAATACGCCACTACTAATGCCGAAATTACCAAGAGTCAGTCCTCTTTTCTGTACTACTGTCCTGAATCCCTCACCCTGTACGGGTGAGACCCCTGAGTCCACCAACCTATCACCCTTAAAGGGACCACAACCGGAATATTGGTGACCTATAGCATCCATCCAGGACCCACCCTTGGCGTTCTGTACAATATATAATTTATTCATTTATTTATATAAGTGGCTCTCTAAATGTCACAGGAATACAATAGGGGGCATTTATCAATATTGCCACGTCCGTTCATTCACAATGTAGAATTTAATTGTAGTTTGTGACTTTATTATTTTAGTACTTCTTCCATTCTTGAATAAGTTACACAGGACAGAAGCGTATTTTCGCTGCCAATGGCATAATTTATAAATGGGTCAGAATAAAAAAAAAAAGTAAGCAACCAAAACAGCTGATATATACTGTATGTAACTGAAGAGAGAGAAAAATTATGAGAGCAGGGGACACAGCCAGGAGAAAAACTGATAGGTAAAGGAGATTTTTAAGACTGTGGGGGAAAAGATTGGAGAGAGTAGTATTCTGTCTAGGGATTTGGTGGCAGGGGATAATAAGAGTTGCATTCCAAGATGTAAAATATATTAAATATTTTTAGCACAAAAACATTTTAATCAGTTAAACAAATGCAGCACCATAATGTGTGCACTTTATAAAGCCTGAAGCTTCATGCACACTAGTGTTTTTAAGCTCCTAGAAGCTATTCGCATTTTTTCCTGCTCCTAGAACCTAACTAGTGTTATCCTATGTGTCCATACACACTACTCTAGGCTATTAGCATTTTTGAGCTTCAGCTTCAAGGAGTAGAAAAAAAATAGTTTTTGTACTTTCTTGGAGCATTTTCCCAATTGGAAAAAAAAGCTGAATGCTCCTAACTGCTTCTGAGAATCTAGAATGCTACTAACAGCCTTTTTTTTTCTTTTTCTTTCATGTACTGCACAACTGCTAATAAAATGCTAATGCTCCTAAATGCTTCTAAAAGCTACTAAAATGCTACTAGAAGCTGGCACAAAAATGCTATTATCAGAATTTTTCATCCAGCATTTTTTTTTCTAGGTTTTCTTGAGCTTATGAAAAACGCTTGTAGGAAAAGAATTAGCCGCACATCCAGGGATTCCAATAGGTTTCAAATACCTTTATTTCCAAAAAACATTGATTGTTCATTGCTGATGTATTGGATTATTTGTTGTCACACAATTTCTTTGTTTTTGATGGGGTTTTCTACCTCCAGAGGTGTGGGGCAGCTATGGGGGCCAAATTTTCGCCCTCATTGGCCAACCTCTACATGGGTTGGTGGGAGCGGTCCCACATCTTTGGGGGTGGAACCCCTACAGAACAGAAATTGTGGTCTATCTTAGATTCATAGATGACCTCTTGCTGGTGGTCCGCAGGGGAGTGGAAATCATGCCATCTATGTTATCATATCTCAACAATAATAATTTAAATCTTTCATTCACTGGCGCTGCGGACAGAAACTCCATGTGCTACTTGGATGTTTGTCTGACAGGTGGAGATGGCAGGGTGTACACCACTCTCTATAGGAAACCTCTCTCGGCAATTCTCTTTTACTCGCCCAGTCGGGCCATCCCAGACACACCATTAGGGGTATCCCTGTAGGTCAATTCCTGCGAATCAGACGTATTTGCAGTAGTAATGAACGATTTGAAAGGGAGGCACGGTCCCTTTATGTAAGATTTTTACAGCGGGGATACCCCAAATGGATGTTGAATAGGGCACTTACCATAGCTAGAAACAAAGATAGATGTGAACTAATTGGGAGAGACACTCGGCCACGAACCAACAAAAGTTACCAGCTTACACTTTCCACCCCCTTCAGTAATGAATTTAATACAATAAAACAGATCTTCAACAGGCATCTGCCTATTTTATTTTCTGACGATATCTGTTCCAAGATCTTGAAGGGAGGGGTGAATGTTGTCTCACGTAGAGCCCCATCTCTAGCGTGTTCCCTGGCTCCCAGCTTTTTCCACACTAAGGTTCCCCAATCAGTTACATGGTTACACTACAAAGGGAATTATAAATGTGGGGCTGTGGGATGTGCCTGTTGTGGTCATATCCAGAATGGTACCACCTTTAGGTCCTCCGTTAGTCATAAAGTGTATGACATTAGTTCCTTTTTCAATTGCAATACCAGTTACATAATTTATTTAATCACATGTGCTATTTGTAAAATGCAATATGTAGGCAGGACCACGAGACGGCTCAGGGACCGGTTCCAGCAACACATTTATAGCATAGAGAAAAATTTGTCCACCAATGTGGCCAGACATTTTAATGGGTGCCACAATGGGGATAAAACAGCCATGCGGGTTCAAGTCATTGAAAAGGTCAGGACACCTAGGCGAGGGGGCGATGCCTTTCGATCCCTTTGCCGTAAGGAAGTATTTTGGATTTTCCATTTGCAGAGTCGCATCCCGCTCGGACTCAACTTTGAGTGGGATGTTAGCCATTTTTATGAGTAAATTTTAGTGGTTGCTTTTCCCCCACCATTCTGCGATCCAGGTACCTTTTTAGATCTGATAACATATCCAGTCATGTGTTGTGGCAGCTCTCCTCTTTTTCTTCCCCCTCTTCCTCTTCCCCCCCCCCCCCTTTCTCTCCCTTTCCCCTCCCCCATCCTCCCTTCCCTGTTCCTTTTTCCTCTTTTTCACATTGCTCTATGCCATGTATTTTTACAAGATCCATATTTATGATCATGCTATTGTTCCGTTATCCACATACATTTCTGTATGGGCACATTTCCACAAACTATTTTTTTGGGTATACTTTACATTATGGTTTACTCTCTTTCTAGGTGGATTACATGTGTCCGCATGGTTAATGTGTTGGGGTTAGTTTCCTTGTAATGTATACATGGATGCACGAGTTCATGCATCCTTCTGTGGTGATAGTACACCATATGGAAGACACAATGATTTTATGTACCTATTTTTGTATTTCTGTATATACATGTAGGAAGTGTATTCAGGTATGTGTGGGTGTATACCGACATACAGGTACATACACATACTACACAAAGGTTCTTACATCTGTTATAGTCATTATACTTCTCTGTTTGTTACGATGTATGTATTCACATTTTTTCCAATGATTTTCATTGGTACTTTTTACATGTTTTTTTAAACGTTTTATCTATGTGATTGTCGGTCCAGGTCTTTGTGTGTATGGGTGAGTTCACGGTACACACAATGGGCTGGAACTTCAGGTTGATTTTTATATTTAAATCACCACTGAGATGCCCTTTGGGGATGAGGCTAGGTGATTAATTGAGTTGTGCACAACTGCTGATTGTTACCGCCCCCGGTACACCTGTTTTCATTGGGGCGGTCTATTTAAGATCTATAATCAGCTACAGTCATTGTAATGATTAAGCACAAGATGTATGTGTGAAACGCGTCTACGAGACTTCATGCTGGTGTCTTTGGTGTCATCACTTGCAACTTTTGGAAATAAAGGTATTTGAAACCTATTGGAATCCCTGGATGTGCGGCTAATTCTTTTCCTACAAGTGTTCCCACGGAGGCGGGCCGGGGCCAGCACTCTACTGGATATCCTATCTCCTGGCAATCACCACACAGTATATACCTGGAGCAGTGTCTTTCCTTTCTTCAGTATGAAAAACGCTAGTGTGCACGGCACCTCAGGCTGTTCAGTGTGAGGAGATAAAAGTTTATACTTTAATACATTAATGTATCCAATTTTCCACAGATATGTATCCGCTCTCCTAATCCGCAGCTAGACAAATTTTACTTCCAACATTTACTTACTTTACATCCTGTGCTGTTAGGACTCCATGCTTGTCTTGTGAAATAGCTACTATTTTGTAATAAGTTGATGCTGGTAAGAATGACATCAATGCGAGGAAAATTAGTTTTACCTATTTTCAGTCCTTATGTGCTACTTTAGGAAGTGATTATGACCTTTTCTAACCTTTACGACTGAATGGCAACACTTTCAGTCACAAATAATTTCACTGCACTTGCAAATCTTATGCTAAAAGCATGCTGAATTTGCATTATTATTGTAGACAGTAGCAAAGAGCAAACAACCACACCTCAGTATAAACTGCAGAAGTTTAATAGGGAACGTAATCTGCCACTGAAAGGCATACATTTCTAAGATGCAACACCATAAAAAGGACATATTTCAAATGATTGTGACTAGAACACAATGCCTATTGTGTTCATACAGAATATCCAACTGAATAACCTGGTGCAAAGTGATTTCTGTATTTAAAGTAAAAGGCTAAATTATTTCCTAAAGCAGGGGTCTTCAAACTATGGCCCTCCAGTTGTTCAGGAACTTAAATTCCCATCATGCCTAGTAATGTCTGTGAATGTCCGAGTTTTACAATGCCTCATGGGACGTGTAGTTCCACAACAGCTGGAGGGCCGTAGTTTTAGGATCCCTGCCCTAAAGAATGACCAAGGTGTAGAGTTGATATACACAGTATATTTGGCTTACTAAAATGAAGAGGATATCTAATTGTACAATGTCCAGGACATACAGTGCCTTGCGAAAGTATTCAGCCCCCTTGAACTTTTCAACCTTTTGCCACATTTCAGGCTTCAAACATAAAGATATAAAACTGTAATTTTTTGTGAAGAATCAACAACAAGTGGGACACAATCATGAAGTGGAACAAAATTTATTGGATATTTCAAACTTTTTTAACTAATAAAAAACTGAAAAATTGGGCGTGCAAAATTATTCAGCCCCCCTAAGTTAGTACTTTGTAGCGCCACCTTTTGCTGTGATTACAGCTGTAAATCCCTTGGGGTATGTCTCTATCAGTTTTGCACATTGAGCGACTGAAATTTTTGCCCATTCCTCCTTGCAAAACAGCTCGAGCTCAGTGAGGTTGGATGGAGAGCGTTTGTGAACAGCAGTTTTCGGTTCTTTCCACAGATTCTCGATTGGATTCAGGTCTGGACTTTGACTTGGCCATTCTAACACCTGGATATGTTTATTTGTGAACCATTCCATTGTAGATTTTGCTTTATGTTTTGGATCATTGTCTTGTTGGAAGACAACTCTCCATCCCAGTCTCAGGTCTTTTGCAGACTCCATCAGGTTTTCTTCCAGAATGGTCCTGTATTTGGCTCCATCCATCTTCCCATCAATTTTAACCATCTTCCCTGTCCCCGCTGAAGAAAAGCAGGCCCAAACCATGATGCTGCCACCACCATGTTTGACAGAGGGGATGGTGTGTTGAGGGTGATGAGCGGTGTTGCTTTTACGCCAAACATAACATTTTGCATTGTTGCCAAAAAGTTTGATTTTGGTTTCATCTGACCAGAGCACCTTCTTCCACATGTTTGGTGTGTCTCCCAGGTGGCTTGTGGCAAACTTTAAACAACACTTTTTATGGATATCTTTAAGAAATGGCTTTCTTCTTGCCACTCTTCCATAAAGGCCAGATTTGTGCAGTATACGATTGTTGTCCTATGGACAGAGTCTCCCACCTCAGCTGTAGATCTCCGCAGTTCATCCAGAGTGATCATGGGCCTCTTGGCTGCATCTCTGATCAGTCTTCTCCTTGTATGAGCCGAAAGTTTAGAGGGATGGCCAGGTCTTCGTAGATTTGCAGTGGTCTGATACTCCTTCCATTTCAATATTATCGCTTGCACAGTGCTCCCTCCTTGGGATGTTTAAAGCTTGGGAAATCTCTTTGTATCCAAATCCGGCTTTAATCTTCTCCACAACAGTATCTCGGACCTGCCTGGTGTGTTCCTTGTTCTTCATGATGCTCTCTGCACTTTAAACGGACCTCTGAGACTATCACAGTGCAGGTGCATTTATACGGAGACTTGATTACACACAGGTGAATTCTATTTATCATCATTGGTCATTTAGGTCAACATTGGATCATTCAGAGATCCTCACTGTACTTCTGGAGAGAGTTTGCTGCACTGAAAGTAAAGGGGCTGAATAATTTTGCACGCCCAATTTTTCAGTTTTTTATTTGTTAACAAAGTTTGAAATATCCAATAAATTTCGTTCCACTTCATGATTGTGTCCCACTTGTTGTTGATTCTTCACAAAAAATGACAGTTTTATATCTTTATGTTTGAAGCCTGAAATGTGGCAAAAGGTCGCAAAGTTCAAGGGGGCCGAATACTTTTGCGCACTGTAGGTAATTGCTTTGGGGCAGCTGTATATAATGAATCAGGGTCAGACAGGACTTAATCTGTCCAGGATCCAGCTTCAATTCAGTACTCTGCCAAAATAATCACTTTCCTCCCAAATACCAAAATGACATGGTGTCTAATCAGAGCATAAGCACACATTTACTGTTGAAAGGATCTTGCATGTTTATAGAAAAGGATTTTGTAGGAAAGATATTTTAATGTTCATATCTTCCAGCTGACATCCGGTCCCAATAGCTAGCCATATAGAGATATCAGTTTTGGATGAACTTTGCCTTAAAGCGGAGTTCCCCCCCACACAAAAAAAATTAAATTCAGCAGCTATAATTACTGTAGCTGCTGACTTTTAATATTAGGACACTTACCTGTCCAGGGATCCTGCGATTTTGGCACCCCAGCCGGATTTTGGATCCAATCTCGGGTGCTGCCGCTGCCATTTGTGGGGTAAGGGAAACTGGCAGTGAAGCCTTTCAGCTTCACAGCTGGTTTCCTACTGTTCATGCGTGTAACGTGCTTTCCAACTGGCCCCGGGACGGAGGAGGGGGGCCGAACTTCTGAGGGACTTTGCCGCGGCAGAGTCTCGCAGAAGTGGGGACAGGTACCTGTCAAAAACAGGTACCCCCCCCCCCGAAAGGTGCCAAATGTGGCGCTGGAGGGGGAGGAGGAAGCAAATAAGCGAAGCTTCCACTTTTGGGTGGAACTCTGCTTTAAGCTGTTAATGTAGATGTAAACTTATTCTGCATAAATATAGAACCTTTGTTAATGTCACCTTGCCTTTTTTGTTTTGTCTGGTAATTGCAGTCTGATAAACTCAGCTTGTTTTCTGAACCAGCACTAATAAACTTAACATAGAGGTTTATTGAAGGTGAGGGGTCATTACGCTGGCCGTTGCACCCCATTCGTTCATTCATAACATCTGCCAGCCGGTATTACCGCTCTAAATCAGCCTTTCCATTACCCTGCTAAATCAGCTCTTTCCTCTCAAGCTTTTAGCTCCTTCTAAAGTTCCCCAGCGGCTCAGAGATTTAGCACCAAATCTGTATGTGTGAACCCCCTGGGATGCTGACAAAGGACAGATGAAACTTTTAAGACTGAGGCTATAGATTTCATTTGATTTCCCTACTGTGCTGAATAACATGCTATCATGCCTAAATAAAATTTTATATGGTTTCTTTTTAACATTTTTTTTTTACTGGATAAATAATGGGAATAGTAGGCAATTAACTTTTATTCATGGCTCAGTCGAAGAGGTTTGGAAAATATAATTCCCAAATGGAAATGTCAAAGTGCAAGAATCTGATCTTAACACTTTAATGCATATCATTGTGTAACCATAGATTGGAGAAAAAAAATAAAGAACAAAGTGCAAGAAATACATTAGTGGATTACTAGGAGCACAGGATGAGGATGTATGATAATTGGATCTGAAGTTTGCATGCGGCAAGCTAGTGGGAGTCAGTATGAAACCGTTACTTACAGTGGGTACGGAAAGTATTCAGACCCCCTTAAATTTTTCACTCTTTGTTATATTGCAGCCATTTGCTAAAATCATTTAAGTTCATTCTTCTTCCTCATGAATGTACACATAGCACCCCATACTGACAGAAAAACACAGAATTGTTGACATTGTTGCAGATTTATTAAAAAAGAAAAACTGAAATATCACATGGTCCTAAGTATTCAGACCCTTTGCTCAGTATTTAGTAGAAGCCCCCTTTTGATCTAATACAGCCAGGAGTCTTTTTGGGAAAGATGCAACAAGTCTTTCACACCTGGATTTGGGGATCCTCTGCCATTCCTCCTTGCAGATCCTCTCCAGTTCTGTCAGGTTGGATGGTAAACGTTGGTGGACAGCCATTTTTAGGTCTCTCCAGAGATGCTCAATTGGGTTTAAGTCAGGGCTCTGGCTGGGCCATTCAAGAACAGTCACGGAGTTGTTGTGAAGCCACTCCTTCGTTATTTTAGCTGTGTGCTTAGGGTCATTGTCTTGTTGGAAGGTAAACCTTCGGCCCAGTCTGAGGTCCAGAGCACTCTGGAGAAGGTTTTTGTCCAGGATATCCCTGTACTTGGCCGCATTCATCTTTCCCTCGATTGCAACCAGTCGTCCTGTCCCTGCAGCTGAAAAACACCCCCACAGCATGATGCTGCCACCACCATGCTTCACTGTTGGGACTGTATTGGACAGGTGATGAGCAGTGCCTGGTTTTATCCACACATACCGCTTAGAATTAAGGCCAAAAAGTTCTATTTTGGTCTCATCAGACCAGAGAATCTTATTTCTCACCATCTTGGAGTCCTTCAGGTGTTTTTTAGCAAACTCCATGCGGGCTTTCATGTGTCTTACACTGAGGAGAGGCTTCCGTCGGGCCACTCTGCCATAAAGCCCCGACTGGTGGAGGGCTGCAGTAATGGTTGACTTTCTACAACTTTCTCCCATCTCCTGACTGCATCTCTGGAGCTCAGCCACAGTGATCTATGGGTTCTTCTTTACCTCTCTCACCAAGGCTCTTCTCCCCCGATAGCTCAGTTTGGCCGGACGGCCAGCTCTAGGAAGGGTTCTGGTCGTCCCAAACGTCTTCCATTTGAGGATTATGGAGACCACTGTGCTCTTAGGAACCTTAAGTGCAGCAGAAATCGTTTTGTAACCTTGGCTAGATCTGTGCCTTGCCACAATTCTGTCTCTGAGCTCTTCAGGCAGTTCCTTTGACCTCATGATTCTCATTTGCTCTGACATGCATTGTGATCTGGAAGGTCTTATATAGACAGGTGTGTGGCTTTCCTAATCAAGTCCAATCAGTATAATCAAACACAGCTGGACTCAAATGAAGGTGTAGAACCATCTCAAGGATGATCAGAAGAAATGGAAAGCACCTGAGTTAAATATATGAGTGTCACAGCGAAAGGGTCTGAATACTTAGGACCATGTGATATTTCAGTTTTTCTTTTTTAATAAATCTGCAACAATGTCAACAATTCTGTGTTTTTCTGTCAGTATGGGGTGCTATGTGTACATTCATGAGGAAGAAGAATGAACTTAAATGATTTTAGCAAATGGCTGCAATATAACAAAGAGTGAAAAATTTAAGGGGGTCTGAATACTTTCCGTACCCACTGTATATGCAGCAAGGGTGAAATGGTGAATGCAAATTTTTATATAGTGTGTAATTCTGTAAATATCCTAAAATGGCATACAGTGAGCATAGTGTACTTCATAGGTCACTATAAAAAAATTTCCAGAGACACTTGTAGGTGGAGCCATTGTAGGTGGAGAATGTATTTTTATTAGGGTAAAGCATTTATTTTAAAAGGTGTGGTTCTGCAAGGGGCATATTAGCCTAATGCCACTCTTTAGTAAAATATATAAAAAAATTGCTGTAGTTATGGGGCTAAAGAAAAAAAAATCCGTAAGGACACTGACAACAACAGTAAACATGTAAACATATGTATGCCAAGCTTTTAAAGGAAGACTGCAGACATTACCTACATGAACAATTGTTCACCGTAAAAAAGCAGTGGAAAACAAAACAAATTAAAAATTAAGTAACAAAGCTGTCCTGTGCATATAATATGCCTACTGAATTAGTTCTCACTCAGATCCAGGTAGTATACACAGGGCCGCCATTAAAAGTATTCTAAAACCCCGTACAGCCTACATGATAAGGCCACAGTTACCCCCAGCATTCTGACCCCTCTAGATCCAAGATATCCCCAGCACTTTTACCCATTCTACCCCACAGGTTTCCCTCAGCACTGTTACCCCATCTTCTCCCCAGATACCTCTAGCATTGTGATTCCTCTACAAACATCCCCCCCCCCCCCCATTGACTTCTCTATATCCCAGATTATCCCTGCATGGTTATTCCTGCTACGCCCTCTGATATGCCCGATGCTGTTACACTATGCAATGTAGATAACCCCAGCACTGTGACCCCTCTACACCACAGATACTTCCAGCACTGTAACCTTTCTACATCCTAGATACTCCTGGCACTGAAACACTTCTACACCCCAGATGCCACCAGCACTGTGACTGACCCCTCTACTCCCCTGATAACCCCAGCACTTATATACCCCATACACCCTAGATACCCCCCAGAATTGTTACCTGATCTGTACAATTCACCTGTTTCTGTTGATGTCTTTCGCTCACTACCCCGGTGCAGTAAGTTGCCCTATTCACACAGTAATCCAAAAACAGTGCAATCAAGCTTAGTTACTTTAGGTTATATTTAATTTCCTTTCTTTTGTTGTTATTAGTTACCTGCCCTCCTTCAGCACCTCTATACCGACATTGAGAAGGTGGTGTGGAAAAGAAAGCAAAAGTGGATAATGGCTGAGACCCACCAGCAATAGTGGAGCTCCCCCCACACCCTTATCTGGAAGGCATCCTTAAGCCAGTGGTGCCTCCAGCCTAAACATGACATGCGCCCATCTGCAGGGAGACACAGGGGCAGTGGGGGAGCGTCTTGGACTCAGCAGTATGCAAGGACAGTGTGCACGGAGTCTGACCACAAAAGGTCAGGAGTTGCAAAGGGAGAAGGGGGACTCTGGGCAAAGAAGAGCACACCCTCAATTTACTGCCCTAAATGTTCCTGTTAGAGAAGTTCAGCTGGACCCAAACAGGCGTTGGTGCGCATGCGCGGGCAAATTAGCGTGTGCACAAGAAGAAAGGTATATATGCGCATGCACGAACGTGCACGCGCTGGCACCAAACGGCCTGTTTAAGCTGAGCAATTACAAGAGCACATTGCTGAGTGGTCTTTCAGCTTGTTCCTGTTCACCTGTGCCCTGATCTGCTACCTATTTTTGATTTTCTTTGGGCTTGACCTTGAAACTCCTCTGGATTCCTGCCTGCCTACCTGTGACCTCGGCCTGTGTTTTGACCCCTGCTCCTCTCTCATGCCCTTGTACCTCGCTGCCCAACTGTGCACCGACTCCGGCTTGTATCCTGTACCTGAACTGCCCGGCTGTTGACGACCCCTTGGCTTGTGTTCTGGCTATGCTCCTGCCCTCTCATCCAGCATCACGGAGTCCCAGTTCCAGGTACCCATGGCCATCGGCTTCCTGTCAAGTCTCAGCTGGTGCCACCTGCTATACCGGCCCTCTTGCCCCTCTGTGCCCCACACCACCTGTCATCTCTACAAGGGGTGTTTAACAGGAGGTGCAAGAGAAGCCTCCTCTATAGCTCAATCTCCACCAGGTACATGATGGTACCACTCAGCCAGATGTCAGAGACCAAAAGAGGGGCTTTGCCCCTAGAGACGATATGCCAGCAACTTACCTCGCTTACCCAAGCAGTCAACACCCTGCAAGAGAGCTATTTCCAGCTGGAGGTTCGCATCCAATCCATGGCTTCCACCTCAGCAACCCCTGCACCTGCTGTGGTTCCTGGACCCTTCACGCCTGAACCAGCCTCCTCTGCACCTGCAGTGATTATACCACCACCAGAACCTGGGCCCATTGTCTTCTAGAACTGAACAATGCAGTCCTGAACACTATCTCATCATTCTTCAAAGCGATGGCTCAGCTTTATGACAATCCTCAGCTATCCGCCACAGCTGAAGCGATCCTACACGCACTGCAGCAAGGTCACCGCCCTGTCAAAGACTATGTTGCAGAATTCCACAGGTGGGCCTCCGATACAGGCTGGAATGATGCAGCCCTACGGCATCAACTCCTCTCTGGCCTGTCGAAAGGCCTTAAAGACGAACTTTCCAGAGTGCGTATGCCTGGTTCCCTTGATGGCCTCATTGGTCTCGCTATCCAATTTGATTGCAGGCTCACGGAAAGAGCCGGTAGTACCAGACCTACTTGGATGTTGCCACAAGTACCAATAGCTCCGACATCTCTTCCATCTACCAATACCCCCACAGGTAAAACCAATGCAACTGGGGCTCTTGCACTTCCCACTCACCACTGAATAGAGATTGGGAAGACAACGGAATAACCTATGCCTCTATTGTGGGGAAGCAGGACACTACCTTCAGAACTGCCCTGTAAGGCCTAGTAAGTGTAAGACTGCTCTCTCTTCTTACCTTGCTAACTGTTCTGGGGGAAACTGATCTGCTCATAATACTTTACCTCTCTAACTACAGATCCCCGGAAAGAAGATCCAAGTCCCAGCCATCATTAATTCTGGAGCTTGCAGCTGTTTTATGGACAGTGACTTTGCTCAGCATCATCAGATTCCCCTGCAAGCAAAGACCCGCCAGCCATCTATTCACCTAGCTGATGAATCCCATCTTAAGTCTGGGCCAATAACTCGAGAAACCTGCCCTCTACTGGCTATATCTAATATTGGCCACCGAGAATAATTATGTCTGGACATTATCCCATCTCCTCTGATCCCTGTTATACTAGGCATCTCCTGGTTACAAGCGCACAACCCTCCGATAAACTGGGGAACAGGGGAAGTGACATTCCCATCCACCTATTGCCAACAGTGCTGCTTCCAATCAAAGTTTTACCTGGTCCTGAGATACCTTTTAGGCGCATTTTTCCGAAGTAGAACTTGAAGCACTACGTTGATGAAAACCTAGAAAAAGACGTTATCCGGCCCTTTTAGTCCCCCGCAGCTGGTACAGCATATTCTTTGTTGAAAAGAAGGATCGCTCCATGTGCCCCTGTGTTGATTACCGGGATCTAAATAAAATCACTGTCAAGAACAGGTATCCTTTGCCCCTAGTTCCCAAACTTTTTCAACGCTTTAGGGCAGCCACGGTATTTACAAAACTTGACTTACGAGGAGCATACAATCTAGTATGGATCCCAGAGGGGACGAATGGAAGACGCCTTTCGCACCAGATTTGGACACTTTGAGTACCTTGTCATGCCCTTTGGATTGTGTAATGCTCCAGCCACCTTTCAGAATTTCGTAAACAATATTTTGAGGCTTTCTTGACCTGTTTATGATTGTATATCTTGATGACATTCTCATCTTTTCAGTATCTATCGAAATGCACCGTGAACAAGTCAAAAAGGCCTTCAGCCGCCTAAGAGACCATGGTCTGTAAGAAAAGGCTGAAAAATGTGAATTTGAAAAAGAAACAATCAAATTCTTGGGACTTGTCATTTCCACCTCAGGCATCGTCATGGATCCCCAGAAGGTCAAATCTATGCTCCAATGTCCCACTCAAACGCAAAGATTCATTGGGTTTGCCAACTTCTACCACAAGTTTATTAAGAATTTCTCTGCTATTATCTCTCCAGTCACCCAGCTGATGAAGCAAAACACTCATTTTCAATGGACACCGGCAGCACGAGCTGCATATGACCAGTTAAAGACCCTATTTAAAACAGCACCTATTCTCTGACATCCAAACCCTGCATCACCATATATCCTTGGAAGTGGATGCCTCAGAAAATGCCGTAGGTGCCATCCTGTCACAGCGTCAAGGCACAAAGTCCCTTCTTCATCCCATCGCCCGGAAACTCAGGAAACTCAGCCCGGCAGAAAGGAATTATGATGAGGGAGACCTGGAGCTGCTGGCTATAAAGATGGCCCTAGAGGATGGCAGCTCATTCTATCCTGATCTTGGCCAATCATAAGAATCTAGAGTACCTTAGAACAGCCAAACGACTAAAACCACGTCAAGCCAGGTGGGCATTATTCTTCTCTTATTTAATCTTCCATATCACCTACAGACCAGGTTCCAAGAATGGCAAGCCTGATGCGTTATCCTGCATGTACCCAGAGGATGGAGAATGTCACCAAGCAAACACAATCCTGCCAGCCCAAAGCATTTTACTACTACAAGCGGATCTGATTACTCCACTCAAGCAGGCCTCCATAAAGGATGTTCTACCACCAGGCATGTGTCTCCGAAAGCAGGAGGGACTGTTCCTATATAACCAAAAGGTGTTTGTACCCCAGAGTCTACTTCCAAAATCCTTAGCCTGTGTCATGATCATCTCTTGGCAGGGTATTTTGGGGCATCTAAGACAATGGAACTTGTGCAACGCTCCTTTTGTTGGCCTTGTCTGAGGTCTGACTGCCGAGATTATGCTGAAGCCTGTGGAATCTGCATCCGAAGTGATAGCAACTGAACCAAAGTTTGGGGTCTGCTAAGGCCCTTACCCATTCCCAAGAGACCTTGGGAGATGATCAGTATGGACTTTATTGCCGAACTCTTCCTTCCTAGGGACTCACTACCATCTTTGTGGTTGTCGACAGATTATCCAAGATGGCCAATTTCATCCCTATGTTAGGGACCCCCAACAGAAACTGCCCCTACCTTCGTTAAAGAAGTGGTCTGGCTTCACAGGGTACCCAGCAGCATCACCTCAGATTGACGAGTACAGTTTACCACCAGGTCCTGGAGGGACCTCTGCAGAATATTAAATATTGGAACTTATTTCTCCTCACCCACAAACAAATGGCCAAACAGAGCGAACAAACCAGACTCTGGAGAAATATCTCCGGTGTTTTTCATCTTTTTCTCAAGATGACTTGGTGTTGCTTCTAACTCGGGCATAAATTTGCATATTATGATGCAGTTCACTCGGGCACGGAACAAGCTCAGTTTTATGCAAATTATGAGTACTTTCCAGTCTTTTTACCCAATGGGATGCCTGATTCCTTGGTCCCTGCAGTCCAGGAGAGAACAAAATTCCTACAGTCAAACAACAAAGTGTTGCAAGATGCCATTTCCAAAGCACAGCAAGACATTAAAAAGTTTTTTCACAGGAGAAGGAAAGGAGACAAGATTTGGCTAGCCACCACTAACTTAAAACTGTTGTGCCCATCCAAGAAACTGGGGCCTAGATATTTCGGTCTATTCCCTGTTAAGAGACAAATCAACCCAGCAGCTTATGAACTTTCACTCCCAGAAATGTACAAAATCCACTTTCATCCTTGCTAAAGCCCGCAAGACTAAATTCATTACCAGATCCACCACCACCTGTAATAGTCGATGGCAACTAGGAATACATAGTCAAGACAATTGTGAATTGTAGGAAAATAAGTATTATCCAGTACTTGATTAAGTGAAAAGGGTATGGTACAGAAGAAAATTAATGGGAACCAGAAACCAATCTTTATGCTAAGACTGATACAGGGATATTTCAGGCTCATCCTGAAAAGATGTTACAAATGGGCATCTGGTGCCCCACACCACCTGTCATCTCTATCAGGGTTGTTTTTACAGGAGGTGCAGGAGAAGCCCCCTCTACAGCTCCATCTCCACCAGGTCGTGATAGTACCCCACACAATACTGAAAGAACCCTTATATAAGGACACAGATATCATGGGAGAAATTACTCAAAAAACAAGACTGTCCCAGCAAATCTGTATCTGTAAGTACTGTGTATTGCCTACACAGGGCCACCATTTCCCCTTTCCCCAGGCTTGCATAAAATTGCCTTCTTGTCTGGTAGTCTTAGTTCTCAAAAGTGTTTATTTTTATGTCAAATTTCGAATCAGTTTAGTTCATAGTCTTTTGACTAAAATGCTATTTTAGTTTTAGTCGTATTTTAGTCGACTAAAATAAAGTTATTTTAGTCAACGAAAATATTTTCATGGATGAAATTAACACTAGTTTTCAGAACATCTCTTCCTGAGCAATGTGAGTTAAGCAAAGTGTTAGAAAATAATGTAACTCAAGGATGCAATTCTTAACAGAAGCATTTGTTGGCATAATGCAGAGTTATGCAAACTGCGGCCCTCCAACTGTTGCAAAACTACATATCCCATCATGCCTCTGCCTCTGGGTGTCATGCTTGTGGCTGTCAGAGTCTTGCTATGACTTATGGTACTTGTAGTTCTGCAACAGCTGTAGGGCCACAGTTTGCATATCCCTGGCATAGTGCATAATCAAGGCTGCAATAGACTGCACAACACTCAGCCTAAGACAATTTAGTAGACTAGAAGTTTTGCTTGGTGCTTTTAGACCCCTTTCAAATGGATGGCAGTCTCCCCCATGCATCACTTTTCAGAGGGGATAGAGCAGAGGCGTCCACACATGCAGGAGGAAGTAGGATCCTGAATACGTGTTTCCTTTTTTTTATTTTGGCTCTCTTGTTATTTTATTTTTTAGTTTTTTTTCAAGAGGGATTTTGTATTAAAATATCAGGCTGGTTGGAATCATCTTCCTTTGGCTTCAATCATGATCCCTCTCTACTCATTAACTTTACCAGATCTCTACCTAGCAGCTAGAACCTGCTGGACTGGATGTGTGGGTCTAGCCTGGAATGTGACCTGGGTCATTGGGCTCTGCATTCTGGCACTTTCTACACCTGAGTGTACTGGAAAAAGAGTCATTCCTCTCTGATGATGACCTTTTTCATCCTTGTCTGGAGCATCAGGTTGGCTCTCTGTGCTCTCTGAATTGGTCATATTAGTAGGCTCCTCTATATAGTAGAGGACCCCATCATATCCATTCAGATTCAGGCATTGAACCTTCAGGCAAAGCCTGAGCTGCAGATGGTTCCCAGTCCTCCTAGTAAGGCCTGTTAGAACTTTTTTTCTGTATTGCACACCCCTTAGACTGCTTTTGGATGTTCTGACTATATCTGAATTTGTGTGTCCCTCAAGGGATGAGAAAGAAAAAAAATGTTTCGTACTTACCATTTTTTGGGGACTATAATGGGGCATTGGTTCTGCCTCTCTGTGTTTTTGTTTCTTGCCCTTAGTACCATAAAACTGAGGCATGCTGGTAGAGAAGGGGTTATACTAGGGGGCCTTAATGAACTCAAAGAACTCCATATAAACCTCCATGCTTCTGTTGTTACACCATCAGAAGGCTTAGTAAAAGTTCCTACATAAGTGCACAACCATTATTGAAGGACAATATGTCATTTGTTTTCTTATGCTAAGAATGAAACGACAATAATTGACTGAACATTATGCCACGGGTTCAAAATAGTTTTTGTCCTAACATGACAAATCTCAACTGAATTCATCAAATCAGGCTCTGTGCTAGCTCACTGATTATAATTCTTTTGTACATTATATGAAGGCACTCATTATGATTAGACTCTCAAGACAGGAAACATGCAGGATTCAGAGGCATGCAAGCGATTGGCTACCATGGGTGGCTATAGTTTTGAGTGTGACTAGCTAGCTACCTTGGTATTTATTAATGAGCTCTCATGCTATTATTAGAATGCTGGGAATAGAGTCTTTCTGATTGGATGGACTCAATGTATAAGAAGTCACAGGGCACCCCGCTTTGTTAATCTCACCGCCTGGAATGTGCCGTAATGAACAATCGGGATGCCTTCCTATGTTTTAATGCAGAAATCATGTCCCCCCACACTAGGGAATAAAGGATTTTCCTGGTAATTATTAGCTTTAATCTCTGTGATGGGGCCAGCCCTGCACCAATAACGTACATAATTAGAGAGTGTAGTATATTAACCTGCCTGTCTGTAGTTCAGTCTATAGATATGTTTTTATATCCTAATTTTAAAAAGATGAGATTTTAATAGTAAACTGCAATATTTCTAGGCGTTCCCCTTCTTACAGGCACAAACCACACACATATCAGCAGTGAAGTTTTTTAAATTTGTATTTAAGTGAGAATTTGTATTTCTTATATTACAGGACGCAGTGAAAGTTTACTGTGACAAATATAGATGTGTATTAAAAGCTAAACTTACTCTCCTTTATATGATTAAACATTACCTGCAAAAGTGGTCAGATCATTGCTTGATTTTTTAGGCCTGTTTTACATGTTGTAACTATAAGGAGGGGTATCATCTAACTTTTTAATGTTTATGATATGGTGAATAAAACCATAGGAAAGGGAACTCATAAATACAGATAGGAACACACAATTCTGCAGTGGGACAGGAACTGTGACATGGAGTTCTTAAGCCCCGGAAGATTTTACCCCCTTCCTGACCAGGGGGTTTTTTGTGATTTTTTTTTTTTTACTGCGTGAGTTTAACGGACAATTGCGCGGTCGTGCGACGCTGTACCTAAACAAATTTGATGTCCTTTTTTTCCCCACAAACAGAGCTTTCTTTTGGTGGTATTTGATCACCTGTGCGATTTTTTGATCATGCGCTATAAACAAAAAAAAGAGCGTAAATTTTGCAAAAATAACAATATTTTCACATTTCTTTATATGAAATTCCCCCCAAAAAAATGTAAAAATCAAAATTTTTTAACATTTTCGGCCAATTTGTTTTATGCTACATATGTTTGGTAAAAAAAATAGCAAAAAACTTATTTTGATTGGTTTGCGCAAAAGTTATCGCGTTTACTAACAAAGGGAAAGATTTTTGTCATTTTTTGGTGTTTTTTTTTTTTAACGAGTAATGGCAGCGATCTGCAATTTTTTTTTTGCGGGACTGCGACATTGCGGCGGACAGATCAGACCCTTGACTGACATTTTTGACACTTTTGGGGTTACCAGTGACATTACTGCAGTAATCAGTGCTATACATATGCACTGTTACTGTAAAAATGACACTGGCAGGGAAGGGGTTAACTGTATTGGAGAGGGAGGGGTTAGGTGTGTCCTAGGGGCGTGTTTCTAACTGTGATGGGACATGTCTACTATTGTAAAAACAGAGATCAACGGTTCTACATAGTAGAACCATCTGATCTCCATTTTTACACAGGGGAGAATGACAGGCGGCTTGTTAACATTAGCCGCTCTGCCTTTCTCCCGCTCTACCGACGATCGGCGAGTGACCGGCAGACATCGGGTCCGCCGGTCACACGCTCTGACTGCTTAGTGAACGAGCCGCTGCGGGCGCGCGCTCGCCCGCTATTGGCTCACAAGCCGGTGACAGGCTAGTGACGTGTCACTTTGCCTGGCCGGGGCTGACCGCCGCAGTATATTTACTTGCGGCGGTCGGCAAGTAGTTAATGTGTAGCTAAAGACAGAGGGATTAGAACACCTGTCAGTTTTTATTGCTGCCTGTGCCTCCGTTAAGGAGATTTAACCTCTTTATTTGTCTTGTTAACCATTATCTTTGAACATAAAAGAAAACCCCAAATGTTGGGTTGTCCCCAGAAAAGTAATAGGTGGGAAATCTTCCACTGGGAACACTACGGTAGTTCTGATGATCTGGGGGGTCCCCAAGAAACTCCTTTTTGGCTATGGGACAAGAAGTGAAGGGAAATCTCGGCAATGGGACACAGATGGCGAAAAAATCTGACTGGGGTTATAACCCCCCCCCCCCCTTGTTCTATCCAAAACTAGAAAAAAAAAGCTTTGCCCATAGTTCTACTTTTAAGTGTAACTATGGCCAGAATAAAAAATGACATATATGATCTACTCTGTCAGTAGCATTGAAACAGCAGTCCACCCCCCCCCCCCCGTAATATAGTTTTATTACCTGATGATCTGGCTAGCAAGTCTGTTGTTTTTCAGCTTCCTTTAACTCCTTCCTGCCAACAGTATGCATATATGTGGCCTCAGGTAAGTGGGTCTTAATCTGTAAGTCCGTATATATGCATGTCTTTGTGCTGGGAGCCTGCAGCACAGCGTGCTCTTAGCACAGAGATGGGGCTCTCACTAACGATTAGGATAGCCTCTGATTGGCTATCACAGTGATCAATGAATGTGCAGCCTCCCATGTATTTTTTTCTCTTCTAAATGGAGAAATTGTATCTTTCTCTCCTTGCAGGGGAGGATTATGTAAACAAACAAAAGTGTGTAAAAAAAAAAAAAAAAAAGAAATTAGGAAAAAAAAAATATCTTGACCAAGCTTTGATCTAGGTCAGTGTCTACCCATTACCATTTAGTGCCGGTTCACATTTGTGCGATCACAGAGATCACATTTAATTCGGAGCGCACTGCTCCTAAAATGACATGCAATCTCTGTGCGGTGCAAATTCCGCCATACAGTTTGTATGGCGGAATTTGCACCGCAATCGCACCCAACTCGCACAGGACCCTTTTTTTGGTCCACAGCAGAATCGGATCTCATGGTGGTTCACACTTTCAGTTCGCACTGCGATATGCGATCAGATCTGGGGGTGTACTTAACTGTTAATTGACACCCCCAGCGTATCTCATATGGCAGTGTGAACTGCCAGGGGTGTGGATGTGATGCGGGAACACGCTGTATATTCGCAGCGTTCCCGCATACCACCAAAATAAGGTCCTGAAAAAACAAGGTATAATCCACCTGGATACATAAAGTAGTTGCAATGATATGTACAGGTTTACTAACACACATGTCAAAGTTGAAAAATTATGTTCAGACATTAACATTTGTTTTACCCTCAGTCACTAAGGGGTTACCAGCCCAAGCTGAAAAAAAAACATATTGCTGTAACTACCTGAATGTGTTAGCTGGAGTTGGGCTTTACATTCTTAGTAACTAATGCAACATCCATCTAATCTGCCAGTCCACCCGACACCACCCTTTCAACTAATTGACAATCCTGCTGTCCAAGAAGGGCTACAGTGCTCCTCCATAGATGCAGTGGAGGACTTAATGTAGCCACCCTAAGACAGGAGAAGGTGTGTTACTGGCCGATTATCAGATAAAGAAATAAAAGCCCCCCCCCAAAAAAAAAGAAAATAAATGCAGTGACCACATTCAAAGATTGGTAAGCAACAATATATTACATTTTTGTTTTTGGGTTTAATTAGGCTTGTAACATCCCTAAGATGACTGCTGGGAACATTAGACTACACCTCTAAAGTCAAATATTTTAAAAAAACCTGGGCCTTTAAGGGTCCTTTCCCACTGCTTCATTTCTTCCTTGCGAGAAAAAAGTTTCCCTATAAATGCTATGGGACTTTTTACACCACTGCATTACTGGTGCAGTGCATTTTGAAAAGTCTTGCATGCTACATCTTTGGTGCGGTTTTGAAACCCACACCAAAAACTCATCTTCCCATTGAATTGTATAAAAATTACGATAAAAATGCACCACGTTTTTGCATTTTTGGTGCATTTTTACCACAATTTTGCTACAGAGCGATCTGAATGTACCCTAAAGCCCCGTACACACGTACCGATTGTCGGCCGTAAATATTCGTCCGCCGAACGATCGGCCGATTGTCGGCTTGTTAGTATGATGCTTCCGACAACCGACAGCGACTTTTTGGCCGAACAGAATCGGGTGTGCAGGCTATAAAATTTTTGTTTGCTGTCACCAGAATGGCCGATTGTTCGCCAGTCAGTACAGAATTCTGCCAACAAACAGCAGATTAGCAAGACTGGGCATGCTCAGAAAAGAAAAAACACACGGAAAGTTAACCATCACATGACATCACTTCTGCAGTCGGCTGTTGTTGGCCGACAAAATTCGTGTGCAGTCTTTGCACTTTTCAACCGACAGGACAGCACCGGACAAAAGACGGCCGACATTCGGTACGTGTGTACGGGGCTTTAGTTAGGGTCTCCAAGTTCAACTAGCTAGTTTAGGTGCGTCCATATGTTGATCAGGATGCAATTCGGAAGTCCCAGTGGTGGTATGAACTGCAATAACGTCTTTCTATTAATATGACAATAATAGTTAGGCTCCATGTACACGGGACTTTGTTAAAAGCCCCTTTGAATGCTGGAATTTTTAGGACGTTTGAAACGTCCGTTCGGTCGCGTTTGTACCCGCGTTTAGCGGCGTTTGCGGGCGTTTGCGTTTAGAAGCGTTCCTAGAGGTCAAAAAAATGATTCCCCTTTAAAATGGAAAAACGCGAACGCTAAACGCGGGTCATCGCGACCGAACACGTTCAGACGCGTGTGTGCATTTGAAACGCCGGGAAACACACGTTCGAACGCAAATAATTGCGTTCTAAAAACAGTCTCTGAACGCAACTGCCTGCAAATGACTGTAAACGACCTGGTGTACATGGACAGATAAGATAAAATGTAGATGGGTTCAGGGGCTTCTGAAAAAAACGCCCAACTGCTCCTAAACGGCATTTCCAGCGTCCCGTGTACATGGAGCCTTATTGGTACTGAGTGTAAAACACAGAGCGCATGGTTTAGAGTGAAACGGTGCAGAGTATGTTACATGCTGCACAGCATACACATAATAAAAATGCCTTTCTATATGCTATTATTAAAATACACTTTGCAGAACAATGTCAAGCTGACAAGCAGCATCCCATAGAACAAGGGAGTAAACAAATTACCAACAGGACGTGCATGCATCCCTTGCAGAGTCATTTGAGTGCTGGCACTTTCTGTAGGAGGGCAGGTAGTGGCATGTGTCAGCAGCAACTTCCATATAAAATTAGATGTGTGGAATCAGAAGCCATTATATTCTGTGCACTCCTACACAAAATGCCAGCACAGTTTATATTTTTTCCATATAAGAACTGCCTGCCGACATTTTCTGAAAGACGGAATGCTACTTCTTTTTCCTGCAGTTTTCCTTAACCAATACACATGTATCTCTGTCCTACTGTTTATTTGGCTTGTGTTATCTGGCCTATCTCACTTTGACACCGGGGTTAGAGTGCTGCACCGCAGCTTGTACAGATGGATCTTTGTTGAAATTGCTTGCTCTTTTGTTTTCTGTACTGTGGGACAAGATTGAAAGTGTGCAAAGGCAATCATCAGAGCAGTGTGTCACGACAAAAGCAAGAGTGCCTGCCCTGTACCCTCCTCTGTATTCTACCTGCATCAGTAAAGATTCCTCTTGTAGGAAGGCAGCCTTCTATATTGTTTGCAGTTTTTGAGATTAATACATGGCACAATTTTTATATATACCTTTGAAAATAGTAAATGTGATGTATTCCCTCATACTAACAAACAGCCACAACTCCCTAGATGAGATATAAATAAATACATTTATGGTGACAAGTCTGATGTTAGCACTAACAGTGCAATTTATATGTTAAATCTTAGTAGTACATTGACAGCCAGGGATCATTTCAGAAAAGCTTATTATTTCATGTGATTATAAAGCTGTACATAAATGTGTCACATGCTAGCTTTGATGAAACAGTCCTGAAATCCCATCAGACTGTGGCTGCACTTGACCCTGTATGCTATCCTGCTGTGCTAATAGTGCCCTGTCAGAAATTCAGGCATCAGCTTGAGCATAGCATGGCAGCATTGCACATATTTTACTATGCCTTTGTGTAGAGCTGCAAAATTCTGGATAAAATTAAAATCACAATTTTTTTGCGTAGAATGAAGATCACAATTCTCGGCGTAACATCATCTTTCGCATTATACAAAATAATTGGGCTAACTTTACTGTTTTTTTTTTTTTAATTAAAGTGTATTTTTCCCCAAAAAACTGTATTTGAAAGACTTCTGTGCCCATACAGTGTGACATAAAAGATTGCATTGAACGCCAATTTATTGCCTAGGTTCTCTGCTAAAAAAATATACTTAAGTTCTGGGGTTCTAAGTAATTTTCTAGCAGAAAAAGGCTTAGCCTTTAAGAGGTTAAACTGCCCTCACTTAGGGTCCTTTCACACAGTCCGCCTCCGTTGGTGGACTCTGTGCTGCTCAGCGGGGGGGGGGGGATCGATCAGCCGATCCCCGCTGAGCAGGCAGGTGACAGCTCCCACTCCGCTCTGTGTGCGGAGAGGGTGGTGTCAGAGCCCCGCTGCTCTCTATGGGGGAATCGGATGAGAGAGGACCGCCTGTCCCCTTGGACGGATGGAAAATAGGGTTTCCATCTGTCTGGATTTCATGGACAGGATCGGAATCAGATAGCAGCGTGTGTCAGCGGACATGTCTCCGCTGGCATCCGCTGCCCCATAGGGATGCATTGAGGATCCGATCAGATCCGCCTAAAAAACTGACAGGTGGATCTGATCGGATCGTTCGTGTTTCAGACGGAAGTTAATACCTTTGATCTAAAATAACAAAATGATACATTGTGTTTATAGTTATCTAGCAGCCTTAATAATGTTGATAATTATTCGCCTGCGGCTCTTTTTTTTTTTGACAGTTGTGAGTGAGCAGAGAAAAGCTCTGTAGGAATCAAGGACATGCTGTTTTAGGGGGGGGAGGGGGGGGGTGTGACTCCAGATCGCAATTTGTTAACGATTAATCGTACAGCTCTACCTTTGTGTAATGTGACCCAGGTTCACCAGGCTTAAACCTAAAACCAAAAATGTAGTATTTTGCAGCTTACCAATCATTAGGTTTGGCAGCTACACTGTTTATCTTCTTTTTGGCTTTTATCCCTCTGCTTTCACCTTGCGATCTGGCCAGTGGCACACCACCTGTATTACATAGTTACATAGTTACATAGTTAGTAAGATTGAAAAAAGACACCAGTCCATCCAGTTCAACCTATGATGTGTGTGTGTGTTTGCTTTTAACCGTACATTGTATACCCCTGTATGTTGTGGTCTCTAAGGTGCCCATCTAACAGTTTTTTGAAACTATCAATGCTCCCTGCTGATACGACTGCTTGTGGAAGAGAATTCCACATCCTTACTGCTCTTACAGTGAAGAACCCCTTACGCATTTTAAGGTTAAACCGCCTTTCCTCTAGATTTAGTGAGTGGCCACGTGTCTTATTGCATCTCCTTTCTCTGAATAGTTTGTTCCTTATGCTAGGGTCGCCAGTACAGTATTTGTATATTGATATCATATCCCCCCTCAATCGTCTCTTCTCCAGAGAGAATAGGTTCAGTGCTTGTAGTCTTTCCTCATAGCTGATGTCCTCCATTCCCCTAATTATTTTTGTTGCCCTTCTCTGGACTCTTTCCAATTCCAGCACATCCTTCCTGAGGACCGGTGCCCAGAACTGGACAGCATACTCCAAATGTGGCCGGACCAGAGTCTTGTAGAGCGGAAGAATAATCTCTTTATTTCTGGAGTGAATCCCCTTTTTTATACATCCCAGTATTCTGTTGGCTTTGCTTGCAGCGGCTTGGCATTGCATGCCACTGCCAAGCCTGTTGTCTACCAGTACCCCCAGGTCCTTTTCCATCCTAGACTCACCCAGAGGCTCCCCCCCTAGTGAGTAGCTTGCTTTCTGGTTTTTGGCCCCCAAGTGCATTACTTTACATTTTTCAACATTAAACCTCATCTGCCATGTAGTTGCCCACCCCGTTATTTTGTTCAGGTCCGCTTGTAAGGTTTCCACATCCTGCATAGAAGATATTGGCATGCTTAGTTTAGTATCATCTACAAATACTGAGATTGTACTAGATATACCCTCCTCTAGATCATTTATGAATAAATTAAACAGGATTGGTCCCAGGACCGAACCCTGGGGGACCCCACTTTCCACACCCGCCCAATCCGAGTACTCCCCATTAATCACCACCCTCTGGACTCTCCCCTGGAGCCAGTTCTCTATCCAGGTACTCACCTTATTAGAGTGCTACCGCTCTGGATGAAGGAGCACAGGGGTATCTGGGCAGCAGCAGTGTCAGTTTGGCGGGGATGAGCGTGTTAGATGTACTAGCAGATTTAGATACACTAACAAATTAAAGCCAAACTCCAGCTCACACTGCAGTTACATAAGCTGTTAAAGCAACAGTTTTTTTTTCCTCGTGGGATAAATGTTTTACATGAATAAATAAATGCTGATTATTGTAAACAACCCCAGTGGTAAATGGTTTGTCTCAACATTCCAACTGCTACATTGCAAGAGAGCTTGTCCAAATGAAATACAGGCTTACTGGTAAAAATAAAGAAAAGAAAACAAATGTTGCCATCAAATTTCTAAGCTGCAATATAATAAATGTTTGGTTTTGGGTTTAACACTGCTTTAAAGTAGAACTGCAGGCAAACAGCTAAACACTATAGATATGGACGGTTTTGTTTGGCTTTGTTCAGTTGTGATTCATGCTTTCGTTAGATGCAAAAAAAAAAAATTTTTATTATGCCAGAAAGCTGATCTCCTACAGTGGTTTGGAATATTTTTTAAAAACTATTTGTCCAAGGGACTAAATCAGACCCCATTTAGACTAGCGCGACTTGTCAGGCGACTTGTCAGCCTGACAAGTCGCGCTCGGTCGCTCGCCATTGATTAGCACAGGACCCGTTCTAATAGGAGCGACACAAGTCGCTCCGACTTAGAAAAAGGGTCCTGTACTACTTTGGGGCGACCTGGGAGCGACTTGAATAGACTTCCATTATGTGAAGTCCCTGCAAGTCGCGCCAAAGTCGCCCCTCGAAGTTGGATCGCGCCAGTCTGAATGGGCTGTCAGGGTTCCAATCTACTTGTCCCTCATAACAATCTACTTGTCCTAATAAAAACAAAAATCATTTTAACCAAAACCATATTTAAATCTGAGGTGCTTTTAGGAATATCTGGGTCTTTTAAAAATGAAAGGGGTCTTTTTGGCAACCTATACTTTTACTGTTTTAACATTGTGCGTCGCAAAGCACCGCACCTGAGAACTAGCAGGGAGAGGAGAGACCTTGCAGTGTGAGGAGCACCGATTGGGTGCTCTTTAGGAAAGGGGAGTGTTCAGTTGCTGAGCGAGTAAAAGAGGCGCTGGCCCTAATGAGTAAAATAAAACGTTATTCCTTCTGGTTAACCTCACACACGGAAGCACTTGGGTGCTCAGTACAAGCACATACCAAGCAGCCAAATAAAGCTCTGGTGTCCACTCCGCTTAAGCATAAGGTCACCTTTTTAAAAAAATAATCAATGCACATTTTTTTGGAGGTAAAAAAAATGTGCATTTACTATTTTGCTAGTGCTGTGGTAGTTCATTGCAAACTACAAGCCGACATCTTCAAAGAATATTTGTAGTTGTAGTTGATTTATTCACAGAACTCTGTGAATAAATGACGCGGCCGTTTCGGCAGGACCCCGTATGGAGACGCTTTTAAAAAGTGACTGCTGGTATAGGGAACTTCTTCCCGTACCACTGACACACATGGGGCTCGAATCGCCGAGCTGTTGCATGAGCAGGAACATGTTACATGTTCAACCCTCAAAACGAGTGGAACATATATCATGTTCCTGTGTGTCCTTGAACCGGGAGGTTCCCTGTTTTGTAGCTTGCAGCCTTACCTGTTGTGCCACAGAGAAGCTCTGGAGTTTTTGCAGTGATTTTCTAGCCTGATGTTTTGCCTTGCACTCACTAGCTCCACCTGCTGCCAGCTGCGAACTATGTACAATTTAACCAGCTGTGATCAATGTACAATTCAACCAGCTGTGAACAATGTACAATTTAACCAGCCTTTAAATAGCAGCACTTCCTGTTACTGTGTGCCTGTTTGTTTTGGAATATCTTCCTGGGTGTGCTGTATGCTCTTTGACTGACTATCGTATATGAACTTTTGCCTGTATTCTTGACCCCTCTTCAGCCTGCCGAATCCGTACTTCACCGCCAGCTTGTATATGACTTCTGCCTGCCTGACCATTCTTTGGATTACCTTTGGATAATGCTTTGCCCGATCTGTTGCTGGCCCGATCTCTCTGACTACGTTTTCGCCTGAATCCTCAGTACTCAAGCTCCACTTCGGACTTTACCTCACAGGTACCTAACATAACAAACGGGCCATAATGTCAGTGGACCCTGCTGAGATTAAGGTGCTTACGCATCAATGACAATTGATTGGAGCTCATGAACAGCATAATTCTTCTCTGGATGCTAAGCTAGATGAACTTTGTGCTATGCTAAAATCCTGTTTGCCTGGCTCCTCTGTACCTGCTCCAATTCAACCCACCTCTTCTGTGCCTCCTCAAACTTCCCTTACCTGAAAAGTTTAGTGGTGACACTGAGGACTGCAGAGATTTTTTAAACGTTTGTCGTTTGCACTTCCGCAACAACCCTGGGGCCTTCAGTACTTCTTCTGCCAAAGTGACATTTGTAATTTCATTGTTAATAAGGAAAGCCCTGGCATGGGTCTCTCCTTACCTGGAACGCAATGATCCTGTGCTGCAAGATGCTGATAGATTTCTGGCTTCTCTTCAGACTGTATTTGACAAGTTAGATAGAGCTTCTGCAGCTGAGTGCCCACTTTTGGACATACAACAAGGTACCAGGACTGTTGCACAGTATGCTATTGAGTTCCCTACCCTGGTGGCTGAGACCAAATGGGACTCAGGGGAATTACGTGCAGCTTTCCGTAAAGGTTTTACAGGTCGCATTAAGGATGAATTGGTCTATAAGGACTCCCCAGAAGATCTTGAAAAATTCATAGAGTTGTGTGTTCGTCTGGATCTCCGGTATCATGAAAGGTGCCAGGAGAGACTCAGAACTCGTAAGCTTCCAAGGCTGGTATATCGCTTGGCCCCTAACTTCCAAGCACCACCTCAGCCTGAGCCTGAAATTTCTGTTGAATCCAAGTCTCCCGTGGAACCCATGGAAGTCAGCCATCTCCACCTCTCAGAATCGGAGAGACAAAGGAGGCGTGCATTGGGCTTATGCTTATACTGTGGACTTAAAGGACATTTGCTATCTGGTTGTCCAGACCGTCCAGTAAAAGGCAGGGTCTAACCAGTGTCGGAGGAGCTGGGTTAGACCTTATCAGTACTTCATCCAAAACCAAGACTACTGTACCCGCAATCTTCCACCTAGCCTCTAAGCTTGTCTCCTGTAAGGCTTGTGTAGATCGGGGAGTCGCTGGTATATTCCTGGATTACAATTTTGCTAAAGAAAATAACATACCGATTATTCCAAAGTCTAGACCCCTGAGCATTACCACCCTGAATGGACAGCCGTTGGGAGATGGCCTTGTAAAGTTTGAGACCACCACAATCACCCTTCAGGTAGGCCCACTCCATGAAGAGGAAATCATCCTGTCTCTTATTGATTCCCCACTTTTTCCTGTTATCCTTGGCTACCCTTGGTTACAACAACACCACCCTTCCTTTGATTGGTTAAAGGGAGAATAAACCTATTGGGGGTCTTCCTGTTATTTGAACTGTTTATCTCGACCCACAAGACTTTCTGGTTGTCTATTGGCTTCCACGGCCATCCCTCCGACCTTGCCTCATGAATACCATGAATTTGCAGATGTCTTTTGCAAGAAAAAGGTGGAGGTTTTACCTCCACATCGTTCTTTTGACTGTGCGATTAATCTGATCTCTGGAGCACCTCTTCCCAAAGGAAGGACCTATCCCCTGTCTCTGCCTGAACAAAAGTCTATGGAGGAAAATGTCAAGGACAACTTGGAAAGAGGTTTTATTCGACCCCTTTCTTCTCCAGTAGGGACAGGTTTCTTTTTTGTCAAAAAAAAGAATGGGGGTCTTCGACCATGCATCGACTTTTGAGGGTTAAATCAGATCACTGTAAAAGACTGCTACCCGTTGCCTCTTATTCTGGAGTTATTTGATGTGCTTAAGGGAGCCGTTATCTTCACTAAACTTGACTTCCGAGGGGCTTATAATCTGGTTCGAATTAGAGAGGGAGACGAGTGGAAGACAGCTTTCAACACCCGCATTGGACACTATGAGTATCTGGTTAGGCCATTTGGACTCTGTAACGCTCCTGCTGTCTTCCAACGTTTCATGAATGACATTTTTCATGACTTCAGCAACAGTTTTGTGATAATCTACCTGGATGATATCTTAATTTTTTCCAAGACTCACCTTGAGCACTGCTCACATGTAAGGCAAGTATTACAGTGGCTGAGAGAAACCCACCTTTATGCAAAGATTGAGAAGTGCAGTTTTCATCAAAACCAGATATCTTTTCTTGGATACATCATAAATAGTGTTGGTTTCCAAATGGACCCACAGAAACTCTCTGCTGTCTTGCAATGGCCCCAACCAACCACTTTGAAGGGACTCCAAAGCTTTCTGGGGTTCGCAAATTACTGCATAGCTGCTCCTTTACTGCTATGACTAGGAAAGGCACCAATTGCAAACTGTGGCCCTCATAAGCAGAATCAGCTTTGCAGCTTTTTAAAGGGTATGTTCAGCAAGGCTCCAATTCTTCAGCATCCAAACCCTGATCTCCAGTACATAGTTGAGGTGGATGCCTCTGAGGTAGGAGCAGGTGCTGTGCTGTCCCAGAGACAACCTAAGACCGGTAAGATTCATCCAGTGGCGTTTTTTTCTAAAAGGTTTTCAACCCTATTGAGCATCTGTGGGGCATCCTCAAACGGAAGGGGGAGGAGCGCAAGGTCTCTAACATCCACCAGCTCCATGATGTTCTCATGGAGGAGTGGAAGAGGACTCCAGTGCAGGGCCATCTTACCGAATGGGCACGCTGAGCAGTTGCCCGGGGGCCCCACCTGCCCTGCCCCAGCCAAGCATTAGTCCCGATTCCTGTATGCATCCTGCCACCGAACTTAGCAGGTTGCAAGCGCCTGTTGGCCCTGCGCTGCTGTTGAGTCTTAATCCCGTGTGTGTTCATCGGACCCAGCCACCACAAAAACTTGGAAGCTGTCATTAGCCTGGCACTGCTGTACCAATAAATATAGACTTTGATAATTTGTATTTTTATTCTCATGGGTAATTGTGTAGGCAGGGCCCCAGTGCACTGCATTGCCCAGGGCCCTCAAAAGCTCATAAGATGGCACTGCTCCAGTGGCATCCTGTGAAACTCTGGTGAACTCAATGCCCAAGAGGGTTAAAGCAGTGCTGGAAAATAGTGGTGGTCACACAAAATATTGACACTTTGGGCCCACTTTGGACATTTTGATTTAGGGGTGTACTTACTTTTGTTGCCAGCAGTTTAGACATTAATGGTTGTGTGTTGAGTTATTTTGAGCAGACAGCAAATTTACACTGTTGTACAAGCTGTACACTCACTACTTTACATTGTAGCAAAGTGTAATTTCTTCAGTGTTGTCACATGAAAAGATATAATAAAACATTTACAAAAATGTGAGGGATGTACTCACTTTTGTGTGATACTGTACATTTATTACATTTCTGCATAGGTGCCTGCAACTGCATCTACTCTGTGCATTACCAAGTCCTGACCCCTGCAATCTGTACATTACATACTTCTGACCCCTGCACTCTGTACATTACATACCTCTGATCCCTGCACTCTGTGTATTACAAACCTCTGCACTCTGTACATTACATACCTCTGACCCCTGCACTCTGTACATTACATACCTCTGACCCCTGCACTCTGTACATTACATACCTCTAACCCCTGCACTCTGTACATTACTTACCTCTGACCCCTGTACTCTGTACATTACATACTTTTGACCCCTGCACTCTGTATATTACATACCTCTGCACTCTCTATGTTACATACCTCTGACCCCTGCACTATTGACCCTTTTGACCCCTGAACTTTTTAACTTACATCTTTGTGACCCCTGCACTCTTAAGCATAGACTCACATTGTAAGCCCATCCCACTATTTGTGCAATTTTCCCACACCCACAATTCACCGCTGGGCTCGACCACACTTCACCTCTGTGCTTGACCACACTCACACACGCTGTTGATATAGTTAAGCTTAATACATCAAGGGAGTTGAAAATGTCAAATGCTTTTTATGCTAAACACAAATCCTAATAAAAACAGATGGCAATTATTTCCAAGTGCCCCCGTCAGTTGGGGTCAAGCTTTAGACTAAATTGTTGCGTTGAGTAACTGTCTGTTTTTACCGCCTACTTTGGAGAGGCTATAAATTATTTAGCCATAATAAAGGGTGTATCATGCCTTTTGCAGCTAAATCACTGGCATCAAATTAAAACTGCCCCTAAGCTAGCAAGACTGCGGATCTTTCAGTCTGTGCTATTGCTGTCTGTTTATTTTACTGGCACTGACCAAAGAAAAAAAAAAAAAAACAGAACAAATTGATTAAATTCACAAAACAGCAATGTGTTGTTCTCACTTGTGCTGCAGTGTGCTTGAGCAAATAGAGGCAGACATTGAAAACATTGTGCCAGAAAATTGCAGACTGATAACTGCAGACCTGAGTTGGGGGAGTATTTTGCTGCCACATCTGGAGCACATAATGCCAAAGTCTTGTTCTTTGGGTAAACTGAATTTATATTAAAAGGTTTTCAGCACAGAAAGTGACCCAGGCCACTCATAAACTAAAAAAAGTACCTTTTCTCCCACTATTCAGTTGCTGTGCCACTGAGGTTCATCGATGTCTTAAATAATATGTTCATGGTACATCAGAGAGTCAGACTGCAGTAGCTGGAAAACCAGATTTCAACAACAGATTAAAATCTTCAGTTGCTTTTCACAGTCTAAGATAAAGTGAGAGCTGTTGCAATTGAGAATTTCTGTGTTTACAATAACAGAAACATCTTGTAAAAAATGGAAAACTCTTTAACCTCTTTATTACCAAGAGTCTTTGAAATCTAAATGCACAGACCAGCTTTAACCACTTGCCGACCCCCTAACTGGGCATTGACATAATTACTTTGATGTTTAAGACTGGGGTTTTGGCTGTAGCTAGATGCCATAACTCCGGAATTAACATTTTCTGCAGCCGCTGTCTTTTTCCGATAAAAGTGATCTGAGCGGCTGAGCTTGAACAATTGTAAAGTATGACATGTTAGGTCTCTATTTACTCTGCATAAAATCATCTTTCATATTTTACAAAAACAATTGGGCTATATAATGTTTGTTTTATTTAATTAATAAGAGCCCGTTCACATACAGGCGACCCGACTTCCCGGGGCGACCTGTGAAGTCGCGGTGCGCAGCTCGCACCGCGACCTTGGAGCGGCATGCACGGACTTCATATCATTGAAGTCAATGCAGGTAGCTCCGGGTCGCCCCAAAGAAGCTCAGGACCCTTTTTCTAAGTCGGAGCGACTTGTGTCGCTCCTATTAGAACGGGTCCTGTGCTAATCTATGGCAGGCGACCCGCGGCGACTGGTCAGGCGACCAGGTCGCCTGACAAGTCGCCCCAGTGTGAACTCGGCTCTAAGAGTGTTATTTGTCCAATAAATTGCATCTAAAAAACCTAAAAAAACGCTGTGCAAATACTTGTGACAGGGCAGTCAAATTCCTCCACCCTAAACTTGCTTATCCATGTCTTTATGGACCTTGCTTCGTGCACTGGTCCAAATCATATGGTGGAGGGGAAATTATGATGTGGTGTTGTTTTTCAGGGGTTGGCTTGGCCCCTTAGTTCCAGTGAAGGGAACTCTTAAAGCGGAGTTCCACCCAAAAGTGGAACTTCCGCTTTAGGGAGTCCTGACCCCCTGACATGCCACATTTGGCATGTCATTTTTTTTTGGGGGGGGGGGGGAGCGGGTACCTAGTTTTGACAGGTACCCGCTCCCACTTCCGCTCGGAGCGCCGCGGCGCCCTGAACGGAGGTTCTCCTCTCCCCCTCCCTCCCTGCAATCTTCTGGGACACGTCAGAGGTCCCAGAAGATTGCCGGCCAATCAAGACGCGCAGCGCGACACGCGCATGCGCAGTGGGTACCCGGCTGTGAAGCCGCAAACTGTCACAGCCGGGTTCCCACAGCAGTGATGCCGGCGCCAAGGGAGAGGATCGAGGCTTCGGGCAGTCGCATCGCTGGACCGTTGGACAGGTGAGTGAATGGCTGGAACTCCGCTTTAAGGTGTCAGCATACCAGGAAACTTTGGACAATTTCATGCTCCCAACTTTGTGGAAACTGTTTGGGGATGGCCCCTTCCTGTTCCAACATGACTGTGCACCATTACACAAAGCAAGATCCATAAAGACATGGATGAGTGAGTTTGGGGTGGAGGAATATGACTGGCCTGCACAGTGTCCTGACCTCAACCTGATACAACACCTTTGGGATGAATTAAAGCAGAGACTGCGGTCCAGGCCTTCTCGTCTAACTAACATCAGTGCCTGATCTCACAAATGCGCTTCTGGAAGAATGGTCAAACATTCCCATAGACAAACTCCTAAACCTTGTGGACAGCCTTCCCAGAAGAGTTGAAGCTGTTATAGGTACAAAGGATGGGCCAACTGAATATTGAACCCTATGGACTAAGACTGGGATGACATTACAGTTCATGTGCGTGTAAAGGCAAGCGCCCCAATATTTTTGGTAATAGAGTAATTTCTGACTAGCTGCTATGAGATAATTCTTGGTTAATTGTATTCATTGTTAGTATGACTTTGTCATTGTGAAATCATGACTACAGCAGACATTGTTTGCTTTTCCAAGTCCGTTTGAGATAGAAGGGGAGATATGAATGACTGCACTGGTAATAGCTCAGTAGGCATGGCATATAGAAAAGGGTCAATGATCAGATGATCATGAGCAATTTTTTTTGTGTTTTTTATTTCGACTGGCTGGCTATAGAGAACATATTTTTTATCTGATGGAATATTCTATGTTGCAAGTAATAAACCCACCACTCCATCAAATATCTCCGGTTTAATTTCCGGCAGAAGCTTTTCAGGTGAATGCTAACGAAGGTGACTGCATGATTGGCAGGCATCTTGTTAGTTGTGTACTGTGATCTTAGCTCTGGCCTCATTTATCTTAGCTGTGTGAGGTGTGATGTGTGGTGGGCACTGGGCACATACAATGACTTGATTGAATTTATCACTCCAGGAAACAAAAGAGAAATATTCTGCTGTCGTTTTCACAGATAAATGAACAGAGCCTTAATCTGCTTTAATACGGATTGAGACTGCTCCTTTTTTTATTTTTCTTTTGCAGCTCGGTGGCTGGATTTGTGCCGTAATTGATTCCATAATACTTTCATTAAATCTAATTCTTTCTTCTGGAAACGATATCACTTCTTTCCATATGTTTTTATATTTACCTAATTGTAGGATTTTCTTTTACTGGCCGTAGCTGTTTTATGTTTGGTAGTGATGTTTGGGCAGCATGTATGGTAGTGGGGTTCCTTATTTACAGTGTGGCAATGCCTGACATTATTGTATTTCAAATAAACAGCAGTGTTCTACTGGCAAGTTACTTTAACCGTAATTTATGGGGACCATCTTTGGATGCTACTGACTGCTGCCAGATTCCATTCATACTGATCTGTCATTTTTAGAGCACATAGAGCTAATGCCGACAGCCTTATGCTGTTGTGTAGATGGGTTTCTTGATGTCCCCCCATCTTATTTCCTCTTTGATTGAAATTATGGTTTCTAGAACAGCATTTCAAAAAGTTTTTGCTAATTATGCTGTTTGAGGGCGAACATCTCTTTGGAGCTACTCTGGACACCCTTATACACACACACACACACACACACAAATACTGGGGACAAAACCCAAGCAGCAACTCAATTCAACCACAAGTCCTGGGACTTTATATCTCCCAAACCTGCAGACAAATCCTCCCCCACTTTTATTCGCAAATACTTGGTCCGACAGCATTTTGATGTGTTTTACAAGGGCTACAAGCTAGAGATCTGCTCCCTGCCCTCTTTCCGATTCATGTTCTTAAACCTGCCTGTATCTATGCACAAACAAATAGACCTCCATTCTGCTCTTGTAGAACTTTTTGATGAAGGTGCTATTGCCATAGTTCCAGTGATGGAAAGTTTCAAAACCAAAAGAGGACATCTGCCCCATCTTGGATCTTACATTAGGGTAAAAAACTTTTCATGGTCATCTCACCCCCAGCCCACCCCCAAATACTTACCTAAACTCGATATCTATTCAGCACTGTGCCCGAGAGCAGTGGCGCTGTTCTCTCTCTCCTCAAAGGACATGGAGGCAGAAGTGTGAGCCATTGGCTCCTACTGCCATCAATCAAATCCTGTGAGCTGAGCTGTGCTGTGTGTGTATATAAATGCATACAGCCTGGCTCGGGATCGAGTGGCTTACTATGAGGGCACTCAAAAGGGAGGAGCCAAGAGGGCTGGGAGGGGATCCTAAAAGAGGTTGCACCTAGCAGGTAAATATGATGTTTGTTTTTTAAAAAAAAGAAAAAAAACTTTACAAAAACTTTAATGTAATTATGAAGATTCCTATTAGGGTAATAAGTCTTGGAGTCATCTTAAGCGTTCATTTTCAGGCTTAGGATGATTGTAAATTGTTTTAAGTTTTTAGGTTAAAAGTTTAAAGTATTAGGTGTCACTTGGGGGCTAGGTTTCCACTTGGTAAGTGTTATGTGGGAGCAGGTTACAATTAAAGGTCAGATTAAGGCCTGTTCACACCAATTGCGGTGGGGAACGCATGTTTCCCACACCTCATGGGAATGCACTGCCCTCATTAGACACACGTGGGTGCTATTACTTGGTAATGGCACCCCAAACGCATGTAAAAAAAACATGTGCTTTGCATCCACCAAAATGCATGTTATTGCAGTACCATGTTTTTTGGTGCGGCGCAATTTTAAAAGTTGCGCCTGCCGTATTTTTTGTGCGTTTTCACCTTTGGACGCCCATTCAACTGAACGGGCTGTCAGAAATGTGCTGCACAGGAACGCGCAATAGCACCCATGTTGTGGTTTGAACTGGCCCTAAGGGACGGATTTTAGGTCAGAGACATGCTTCTGCTCACTTATTTTTGGTGACAAATGTCCTGCACCAAATCATTAGCTGGTAAACATTGTGAATTCATAGTGGCAGTTATGGTAAATCCCACTTTGGTACCATCTGTTTGGTAGGTTCTATATTTGTGTGGCTTTTGTCCAGATTTATTGATTTCTCTTTCGCTAAGTTGACTGACACAGCGCCTCATCTTCTTGACTAAGTGGGTTATACTGCCACCTACAGGAGTAGGACACTAGGCAGAAAAGAACTTGGCCAAGCCTGGGGGGGGGGGGGGGGGGCAGTCCCAGGGGGTATACTCCCACTCTGCTATAGGTACTCAGTTTTTTAATGCCTTGTCAGGAGTAAGGACCTAGTTCCTTGCTGGGATATCAAGTCCTCGCAATTTTTTTTCTTTTTTAAATTAATTTTTTCCTCTTTATTATTTTGTTCTTGATGAGAATCTACAATCAATTGCTGGACTGGGCAGTGGACTGGATAATCTAGATCCAGAGGGTCCCCCAGTCTTGCCAGTGAGCGCATGCAGACCGCAGCTCCGTAGCTAGGTAGGCCATGACATAGCCCCAGGGGATGAGGGCTGGCCTGCGCGTTAAACGTCTCCATAGGGTGCATACGACCTGGCTTCACAGCAGTTTTCCTGGCCGACAGCACCCACATTACAATGGAGCGGTGGTCTGTCCGGAGCGGTGCCCACCCTGTTCCTGCTGTGGTAAGTATCTGTCCCCCCTCTACCCCTGGAGGATTTTGGGGTGGACGTGGGTCCCTCCCTGGGATGGTCAGACCACGGCTCCCCTCATTCCCAGACAGCAATCCCCCATTCTCGGTGGTCTTCAGCAGGACTTGGTCACCCCCCATCTGACCACCCCCCCCTCCATGGGGTGGACATACCATTATAGGTCGGTCTGGGGTGTTGAGCTGGTGATGAGAGGGGGGGGGGTGTAGTGCGTGCTGCTGGCGACTGGATGATCAAACTTTGGGAGGGGGCTGGGCCTGGTGGGGGCACCTGCCAGGGCCTCCCTTCCTGTTGGATTTTTGAGCTCCTGGTGTCCCTTGGGAGCCACGCGGGGCTGCCATTTTCTCGTAGCTTTTTATGCTGCAGATCAGGGGCCATGTTTGTGTAGCCCCGGTGGCCATTTTCTTGTGGTTTCCCATTGAAAATAGCGGTGGCCATGTTCTTGAAGCTGGATGGGTGGTGATCGGCAGTGGGAGCCCCTCCTCAGCCTTTAGTGCTGATTCCTGGATGTTTCTCTTCCTGATTGCCGCATGGTGTGCAGTTAGTTCGGTGCAATAATTGCCTGATCGGTGGTGGTGAGCTTTTTTGTGGGGTTCTCTCTCCGTCTCTTTGCTGTAGCAGCGGTAGTGCTCGGTGCTGGGCCTTGTGGTGCCAACAGCGCGGTGGGGTGTCCCTTGCAGTGTGATGCACTTTTTTGTGTGGGTTCCCCTCTCCAATAATGGAGTCCCTGTAGCATATTTCACCACCTGATCCCCTCTTAGAGGCTGCCGGGCTCTCTTGGTCCCAACAACTGACTGCACTGACGGCAGTCCTGGAGTCCAAAGTAGATTTAGTCCTAGAAAAACGGGCAAGCAAAAAGCGTCCCCGCCTTCATCTGCTTCCTCTGTCTCATCAGATCCTGAATCTGATTTGGCCGCCGTGGATGCGAATTACCCTTCTGGGTCTGCGTCCACATACCCTGTGTGCTCAGATAATGAGGATGATTACTCTGCTCCTCTAGCAGCTCATGAAAAGGCACTAGTGGGTACGCTGATTGTATCAGTGCAGGAAACCTTACAGATGGAGGATGCGACTAACGCAGCATTGGAGGCGCGGGTTACCTTTTGGAACCCACAAGTCCTCTGTGGCGGCAAAGGTGTTCCCCTTTCCCGCTTTCTTAGCCAATATTGTCACAAAACGCAATTTTAAAATCCCTTATCTTTTTGCAATGCGGTACCCTTATGAGGATTCCCTCCTTTCAAAATGGATGGTTCCTCCTGTAGTGGACTCCCCGGTTTCCAGGTTGAATAAAGCCACTGTAATTCTGGCTGAGGAGTCCCTGGTCTTTACAGATTCGGCTGATAGGAGGTCGGAGGCCTTGATCCGCTGTATGTTCATTGTGGTTGGTTCAGCACTTAGGCCGGTATTTACTATTGCCCTGGTGTCGCAAGCTATGACTGAGTGGGCAAAACTTCTATGCCGGGACCTGGAAGGGGAACAGCTCCCCACTGCCTTTATGGATCTGGCAAATCAGTTGCTCCAAGGGCTACAGTTTGTCTGTGACGACTCTTTGGACGTGGCTCCCTTTATTTCTAGGCTGTCTGTCTCAGCAGTGGTCCTGCAGCATATTATCTGACTGAAATGCTGGTCTGCGGACCAGGTTTCTAAAAAGGCCTTAGCCGATCTTCCACTTGTGGGGGATCGCCTGTTCAGAGCTTCCTTGGATGACATCATCAAAGGCCTCACAGGGGGAAAGAGTACTCTTAAAGGGGGCCTTTCTTTTCGGCTCACAAGCGGCCTTTTTGTTCCTCAGGGTCTCAAGATAAGGGTTCTAAAAGTTTCAGGGTCTCCGCCAGGGGTTCTAAGAGAACCCTAATAAGAAACCTCACCTTAAAAAGGTATTTCTCTATTCAGTCAGCCAAAAATACCAATGATAACGTTGACACCATAGTTATTGGAGACAGTGGTCCACCACTTTCCAATAGTGATATTGATATCGCGCTTGCCATGTTGGAGGAACTCTATATAGAGGGTTCAACATTATGGGATCTGGAGGATTTGTCTGGTGACAAGGCTTTCACACTCACTCAACATCTTATGAGTCCCCCCCCCCCCATTAAACACACACACTTGAAACCCAAATCAGTTTTTTACCCCACTAATTCAAAAGGTCCATGTATAGAGACATTCTATCGAATCGTTTACTCGGAACTTCTGGAAATGTGCAATCATGCACAAAAAAACAGTAAATATAATCATAATCTTACTTTAGTTGAAAATAAAGCCTTAAAAAATATTATGTCTAATTCCCATATTATAATCAAGCCTGCGGATAAGGGAGGAAGTGTCGTAGTCCAGGATAAAGTAGATTACATTAAGGAGGCCATGAGGCTATTGGCCGATGAAAAAAAACTTATGTGAAACTCAGGAAGGATCCACTACCAGAGTTCACTAGAGAAGCCACAGCTATTGCCTATATGGCACACAACAACAAAATCATTACTAAATCAGAGATGTTGTCATTATTAGAGAGTATTATCAAACGCCTTACTTCTACCATCTTCCGAAACTGCACAAGTGCATCTCTAATCCCCCTGGCAGACCCATTGTGGCTGCCATGGATAGTGTCACAAGTGGCTTCTCACAATACGTGGACGTATTTTTACAGCCTATAGTACAAAACCTACCCTCGTATATTCGAGACGGAATCCACCTGTAAGAGCTCCTTACTCTTGGGACCCATCATACCTCTGGGTGTCCTTGGATGTACAATCCTTATATACATCCATACCACATGAGGTAGGTATAAGAGCATTAGAATCTTATTTGGGCCAGGATCCTTCTATCAATCCCCGACAGGCCGGTTTTATTATGGAGGCTACACTCTTTTGTCTTACCCATAACTATTTTATGTTTAATGAAGAATACTATCTGCAAGTGAATGGTACAGCTATGGGTGCTAATTTTGCCCCTTCGTACGCTAATCTCACGATGGGTCATTGGGAAACACGCTATGTTCTGAACAATATCCCTTACAACTCAAACATAGTCTTCTTCGGTCGTTATATTGACGACATCCTTATCATCATTTGGGACGGGGACTCTTCTGCGGTGGATGAGTTTGTAACCCATTGTAATCAAAATGATATGGGCCTGTGCTTTACTTCGGTGGTTGATAAAGACCACCTAGCCTTCTTGGATTTGGAGCTATATCATGAGGACCAACTTGTGTTAGCCAAAAATTACACTAAGCCTACTGCTGGAAATTCTCTACTCCACTATAAAAGCTGTCACCACCCACGTTGGCTAAATAATATACCTAAAAGCCAATTTTGTAGGTTAAGACATAATTGCACAAAACTTTCCGATTATGAAGATCAGGGTCAGATCCTAAAGAGGAAATTTGCAGATAAGGGTTACCCCTCAGACCTTATCGAACAATCATACTCCCAGTATGTAGCGTCAGCGAAAACTAATAGGAAAAAGTCAAGGGAGGATGCAAAAAATTTGCAAATGAGGTTCACAACACAATTCCATAATTGCCACCGATGGATGGAAAAAGTGGTGTCAAAACATTGGCCTCTATTACTCCAGGACCCACATTTAAAAACACAGTTACCTAGTAAACCCAAATTCTCATATCGCAAAGCTTTGAATATTAAGGCTAAAATCGCCCCCAGTAAATTAAAAACTACAAAAAAACATCAGTCACCCCTTCTTGCCTTCTTTAATATGGTTGGCATGTACCAATGTCGTAAACCACTATGTCTGAAATGTCAGTATGTCACACATGGCAAAAAAGACTTTGTGGTCAAGGGGACCACGTATGGAATCAAGGAGTTCCATACCTGCTCCTCTGACTTCGTGGTCTATTGCCTAAAGTGTCCATGCAGCCTACACTATGTAGGCCATACTATACGTACACTACAAGCCCATTTTGGCCAACATAGACGGTACATACAGGAGGGCAAGGACATACATAGTGTCCCTAGACACTTCTTACACCACTATGATAAATCCACTGATGGTCTGCAAGTGTGGGTGATCGTATCCATCTCAAAGAGTTTACCCGCGGCAGAGAGGTTCAAGCGGCTCTGCCAAAGGGAAACCTATTGGATATATGCCTTAGATGTCCTTTCGCCTGGGGGACTCAATGAGGAATTGGATGTTAACACCATCCTGTAGGTGTGGACCGTACCTTCTGGTCGGTCACGCATTCCTTATGAGTTGTTCTCAGGCTTATTGATTCACATACACCTAGGTTAGGTTAACATTTTTCAGTCCTATTACTGCTATCGTGAATAACTTTTTCTGCCAATTGCTGAAATTACATCCTCTTTTTAGAATATTTTTTTTAATACATTTTTATATATTCATCTTATTGGTGTGTTTGCACGATGATTGTGCGTTTTTATGCTAATGTGCGTTTTCATCCCCATATGTATTTCATTTTGACATATTTCTGAGATATGTATATTTGTGCTTTTTAATCTTTTTAACCTTTTATAGTAACTTCCTTTTCTTGTTTTTATTCATTTTCTTTCCTTTTGTTTCTTTTTTCTTTTTTCCTAGTTTTTTCCTATCCCTCTTTCTTTTTTCCTATCCCTCTTCCTTTTCCCCCCCCCCTCCCCCCTCTTCTTACATTGTCCTATATAACATTGTGCTATGGAATTAGCTTATATTATTTTTATTTTTCATTTTTATTGTTACAAAATAGGTTTTATGTTGAACATAATGTACGCTTTTAGCATCGGCATAACATTATGGCATCAGAATTCCTGTTTTGCCCTGCCTTTGTACTGTGATTAGTGTAGCTAGCCCATATATGACCGCACTCTGCTGGTATTTGGAATAGTCTGGAGGAAGGAGCGTTGTGCGCATGCTCCGCAACGCGTTACGTCATCACTAGCTGACGAGCGGCTCACCGCCGTCTTGGTCTGATCCTGCTCCCCCATTGGACTCCATCTAGGTGGCGTCATCTCCCGGCTGCTGGTCCGGCTGATAGGAGGAAGCGCCATGCCACATAGGGGTAGAGAAGCTATCAGGAGAAGCCTGATGTTACGCTCAGCGCTCCGGGCCCCCTGCTGGCCTCGGAGCGCTCACAGCGCGTGTCCCCAGGCGGCGCTCCTGCGTCTCGGCGTGTGCGTTCCCGCTCTCTAGGGCGCACACGCACCGGGACTCTTAGATCTAAAGGACCAGTGCACAGGTGATTGGTGCCTGGTCCAAACTGGTTATTAAGGGTTAAGGTTTGTGAAAGGCAGTGCTGACTTAATTAGGCTTCACCTGTGCACTGCCAATTAATACCTTTTCCTCACACAGCTTCCTGCCGGATCTTTGTGCCTTGTGCCTCTGTGAAAGCGTTCCCTTCTGTGTTTGTTTGCTTTGCCTGTTGCCGAACCCGTTGCTACCGACATATCGCCTTTGAACCTCTGCCGCCTGCCCTGACCTCTGCTACGTCCGACTACGCTCTTGCCTACTCCCTGTGTACCACACCATATCAGCTGCCAGAGAGATCGAGTTGTTACTAGGGGACACGACCTGGTAGTTACCGCCACAGCAAATCCATCCCGCCTTGCGGCGGGCTCTGGTGAAGACCAGTAACTACTTAGAACCGGTCCTCTAGTACAACCCGCGCCATCGCCTCTCTGGTCCAGAGGATCCACTACCAGTCCTGCCGGTTCGTGACACCTGAATCTAACTTCAATGTAAGTGTGCTATGTTTTTTGTGCAATAAACCTTGTTTGTTACTGAGCGGCGCCTGTTCTCTCTTGTTTTAAGAGGACCTGGTCTGGCAAATTATGAGCGGTTTCTGCCAGACCTGCGGACAAGGTTTCCTCTGTATTAAGGGGTGCCCTCACCCATGTCTGGAGTGGAGGGGGATGTCTTTGCTGGTTTTCGGATCCGTGCACCTCCCTGATGCAGGACAAGTGGGTCCACGAACTTATTCGCTCCGTCTACAAGATCGAGTTTCGATCTTATCCTCCGATCTTATCCTCCGGAAAGATTCTTCCCTTCCAACCTGCGCTTGTCCGCAGATGGTTTAGGGGATCTTTTAGGGGATCTCTCAGTGCAAGACTTGTTACTTCAAGGGCTGATATTTCAGATTCCGACATCAGAACATTTTCAAGGTTTTTACTCAAACCTGTTTACAGTTCCCAGGAAGGAAGGCAAGGTACATCCAATTCTGGACCTTAAGGCACTAAACTGCTTTGTGCAGGTACAGAATTACCAAATGGAGTCTATTCGTTTGGTAGTGACGTCCCTACACCAGGGGGATTTCCTAACTTCCATCGACATCAAGGACGTCCTACCTTCACATCCCAATATGTGCCGGCCACCAGCGCTTCCCCTGCTTTGGCGTGGACGAGGAGCATTTTCAGTTTGTGGCGTTACCCTTTGGCCTCGCCTCTGCTCCTCGGGTCTTCACAAACGTATTGGACCGGTGCTAGCATGGTTGCTTCAGCAGGGATCGTGTAACAAAACTAAGTACCTATAGCAGAGAGTGGGAGTATACCCCCTGGGACTGCCGCTTAGGCGTAGTCAAGTTCTTTTCTGCCTAGTGTCCTACTCCTGTAGGGGGCAGCATAACCCACATAGTCAAGAAGATGAGGACCTGTGTCCGTCAATAAACATCAGAGAAATGGATTTTACGGTAAGTCAAAAATCCCATTTTCCCCCTGCATCCAAAAGACTAACTTTTACCTGCTATTTGCTACATTTTATGTAAAATACAATAAATGCAGACATACAGTATGTAATGATTTTGTTGGACATGGCCTAAGTTTTAAGATTTTCGTTACGGACATGGGTACTATTTGCCTGTTCCCTTTAACTGCTCAGAGGAAAAAAAAAGATTATTCAGCTTCTCATAGAGTATAGTATAAGGTCACCTTCCTGTCAGTGATAGAAGTGTTGTTCATTCCTCAGCTCCTATAGAATGGTATTCATTCACCTACTTATTCATGGCACTATCCATTTACCTTTGTTGGAGCCATGGTGTTCATTCACTTTTGTTTTATTTACAGCTATTTTAATTCATATATGGTACATTAGTTTACTTACTCACATTTCGGTCACCTGCTTTTTGACAGCATTCATTTGTTTATTCATTCTTTAGCTTATCACTTGCCCTTTACATGCATTCACTTCACAAATGGTCTCTTTTATAATGATTTCTTTTGTATCTACTTCATTGTATGCTTTATGAAGTTCCTCAATTGGTTTCATTGCCCAATTATTTACATTGTATAAGAAGAGACACTGAATAATCACTCTGCTACATATTGATGGTGATTATACATTTTCCCATTTAAGGCTGACAGCCATTCAATTCCTTACCAGTGTCTCTAATTTATTTCTCAGCTAATTGATGTCACTCATTTAATTTTGTCTGTAACTGTGTTTGTCTATTTATTGATATATCTTTCAACTCTCCATCAGTGTCAAATACTTGTTGCTATCTTACAGGTGTTTTTTATCTTGACTAACTTGTCATTGTCACCTTTCATAGGAAATGTTACCATTCTTTTGCTGGATAGTAGTTTACACCTATTGGTTGATACCAAACATTTATCTATATGTCTGTGACGGTTCTCATTTATCCAGGACAGTGTATAACTTTTAGAGGTTAGTCACATTTAAAAGTGGAAGTAAAGTCCACTTTTTAACTCAGGGACTATAATAAGGCTTACCTGTAGGTACATTGAATATCTCCTAAACGTACACTGTTTAGGGGACATTCACACAGCATGCAGCTGGTGACATCACCTTCAGAGCTCTGTGCGGGCCTGGGAAACCCGCACGAATAAGCGAGAGTGACGTCATCGCGGCCCCACTCATTCATACAGCTGGAGTCTGCACACCCAGATAGAAGACAGAATAAAGATGAAAGCGCCAGGAAGCAGTGATAGAGCTGTGCTGGAGGGCTCTGTGTCCCGTTAAAGCGGAGTTCCGCCCTGAAAATTTTCTCTTCACTGTCCGCTTGCTCTAAATTTCCTGTAAAACAATTGGATAATTACATTTTTTTTTTAATTCACTTACCTTGTTTTTAAAGAAAATATACTTACCTTACTTTTTCTTCCTCCCTCTGTGGCCATGGCCCGCCATCACTTCCTGCTTGCATTGACTCCTGGGAGCTGAATGTCATTGCTCCCAGGAGTCAATGCGCCTGCACCGGCCCCGCTCGTCAGTTCCGGCACAGGCGCGTCATTCCCTGCTAAACAGCTTCTGGGCATGCCCAGAGGCTGTGCAGGGATGACATGCCTGTGCCGAAAGGGATGAGCGGGGCCGGTGCATGGCATTCTGGGACCGAAGAGGACGCCCTGGCTTCAGCTGCCCACACCTGAGATGGCAGCGCTGGACAAGAAATTTTCAAGGTAATTATTTCTTCTAAAAGGTAAGTGCAACTTGGGACAGTTCAGAGGCTATCCATTCTGAAATGCACTAGCCCTGACTGTCCCGGGGGTATTTTTATCTAAATTTTTTTTTCAGGCCGGAACTCTGCTTTAAGTTTATCATAATGTGTTAGTATGCGGTGCATTTATTAGAAACCTACCCCAGCAATTTCTATCCACACAGGTAGCATATACACCTTAATCCAATCACCATGTGTCTAGGCAAATGCTAACTGACCAATGGGAGGTTTGGAAGTTGTGGAACCACCCGTTTTTAGTTACATAATCCCATCCTTGGTGTCAGGAAGTCTACATGAGTGTAAATATTTCTATTTCTATGGCTGAAGGTGTGGTTTGTTGTCAGATTATCAGGGTAGAAAAGTTTAAACTTCATTACAGTTGGAAAACAGATAAGGGTCTATTTACTAAAAGCAAACGAGGTGTTTACTGTGTAAGGACATTCTTTATTTGTAGCTGAATTTCTTCCTAGTTTACTGAATGAGGTGAAGCTCTGCTGGCTTCAATCATCCAATCATATGCAATCAAAAATTCAGTTTTTTTTTTCTAATTTCCCTTGCTTGTGATTAGGTATTTTTTGTAAAGTGAATTTTCACCACATCCACTATGCTAATTGAAAATTCCCTTGCAAACCGAACAGCCTATTTTCCTTAAGTAAATTGACCTCGTAATATCAAAGGCCTCTTTAGGCAACACAAGCAAAGTAACTTAATATGTGCCAGTGGCGTAGCGTGGGGGGTGCCAACCGCACCGGGCTCAAAATCTGGGGGGGCGCAGTGTCACGCTGACATTTAAGAGCCCGCTCAGCCATCCTGAACAAGCCCTGCATGGACGGCAGGAGGCTGATATCAGAGCCAGTGTACAGCTCCGGATGGAGAGCAGGACTTCAAGTTAACCTGCAGGTGATTGGTTGCTAGCAACCAATCACAAGCTGGCTACCTGGAAAAGTTATGCAGATCCCGCCCTCCTTCCAAAGCTGTCCTGCTTCTGATGTTAACTTCATGCTTGCCGCCGTCCATGCAGAGCTGTCCAGCCGCTGTCTGCTCTGTGAGTAATGTGGATTGTGGAGGAAGCTGAGGGTGCTGTGAAGGGGGAGCTGAGGACTGGAACCTGAAGATGGGAGGGGAGCTGAGGATGAGGGTGGGGGGCTGAGGACAGGGAGCTGAGGATGGGGGGGAAGCTGAGGATGGGGGGGGCTGAGGACAGGGAGCTGAGGATGGGAGGGGGGGCTGAGGATGGGGGGGAGCTGAGGATGGGGGGGAGCTGAGGATGGGGGGGGGGAGCTGAGGACAGGGAGCTGAGGATGGGGGGGAGCTGAGGACAGGGAGCTGAGGATGGGGGGGAGGGGCTGAGGACAGGAATCTGAAGATGGGGTAAAGCTGAGGACAGGAATGTAAAGGGGTAGTGGGGCACAGGGATGTAAAGGGGTAGTGGTGGACAGTAATGTAAAGGGGTACTAGGGCACAGGAATGTAAAGGGGTAGTGGGGATGAGGACAGGAATGTAAAGGGGTGAGGGGTGAGGACAGGAATGTATAGGGGTACTGGGGATGAGGACAGGAACGTAAAGGGGTACAAGGGGACAGGAATGTAAAGGGGTAGTGGGGATGAGGACAGGAATGTAAAGGGGTACTGGGGATGAGGAAAGGAATGTAAAGGGGTGGGGGGTTGAAGACAGGAATGTAAAGGGGTGGGGGTTGAAGACAGGAATGTAAGGGGGTGGGGGTGAGGACAGGAATGTAAAGGGGTGGGGGGTGAGGACAGGAATGTAAAGGGGTGGGGGTGAGGACAGGAATGTAAAGGGGTACTGGGGATGAGGACAGGAATGTAAAGGGGTAGGGGGGTGAGGACCGGAAGGTAAAGGGGTACTGGGGATGAGTACAGGAATGTAAAGGGGTACCGGGGGTGAGGACAGGAATGTAAAGGGGTACTGGGGGTGAGGACAGAAATGTAAAGGGGTACTGGGGGTGAGCACAGGAATGTAAAGGCGGAAGAGAGGTGATATAAAGGGAGCTAAGGACAGGAATGCAGAGGGGGCTGAGGACAGAAATGTTAAGGATAAAGGGGCATAAGGATAGGAATGTAAAGGGGGGGATATGAAGGTGGGCTGCTGAGGACAGTAATGTGAAGGGGGGGGGGGGTGGGAGGATATGAGGCTAGCTTTATAACATTGCTACCTATGTTCTGCATGTAGGCAGCCCATATATTTCATTTTGTGTAATTGTCAGTATAGTAATTAGGTAGGTCAGTGTAGTGATCAGGTTGGTCAGTGTAGGAATAAGATTGGTCAGGTAGGTTTGTGTAGTGGTCAGGTAGGTCTGTGTAGTGATCAGGTTGGTTAGCGCATGAATAAGGTAGGTCAGTGTAGGAATAACATTGGTCAGGTCGGTTTGTGTAGTGGTCAGGTAGGTCTGTGTCAGTATAGTAATTAGGTAGGTCTGTGTAGTGGTCAGCTAGGTCAGTGTAATGGTCTAGTAGATTTGTGTAGGGGGCGCAAATTACTTACCTTGCCCCGGGCGCTGACAACCCACGCTACGCCACTGGTATGTGCATTGCATTGTTGTTGGGACTGCAAAGGCCTGTACACTGGGCAGAATAAAACAACCTCTCAACATATGAATTTCCCATAAAGAAAGTAAAATGTTACTGGTTGGGACAGTTTTCCTACAACTCATGGAAAAGGGACATTCTTTATGTGGCAGTGAGGTGCACATTTTGAACAGAGAAGATTTCTGGTATGTATGAGGCGTAAGAGTGCATCTACATCAAACTGGAACAACCGTACCTGAACATATATTGCCATTTTACCATCTATATCCCGGTGACTATGTGAATAAAAAGATTAACAACCAGACAGATTTCCTGACACCAAGGAATTATGTAACTAGTACAGGGCAGTTCCACAATTTACCATCCTGTTCTTCAACATATTCTTTGAAACATTTCATTGTGATTGGATTAAGGTGTCTTTTCAATCTATGCTTGGAAAATCAACATCTACCTTGACATATTCCATGGTGATTGGATTAGGGTGTCTGTTCTATCTGTGTTGATATAAATGAGGGATATGTTCCAATCACTCATTACAACTTATGAAGTGTCTTGGGTAAGCTATGACATGTCTCCAACATTAACCACTTTACAACCGGAGGATTTTGCTGTCTTACGTCCAGACCACTTTTTGTGCTTCGGCACTGTGCGACTTTAACTGACAATTGTGCGGTCATGCAATGTGGTACCCAAACAAAATTACAAAATAACTATGGTGTAAATACTGAAATTTTACGCAGCTTTAATTTCTGACTGCCTATCTCAATTCATGAAGTGCTAAAATGGCAGGGCAGTACAAGACCCCCCCAAATTACCACTTTTTGGAAAGTAGACATCCTAAGGAATGTTCTGAGATGCATGTTGAGCTCATTGAATATTTAATTTTTTTGTCACAGGTGTTTGAAAAATGAATAAAAAAAAAAAAATTTTTTTTTTTAACACAAAGTTGTCACTAAAAGATAAATTTCTCACACATGCCATGGGTATATGTGTAATTACACCCCAAAATATATTCTGCTGCTTCTCCTGAGTACAGGCATACCACATATGTGAGACTTTTTGGGAGCCTAGCTGTGTACGGGACCCCGAAAATCAATCTCCATCTTTAGGTTTTCTAATGGCGTAAATTGCTGATTTTACTCCTCACTACCCATCACAGTTTCGGAGGCCCTGAAATTTCAAGATAGCACAAAACCCCCCAAATGACCCCATTTTGCAAAGTAGACACCCCAAGCTATTTGCTGAGAGGCATGGTGAGTCCATGGAATATTTTATATTTTGCCACAAGTTTTGGGAAAATTACAATTTTTTTTTTTTTTTTTAACACAAAGTTGTCACTAAAAGATAAATTTCTCACACATGACATGGGTATATGTGGAATGACACCCCAAAATACATTCTGCCGCTTCTCCTCAGTATGGGGATACCCCATGTGTGAGACTTTTTGGGAGCCTAGCTGTGTACGGGACCCCGAAAATGAATCTCCATCTTTAGGTTTTCTAATGGCGTAAATTGTTGATTTCACTCCTGACTACCCATCACAGTTTCGGAGGCCCTGAAATTTCAACATAGCACAAAACCCCCCCAAATGACCCCATTTTGCAAAGTAGACACCCCAAGCTATTTGCTGAGAGGCATGGTGAGTCCATGGAATATTTTATATTTTGCCACAAGTTCCGGGAAATATATTATTATTATTTTTTTTTTTGTTTTTTTACACAAAGTTGTCACTAAATGATATATTGCTCACACATGCCATGGGTATATGTGAAATGACACCCCAAAATACATTCTGCTGCTTCTCCTGAGTACAGGGATACCACATGTGTGAGACTTTTTTGCAGTCTAGCCGAGTACAGGTCCTCGAAAGCCAACCCCCACTTTCAGGCTTTCCAAGGGCGTAAATTGTTGATTTCACTCCTGACTACCTATCACAGTTTCGGAGGCCATGAAATGCCAAGACAGCACAACCCCCCTCCAAATGACCCCTTTTCGGAAAGTAGACACCCTAAGCTATTTGCAGAGAGGCATGTTGGGTGTTTTGCAGATCTCACTTTTTGTCACAAAGTTTTGGAATTTGAAAAAAGAGGAAAAAAAATGCATTTTCCTGTTTTTTCTTCATTTTCCAAAAAAAATGAGAGATGCAAAATACTCACCATGCCTCTCAGCAAATAGATTAGAGTGTCTACTTTGCAAAATGAGGTCATTTTGGGGGGTTTTGTGCCATCTTGGCGTTTCATGGCCTTCAAAAGTGTGATAGGTAGTAAGGAGTGAGATCAACAATTTACGCCCTTAGAAAGCCTGAAGGTGGGGAGTGGTTTTCCGGGTCCTGTACGCGGCTAGACTGCAAAAAAGTCTCACACATGGGGTATCCTTGTACTCAGGAGAAGCAGCAGAATGTATTTTGGGGTGTCATTTCACATATACCCATGGCATGTGTGAGCATTATATCATTTACTGACAACTTTGTGTAAAAAAAAAAAAAAATAATAATTTTCCTGAAACTTGTGGCAAAATATAAAATATTCCATGGACTCATCATGCCTCTCATCTAATAGCTTGGAGTGTCTACTTTGCAAAATGGGGTCATTTGGGGGGGTTTTGTGCCATTTTGGCATTTCATGGCCTTCAAAAGTGTGATAGGTAGTAAGGAGTGAGATCAACAATTTACGCCCTTAGAAAGCCTGAAGGTGGGGAGTGGTTTTCCGGGTCCTGTACGCGGCTAGACTGCAAAAAAGTCTCACACATGGGGTATCCTTGTACTCAGGAGAAGCAGCAGAATGTATTTTGGGGTGTCATTTCACATATACCCATGGCTTGTGTGAGCATTATATCATTTACTGACAACTTTGTGTAAAAAAAAAAAAAAAAATAATAATTTTCCTGAAACTTGTGGCAAAATATAACATATTCCATGGACTCATCATGCCTCTCATCTAATAGCTTGGAGTGTCTACTTTGCAAAATGGGGTCATTTGGGGGGGTTTTGTGCCATTTTGGCATTTCATGGCCTTCAAAAGTGTGATAGGTAGTAAGGAGTGAGATCAACAATTTACGCCCTTAGAAAGCCAGAAGGTGCGGATTGGTTTTCCGGGTCCTGTATGCGGCTAGACTGACAAAAAGTCTCACACATGGGGTATCCCTGTACTCCGGAGAAGCAGCAGAATGTATTTTGGGGTGTCATTTCACATATACCCATGGCATGCGTGAGCAATATATTATTTAGTGACAACTTTGTGTAAAAAAAAAAAAAAAAAAAAACAAATTGTCATTTTCCTGAAACTTAGGGCAAAATATAAAATACTCCATGGACTCAATATGCCTCTCAGCAAATAGCTTTGGGTGTCTACTTTCCAAAAAGGGGTAATTTGGGGGGTGTTTGAACAGTCCTGGCATTTTATGCTCAATTTTAGCAACACATCACCCACTCTTCTAACCACTTGAAAACCAAGCCTTTTCTGTGAGTTTTTGTTTACATGAAAAAATATTTTTTTTTCACAAGAAAATTACTTTGAACCCCCAAACATTATATATTTTTTTAAAGCAGAGGCCCTACAGAACAAAATGGTGGATGTTGCAATTTTTTTTGTTACACGGTATTTGCGCACACATTTTCCAAACGCAATTTTTGCGTAAAAAAACACTTTTTTTATTTTTAATGCAGAAATACACTATATAATTCCAAATTGTTTGGTAAAATTTAAAAGATGATCTTATGCCGAGTTCATAGACACCTAACATGACATGCTTTAAAAATTGCGCACGCCCGTGCCGCGGCAACAAACTACGTACGGTTTTAAAAGCCTTTAAAAGTCTTTACAGGTTACCACTTTGGACTTACAGAGGAGGTCTACCACAACAATTACTGCCCTCGACCTGGCGTTCACGGCGATACCTCACATGCATGCTGAAATTGCGGTTTACATATGACACTAGACCAACGCTTGTGCGCGCATTTGCGCGCAAGCACGGGGGGACAGGGGGGCTTGATTTATTTTTTTTTTTTTTTTTTTTTTTAATTTGCTTTCTTATGTTATTTTGACACCTTTTCTTTCATTTTTTTTTCTTTAATCATTTTTATTGTTATCACGGTGAATTTAAATTTCCTCTATGATAGCAATCTGTAGTGACAGGTACTCTTTTTAAAAAAAATTGGGGTCTTTTATACTCTAGATCTTTCCTCTGACCTTAACGCATCTGACCATACCAAAATTGGTGTGATAAAATACTTTCCCAATTTCCCAATGGCGCTGTTTATTTCTGGCGAAACAGAAGTTATGAAATGCTCGTAGCCTCCGGCATCTTAGGCCATAGAGATGATTGGAGCCATTCTCATCTCCAATCAGCTCTATGGTTAGATAATTGAACCACCGGCTGCACTCTCGGGTTAACCGGTGGGACAGGAGAGCCCGAGAAAAACCGTGGAAGGCAGCGGAAGGCGGCAGGAGGGGGGGGGGGAGTCCCCTCCCACTGCATGTAAAAGCAGTCTAGCGGCCAATTATCCGCTAGGATTGCTTTTACATGTAAGCCGACCGCTTGCTGTAAAAAACGATACCAAGATGATGCCTAAATCTGCAGGCATCATCCTGGTATAACCACTCAAAGTCCAGCAACGTACCAGTACATTGCTGGTCTTTGTTTGGCATATAGGTTTTTTTTTTTTCATGCAGCCTGTGGGCTGAACGAAAAAAAAGAGAACCTATCAGAAATCAGCACAGGAATAATGCGTAGTATTACTCATCATTAACCGCCCAAACAACCACCCACTGAATTTAATGATGGGTATACACGACACTATCCACGTATACCAAAATAGGATTTTAACTGCAGTGCTGAAATCAGAAAATCACCACAGCTGCTATCAGCAAAGGTATCCATATATGCTGAGCGCAAACGCTGTTTGTGTCAGAATATATAAAATCAATGCATGGTAGCCGACGAGTACCTGCAAGAGAAACAGGTCACAAAAGAATGAAAAAACAAACAAAGTACATTAAAAAAAAGTACATTAGGAAGAGTAGGACATATAAAATGACTGACACAACAAAAGTTTTTGGATTCTCATCATTAACCGCCCAAACAACCACCCACTGAATTTAATGATGGGTATACACGGCGCTATCCACGTATACCAAAATAGGATTTTAACTGCAGTGCTGAAATCAGAAAATCACCACAGCTGCTATCAGCAAAGGTATCCATGTATGCTGAGCGCAAACACTGTTTGTGTCAGAATATATGAAATCAATGCGTGGTAGCCGACGAGTACCTGCAAGAGAAACAGGTCACAAAAGAATGAAAAACAAACAAAGTACATTAAAAGTACATAGGAAGTGTAGAAGAACATAAAAAATGACTGAGACGACAACTATTTTTGGCTTTTATGTATTTTTTTTTTTTTCTTCAAACGTCGAGTTCCAGGTTCCAGGTTCGGGTCTCTCAAAATGACGATAGCCATCGAACATCTTTTGAGACCCTGTGTAAATGTGCCCTAAACTGTGCCGTGCTGTACCCTATGCTAATAATCCACTAGTGTGTGGTAGCGACGGAAACAGTCACCGTGGCAAAGACCAGGTCGGTCAGGACAGTCGGGACAATAATTCCGGGTGTCACGCCTAAATCCGCGCTTGCTGCAGACACGGCATCTTTTTTGGGGGTATCGTTTGGTATCGGTACTCGGGAGGTATTGCGGAAAATGCCTCTCATGCAGCCGCCTCACTGCATCTGGTTGGGGAAGTTGGGCAGGAGCACCAGCTGAATACACAAGGGCTCTGATTATCTCTTCTTGGAATTGAAAGAAGGATAATGTTCCAGCAGAAGCTTTGTATAAGACAAAAGCGTTGTAAACAGCCAATTGAAATAGGTATACAGACACTTTTTTGTACCAGCGTCTGGCCTTACGGGCAATTAAGTACGGTCCCATCATCTGGTCGTTGAAGTCCACCCCTCCCATTTTACGGTTATAGTCGTGGACACAGAGGGGTTTCTCAACAACAACACCGGTGACCGTAGTAATTTGGACTGCCGTGTCTGGGTGAATGGAGGACAGCACGTAAACGTTTCGTTTGTCCCTCCACTTCACTGCAAGCAATTCCTCGCACCTCAAGCAGGCTCTCTCCCCCGAGCTCAGTGGGGCATTCACTAGCCGCTGGGGGAAGCCCCGGCGATTAGATCGCACGGTGCCACAAGCGCCAATTTGCAATTGATAGAGGTGTCTAAAAAGTGGCACGCTTGAATAGAAATTGTCCACGTACAAGTGGTACCCCTTTCCGAATAAGGGTGACACCAAGTCCCAAACTATCTTGCCGCTGCTCCCTATGTAGCCTGGGCAGTCGGGGGGCTCCACAGTGCTATCTTTTCCCTCATAGACACGGAAATTAACTGTATAGCCTGTGGCCCTGTCACAAAGCTTATACAACTTGACCCCGTATCTGGCACGCTTGCTGGGGAGGTACTGTTTGATAGCAAGGCGACCAGTAAACTTAATCAGGGACTCGTCAACGCAGACATCTTGTTGGGGGGTAAACAAGGCTGCGAACCGCTGATTGAAGTGGTCTATGAGGGGCCGAATTTTGTGGAGCCGATCATATTCAGGGTCTCCCCGAGGACGACAGAGTTCATTGTCGTTGAAATGCATGAACCGAAATATTTGTTGGTATCGAGCCCTGGACATAGCAGCAGAGAACATGTACATTTGATGAATTGGGTCAGTGGACCAATATAACCGCAATTCATTCTTTCTTGTAATGCCCGTGTTGAAGGAAAGGCCCAGAAAGGTTTTAAACTCCTGAATCGTAATAGGATTCCAGGCGAATGGTCTGGCAAGGGGTGAATTTGGGTTGGCGGCGATGAATTGTTGAGTGTACAAATTTGATTGGTCCACAATAGATCTGAAAAGATCTTCAGTGAAAAACAGCTCAAAAAAGTTTATGGGATTAAAACCAGCTGTTTCCACTTGGATTCCGGGTTGGGCGGTGAATGGGGGAAGTACTGGCGCTGTGGAATCTGTGGGCTGCCAATTAGGATATGCCAGCGCTTCAGGGAGGACACTATGGGCTCTACGGGCCTGTCTTCGGATACGCGGTGGCTGCGGGCCACTACTCGTGCTAGCCACCGCACCAGCTTCAACTGCACTCAGGTGACTCGCCACGTCACCAGGTGATACTGCAGTGCTGGTTGAAGGTCCAGGGTGTACTAGGCCGCTCGTGCTTGCCAGTTCACGAGAAGTGTGAGCGGCACTAGTACTGGCACTCTGCTGCATACCAGAAACCTCCAGTTCTTGCAAGTCAACAACTCCAGAATGGGGTCGGGTACGCCTGACCCTAGCAGGGACCCCTCTGTCGGAGCTATCTGTCAGGGAGCCGCTGCTGTCATCTGGTTCGTATATTGACCCTGATTCTGACAGTGAGGCTTCCCCATCGCTCTCACTTGACATGGCCATTATACTGTATATAGCATCATCACTGAGCGAACGTTTTGTCATTTTGGTAGCTAAATTTACTCGTACAGTGATGCGACTACTAGGTAATAAAAGCACCTGGTTGTCGAGGACTATTTGGTCGCTACAAAGAAAAACTGCTAGTGCTAACAGAGATCAGGCCTGACTCTGCTAACGCAGCGGTTTTGTGTGATTTGTGTTTTTTGGAAGTGTCAGTAATCTATTGATTACTACACTTGCCTGGGTAAGGTGGGCTGGGCAGGGGGGCTAAACGCAGGTGCTAGCAGGAATCAGTGCTGATTGTGCAAACACTGCGTTTGGGGAACACTAAATTATGAGGACGCTAGTATAGTTCTGATCAGATCAGATATTGATCTGTTCAAACACTATACTAGTAACGGTGGTGTGTGTGTGTTAGTGTACTTGACTCTAACTGACGCTAAGTAACGGTGGTGTAGTGGGACCCTGACGCTAACTAGCTAGCCTAAGTTGTGTCACCCGTGACGCTAATACAGTGATCGGTAATCACTGTATATAGTGAACACTGTGACAGGGAAGTGAAGGGGTTAAACTGGGGGAGATCAAGGGGTTAAACCTTTATAGAGGATAGATGGCGGGTGGCCTAAACCTATTCGGGCCTAGCGCAAGCGCAAATTAGGGTCACCAGTGACACTAAATACAGTGATCAGTAGTTATCTGATATACTGTATATATTAGTGCACTGATTTATATGGAGTGAAGGGGTTAACTGGGGAAGATCAAGCGGTTAAAAGTTTATTAGGGAATAGGTGGCGGGTGCCCTAACCCTATATGGGCTTAGCGCAAGCGCAAATTAGGGTCACTAGTGACACTAAATACAGTGATCAGTATTTACCTATATACTGTATTTAGTGCACAGAGTAATAGGTAGTGAAGGGGTTAACTGGGGCTGATCAAGGGGTAAAAACTTTATTAGGGGATAGGTGGCGGGTACCCTAACCCTATTTGGGCCTAACGCAGGCGCAAACTACGCTCACAAGTGACACTTATACAGTGATCAGTAAAATATCTGTATACCACTGTATATAGTGTTCACTGTGAGGGGTTTTGGGGGTGATCAGGGGGTGATCAGAGGTGATGAAGGGGTTAAATGTACCTATGTGAGGTGTGTCAGTGTAGTGCTTAGTGGAACTCACGTTTTTGGTGTGTCTCTGTCTCTCTCCTGGAACCGAAAGGACTCCAGGAAGGACAGTGACATCACTTCCCCTGTCTGTGTTTACATTACACAGACAGGGGACAGATTGCCATTGGTGGGGACCGATCTACAGACACTGACCAAAAATCATTGGTCAGTATCTGATGACTGATCGGTTCCCTACCGAATGACATCGGGATCGGGACCCGCGGCGCGCGGGAGCGCGCTCTGGAGCCGTGATCGCGCATCACGTTAATACTACGTGGCTGAGCGGTATCGTGCCGCTCTGCCGCAGTAGTATTACCGTGAGCGGTATTAAAGTGGTTAAAGAGAAATTCCAAGTAAATGTGAATATCTGCTGCTTCTTTCAATTTTGATGATTATGGCTTACAGCTAGTGAAAACTGCACTGACGTTGGAATTGATAAAACACAGTGGACCAATACCAGCAAATGACATGGCTCCCCAAATCACCATAGTGAAACAATGTGCATTTCATTTGGAAATCAAGGTCCCAGAGTCTAGAGGAAGAGTGGGCAGGCACAAAATACAAGTTGCATGAGGTCCAGTGTGAAGTTTCCAGTCAGTGATGATTTGGGGAGCCATGTCATCTGCTGGTGTTGTCCACTGTGTTTTAATTAAGTCCAAAGTTAGCGCAGCCCTCTACCAGGAAATTCTAGAACACTTCATGCTTCCTTCTGCTGACCAGCTTTATGGAGATGCTGATTTCATTTTCTAGCAGGATATGGCACCGGCCCACACTGCCAAAAGTACCAATACCTGGTTTCATGATCATGGTATCACTGTGCTTAATTGGCCAGCAAACTCGCCTGACTTAAACCCCATATAGAATCTGTGGGGTATTGTCAAGCAGAAGATGAGAGACACCAGACCCAACAATGCAGATGAGCTGAAAGCCACTATCAAAGCAACCTGGGCTTCCATAACACCTCAGCAGTGCCACAGACTGATTGCCTCCATGCCACATCGCATTGATGCAGTAATTCATGCAAAAGGAGCCCCAACCAAGTATTGAGTGCATACTATACTGTACATGGACATACTTTTCAGTAAGTCAACATTTCTGCATTAAAAATCTTTTTTTTTTTTTTTTTTATTGGTCTTATGTAACATTCTAATTTTCTGAGATACTGAATTTTGGGTTTTCACTAGCTATAAGCCATAATCATCAAAATTAAAAGAAAAGCTTGAAATATATCACTCTGTGTTTAACGCATCTATAAAAAAATATGAGTTTCACTTTTTGAATTGAATTACTGAAATAAATTAACTTTTTGCTGATATTCTAATTTTATGAGATGCACCTGTACCTTTACTAATTTATCTTGGACCTGACACTTTAGTATAAATAATGAGGATAGAATGTCATTTTTGTTTGACAACCCAGCTACTATGTGTAAAGTAACAGAGGTCCTGGTCAACAGGAGTGTAAACAGTGGAGGGATCTGGTTATTTTACTTGGTATATGTATATATTTTGCCATATTTTCCACTAGTGGAGCAATGTTAAAGTGTTTGTTACCCCCCCCCCAAAAAAAAAGACCCTGTTCCCTTAACCGGTTGCCGACCGCCGCAACCAGTTGACCGCCGCATATACTGTGGCGGTCAGCCCCGTGCAGGCAAAGTGACATACCGGTACGTCACTCGCCTGCGAGCCAATAGGGGGCAAGCGTGCGCCACCAGAGGCGCGCTCCCACCCCCACTCGCGCTCACTCTGATCCCCGTGCGATGTCCACCGGTCACTCGCGATCGTCAGTTACAGAGGGAGAAAGGCAGGTGGCTAGTGTAAACAAAGCCACCTGTCAATCTCCCTTGTGTAACAGCAGAGATCATACGGTCCTGCTATGTAGGACCGTAGATCTCTGCTGTTACCTGAAAAGCCACATCCCTGCACAGTTAGAAACACGCCCCTAGGGACACACTTAACCCCTCCTTCTCCAATAAAGTTAATCCCTTCCCTGCCAGTGTCATTTTACAGTAACAGTGCATATGTATAGCACTGATTACTGTAATAATGTCACTGGTACCCTCAAAAGTGTCAAAAATGTCAGTCAAGGGTCCGATCTGTCCGCTGAAATGTTGCAGTCCCGCAAAAAAAATCGCAGATCGCCGCCATTACTCGTTAAAAAAAAAACAACAAAAATGACAAAAATCTTTCCCTTAGTTAGTAAACACAATAACTTTTGCGCAAACCAATCAAAATACACTTTTTGCGATTTTTTTTTAACCAAACATAGGTAGCAGAAAACAAATTGGCCTAAAATGTTAAAAAATTTAGATTTTTAAATTTTTTTTTGGGAATTTCATATAAAAAAATGTGAAAAATATTGTTATTTTTGCAAAATTGTCGCTTTTTTTTGTTTATAGCGCATGATCAAAAAATCGCACAGGTGATTAAATACCACCAAAAGAAAGCTCTGTTTGTGGGGAAAAAAGGAAGTCAATTTCATTTGGGTACAGCATCGCACAACCGCGCAATTGTCTGTTAAATTCACGCAGTGCCGAATCGCAAAATACCCCCTGGTCAGGAAGGGGTAAAATCTTCAGGGGCTTAAGTGGTTAAAGCATGTTATACAGCACAGTGCTTGTGCTTTGTAATTTGGCTCCTTGTATCACCTAAAAAAACTGGCTGCTCCTGTCAGTTTCTACCCTTCCCTCTGTAAACTGACTACAGTGTATCATGGTTGCTGAGCCCTGACACCATGGTCAGTGTACGTGCCTCCGTCATCCGCAGCTCTCTGTGCTCCTCTCCCCCCTCCCTCCCTGCCTGTCTGCTCCTGTGGTAAGTTCCCGCCCCCTTCCCTCCTGCTGATAATAAAACTTTTATTGTCCTCTATAATCCTCTCTGTACCCTAATTACAAGTGCTCCTGTCTCCGTGTTTTTTTTTTTTTAAATGCCGCCTTTACTGTATTCCAAAACGGCTCCCAGCGATCACGTTACCGGCCAGCTCCCTCACTTCTCTCCTCTTCTCGCCCCGCTTAAAGTCAGCAAGGGAATCCTGACTCCACCCCCTGCATCTATCAGACGATGATAGGAGAGAGCCGACTGGTCACATGATCGCCAAGAGCTGCTCTGTAATTCAGAAAGGGCAGGCGCGCGATCGTGTGCGCACCACCCTGCACTGCCGGTGTCGGCGTGTCCCCGGGACACAGCCCATCACCGCCAGGGGGGAAACAGCCAATGGGCATGGCTGTTTTCCACGTGATCGGTTGTGTTCCAATCACACAGCCGATCACAATGGGAAAGCCCGGAAGAAGACCGTGCATGCTCGATCGGGAGCGTGCAGCACGGTCATGTCGGTGGCTCTGTGTTACCTAGGAACACAGCTTGTCACCGGCAGTAGTAAACAGTCACTAGTAAACAGTCACTGACAGTGACTGTTTACTATGTGATCGGCTGTGAATCCATTCACAGCCGATCACAAAATGTAAACACAGAGCAGTAACTCACTGTTACTAGCTCTTCTCCCCTCACACAGTTTCCAGTGTGAGGAGAGCAGAGCCAGAAACAGTGAGTTACTGCTCTGTACACCTGTCACAATGTAAAAGCACAAAAATAAAGGTCCCCGCACAGTCCTCAGCCCCCCCCCCCAATTGCACCTGTCACCCAACAGTCACCTCATCAGTGCCCAGAAATTGACACCCACAAGGCTATGTTTACATGTGAGCGTAGCGATTGGGGGCAGGATCACCGCGATTCTGCCCGCAATCCGGAAATCATTGCAAATCGCGGGACGCCTGTGCGTTGCCCGTGATTTGCAATTGCACCCCAAACGTTGTGCGATGCCGCGATTTCCACCTGCCGAATCACGGTAACATCGCGCAAACAACGCATGACGCCCAAAAAAGGTACAAGAGTTTCTTTGGGGCGTCATGCGTTGTTTGGGCGATGTTACCGTGATTCGGCAGGTGGAAATCGTGGCAACATCGCACAGCGTTTGGGGTGCTATTGCAAATCACAGGCAACGCACAGGCGTCCTGCGAATTGCAATGATTTCCAGATCGCCGGCAGAATCGCGGTTATTCTGCCCGCGATCGCTACGCTCACATGTGAACGTAGCCTAAAGTTCACCTGTCACCAGAGACTGCCATCAGTACCGCCGTGCACCATCGTCCGTCACCTATCACCCATCGGTGACCATCGCCCGTCACCTGTCACCGCATCAATCATCGTCACCTGTCACCCCATCAGTCATCGTCACCTGTCACCCCATAAATCAACGTCACTTGTCACCCCATCAGTGATCATCACTTGTCACCCCATCAATCATCGTCACTTGTCACCCCATCAGTGATCATCATCTGTCACCCCATCAATCATCGTGACCTGTCACCCCATCAGTGATCGTCATCTGTCACCCCATCAATCATTGTCACCTTTCACCCCATCAGTCATCCTAACCTGTCACCCCATCAGTCATCGTCACCTGTCACCCCATCAGTCATCATCATCTGTCAACACATCAGTCATTGTCATCTGTCACCCCATCAGTGACCATCACCTGCCACCCATCAGTGATCATCCGCAGTCAACCGTCACCCGTCGCACAACCCATCACAGCCAGCATGTCAAAAAGATGTACAGCAGCTGATGAGAGCACTGGGGAGCTCTCATCAGTATCCGAATCCAATTCTGAATCCGATTCGGAATTTGAAATCGCTAATAGCAGCGGATCAGAGATGGACTCAGACTATTCCTGTACACTTTCCTTTATAGAATGTATTTTGGGGTGCAATTTTTGCTATATACATGCAACCACTTACCGACCGCCTAACGACTATATACGTCAGCCATTTAAAGCTAAATACTGGGTCTATGGCAGCAGATAGCCCCCATAACCCCGGTATTTTTTTAAACGGCAGGTGGTCGGCTTTCAGATAAGGGTGGTTCCAGTGGCAGATTTGCCATGGAATTACCCTTACGGTGCAGGGAAAGAGGTGCCCCCTCCCGCCACGTCCCAGATGTTTTCCCAGATTACCGGACCCGCCGGCAGCGGTGAAAACTATACGGTCCAGGATCCTCAGAGACAGGAAGTCGAGTGAGTGCAAGATGGCCCTCACTCGACTCTATGGTCTTGGAGGACCGGAGCTACGTCAAAAGTAGTTGCCTAGCAACCGGTTTAAAGGGACGCTTTTTTTTTTTTTTTTTTCAACAATTTTTCTTTTTTAGTGTAGTTGTGAGGTGTGAGGACTTTTTGACCCCAGATCTCACAATAAAGAGGACCTGTCATGCCTATTTCTATTACAAGGGATGTCTACATTCCTTGTAATAGGAATACAAATTATCAAAACATTTTTTTTTTTTAAAACTGTAAAAATAAAAAAATAATAAATAAAATAAATAGGGAAAAAAAATAATAAAAATTAAAGCGCCCTGTCCCCGTTAGCTCGCGCGTAGAAGCGAACGCATACGCAAGTCCTGCCCACATATGTAAACGGTGTTCAAACCATACATGTGAGGTATTGCCGCGATCGTTACAGAAAGAGCAATTAATTTAAGACCTCCTCTGTAACTCTAAGCTGGTAACCTGTAGAAATTTTTAAAATGTTGCCTATGGGGATTTTTAAGTACCAATGTTTGGCACCATTCTGTGAGCATGCGCAATTTTGAAGCATGACATGTTGGGTATCTAATTACTCTGCGTAACACTATCTTTCACATTATGGAAAAGAATTACGCTAGATTTACTGTTTTCTTATTTTTTAATTCAAAAAAGTTAATTTTTTTCAAAAAAATTGCATTTGGAAGACTGCTGCGCAAATATGGTGTGATAAAAAATATTGCAACAATCTCCATTTTATTCTCTAGGGTCTCTGCTAAAAAATATATATATATATATAATGTTTGGGGGTTCTAAGTAGTTTTCTAGCAAAAAAAATGATTTTAGCTTGTAAACACCAAGTGTCAAAAATAGGCCCAGTCTTAAAGTGGATAAATGGACAACTTTGTATAAAGTGCTACTTGGATGTTGGGCCTCTGTATGTGGCCAGGCTGTGAAAAAGTCTCACACATGTGGTATCGCCATACTCAGGAGGAATAGCAGAATGTATTTTGGGGTGCAATTTTTGCTATGTACATGCTATGTGTTGGAAATATTTCATAAATGGACAACTTTGTGTAAAAAAAAAATGCATTTTCATTTTCTTTCCACAGATTCCAAAAACTTGTGGAAAATAATGACACAGTCAAAAGACTCATTATGCCTCAAAAATTATACATTGGGGTGTTTGCTTTCCAAAATGGGGTCATTTTATGGGGGTTTCCATTGTCCTGGTCCTCCAGGGCCTTCAAAAGTGCGATAGGTTGTCAGGAAATTATATGTGTAATTTATGCTCCTAGAATGCCGGACGGTGCTATTTGGATGTTAGGCCTCTGTATGTGGATAGGCTGTGAAAAAGTCTCACACATGGGGTATCGCCATACTCAGGAGGAGTAGTAGAATGTGTTTTGGGGTGTAGTTGCAAGTATACATATGCTGTGTGAGAGAAATAACCTGTTAATACGTCAATTTGTAAAAAAAAAAACAAAAAAAAATCTTCCTTTTTGCAAAGAATTGTGGGAAAAAATTACAACTTCAAAAAACTCACCATGCCCCATTTTAAAATTCCTTGGAATGTCTACTTTCCAACTTTTTTGGTGTCTCAAGAAATGAGATAGGCCTTCAGTACATCAGGTGTTATCAAGTATGATACATTTTTAATGATTAGCAGCACCATAACTTGTGGACTCTATAACTTTCACAAAGACTGAATAATAATATACACTTATTTGGGTTATTTTTACCAGCACCATAACTTGTGGACTCTATAACTTTCACAAAGACTGAATAATAATATACACTTATTTGGGTTATTTTTACCAAAGATAAGTAGCAGTATAAATTTTGGCCAAAATTTGTGAAGAAAAATGACTAATTCGCAAACTTTTATGACAGAAACAAAGAAAAATGCATTTTTTCACAATATTTTCAGTCTTTTTTTATTTATAGCACAAAAAATAAAAAAACAGTAGTGATTAAATACCATCAAAAGAAAGCTCTAATTGTGTGAAAAAAAGGACACAAATTTTTTATGGGTACAGTGTTGCATGAGTAATTGTCATTCAAAGTGTGAGAGCGCTGAAAGCTGAAAATCGGTCTGGGTAGGAAGGGGGTGAAAGTGCACTGTAGGCAAGTGGTTAAAGACATGTGCCACAAAATTGTAAGAGAGTGCACACAGATATTCTTTATAGATAGCCAGACTGTATCTCCAAGGATAAGTTGAGAAGCAGGTATCATTGCTTGTCAGCAAATATATAGTGAGGGAAGAATCTCTGTGGCAGTTTCTATGTGTCTTTTCAAAGTTTTTTTAAACCGAATTAACAGCAGAGATTTAAAGAGGTGAAAGAAAAAGTCCATCCTCCACAGAACAGGTAAAGACCCCAAGCTTTTATTGACACTGATGTTAAAGCTTGATTTCCATACACCTGGCAGCACATTGCACATTATAAATGAAGAGGCCGCTATAAAGTTCTTCTATGAGGGTCGCTCGGATAACACCGCTTTTCTTTACGGTGTAAATATACATTTATAATTTATTCTCCTATTTGTGAATCCTGTTAATTTATGTGACTTGTTACTAGGGTTTTCATGAGTGTATTATGTAGCTGTGAACCATATAACAAAAGAAAAAAAAAAAAAAACCTTCATTACCGGGCTAAAAATGTGATTGCAACCAATATATCTTCTATCTGTGGGGCTGATTGAGCTTAATTAGGCAACACTTTGGAAACAGACAGTGGTAAACATTTATAAAGGTGAATATATACTGAGAATTCATGAGAAGAGCAGCTAATAATTTAACAGTGGAGTCTCATCAGTTATTTTTCTTAATATTCCAGGTCCTTTAGTTTGACTACGTGGAGCATGCAGGAGTGTTTAGCCTATAGATGACCTTAAAAAAATAATAAAACTGGAAAATCTGTTTCTTTGATAATGGGATGATAGTAATAAGACCTTCTACTGCTGCATTGGCAAATTTGATATTCTCCTCAATTGTGCAGTCAGTTTACAATCTATGCATGGTGGGATCATAAATATAGAGACTTTAGCTGGGGAACTGCAGTACTCTAGTCAATTATGAAGCTGGATTGGATGCTTGAATCAAAGGAAAGGATATTGACATGATATCAGTCTTATAGTTACGTTTAAAAAAAAAAATTCTAGGAAAACCATTTTTCTCTTTTGCTCATTGACGGACACAGCTTCTCCATTATTCAGAACCATAGGGTTATATCGCCCCTACAGGAGAAGGACACTAGGCAGTCCCAGGTGGTATACTCCCCTCTCTGCTATAGGTCTTCAGTTCTTTTCTGCCTAGTCAGGACTCAGGAGTAAGGACCTTGTTCCCTGCTGGGATCTCTGGTCCTGGCAATTTTTTCCTTTTTAAATAGCTTTTTTTTTTTCAGATTTTTTTTTTCCCTGCAAAATCTACAATCAACTGCCTGACAGGATAATCTCGATCCAGCGGTCACCCCAGTTTGGCCAGCCAGCGCACACAGACCACAGCTCTGCGCTAGGTCAGCCATGACATAGCCCCATTGGACAGGTGCTGGCCAACGAGTTAAACGCCTCGCGAGGTCACATATGGGTCTTGGCCTGAGTCCCAACATTCCTCCTGGCTGACAGCCCCCCATTTCAATGGCGAGGAGGTTCTGTTTGGAGCGGTGCCTGCTTGTTTCCTGGTATGGTGAGTAGCTGGGAGCCTTGAGCCGCGTGAGGTGGTCATTTTGTTGTAGCCTATGTCTTTCTATGGCCGGCGGCCATGTTTCTGTAGTACAGCAGACATTTTTGCATTGGTCTGGCATGCTAATAGAGCGGCGGCCATATCAGGGTAGCCTCTGGGTCTCCTCCTTTCCCCTGGTGTTGACTCCTGGGTTTTTGCCTTCCCCTTGGATGCCACAAGTGGAGCAGTGCTTCCTGGTGCAGACTGGTGCTACTCTGGTAGGGTGGTGAGTCTGAAGGGGGTCCTTCCCTTTCTCTGGTGCAGGTTGTGGGGTGCTCTGCTTGCTGGTGACCCGGTGGTGCTACCAGCGCAGTGTGGGTGGCCCATAACGGTGCTAGACACTTTTTTGGGGGGTCCCCCTCGTTACTTATGGAGTCTTGGGAGCACGTTTTCCCACCTGACCCCCTCTCTGAGGCTGCAGGTCTCTATGGCTCCCAGTGGGTTCACTGACGGTGGTCGTGGGGTCCTTTCTCTCCCAGGTGGAGGTGGCCTTTGGGCTGCGGGCTAGCCAAAAGTATCCCTTGCCTCGCCTGTCTCTCCTGAATTTGAGTCGGCTGTCGCGGGCGTAGCCCACCCCGCGAGGTATGCAGCCACGCTCCCTTATTATCAGATAGTGAGGATGATTCCTTCACACCTGTAGCTTTGCACAAGAAAAGCGCTAGTTGATGCCCTGATTGCATTTGTGTGGGAAACTTTAGGAATGGAGGATACAGCTGAGACTGTGGCAGAGGTGCCAATCCCCTTTGGCACTAACATGCAGTCTCACATGGCAAATGTGTTTCCTTATCCCTCCTGTTTTGACAAAATTGTCTCCAAAGGGGGGGATCATCTGAAACATCCCTTTGTGGTTCCTACACGCTTTTGCAGAGCGTTACTCCTTTGAGAAGTCTCTCCTCCAGAAGTGGACTGTTCCACCAGTGGTGGACCCCCTGTCTCCAGATTGAACAAGACAACCTGATTCCGGCTGACAGGGAGGAAGAGTCTGTGGCCCGCAATATGTTTAGTATTGCTGAGGCCAGTCCTAGGCATTGCTCTGGTATCGCAAACACTAGCTGAGTGGGCTGCACTTTTGTGCCATGGCCTAGAAAGTGAGCATATTCCCTGCTTTTACTGAGTTGGCAGAACGGTTGATCCAGGGGCTGCAGGTGGCCTGCAATGCCTTTTTTTGGATGTAGCTCCCCTGATTTCTAAACGATCTGTTTCGGCAGTGGTGCTTGTATTGTGGCTTGAGTGTTTGTCTGCTGACCAGACTTCTAAAAACGCTCTGACTGATTTACCCTTCCAAGGAGTCTCACGGGGGAAGAGTACCTTTCTTCCACAGTCTGGGAAGGGAAAATCAACCCGGCGCAAACGTGACCCGTCTTTCTCAGCTCACAAAGTTTTTTTCGTCCTTCAGGGTCCACTGAAGGGTTCAAAGCCTTTCACATCCTCATCGGGAGGTTCCAAGTGACCCTGGTTTTGTTTGCTAATATCCTAAGAAATGTGATCTAATTTCTCCAATCAGAAAAATGTAATCACATTTAGTATCTATTTTTACTTTTTGCAAGATTACTTTTTCTTTAATTAAGAGTTTATTTACATTCTGTTTGTGCTAGTTCTTTTGTGTAGCTTTTCAGATTAGTGTATCCTCAGCAGCAGATTTTTGAAGTAAAACCTGGACCCTGCTGGGTTAGACATTTTTTTTTTTTTTGGAAGACAAACGTTTATTGGGTTCACATAATAACAACAAAACAAACATATGCAGTCAGCACACCAGGTCACGTCACATCAGCAGTATATAATACAACATTGTCACATAAGGTACAGAAATCAGGCAGGAAAAAGAAAAAAACAAAATACAGGTCCATGGGGGAAATAGCATCGCACATAGGCAAGTATAACAGCAAGTATAACTGAAACCCCATCCCATAGCGTCCGTGAGTATAAGCAGGGTACACAAGGTTCACCCCAATCCCAGAGATCACCCAGGAGAACAGGTGTCAGAGGACTGAAGCCACCTGTCCCAGACCCTATGATATGCTGGGTTAGACATTAGTGGAACTCCAGAACATACAGTGGCAAAAAAATACAAAGAAATTAACAGTCTATAATTGTTATCATAGATGTATTTTAAATGATAGAGACGGGATATCAACCAAAAATCCAGAAAAAACATGATACAAATGTTATGAATTGAGTTGCAGTTCAGTGAGTAAAATAAGTATTTGATCCCCTACCAACCAACAATAATTCTGTCTCCCACAGACTGGCTACAGTATGTGCTCATGTGGTACACAGATTAGTCCTGTCAATTTAGGAAGGTGTTCCTAATGAAAACTCGTTATGTCTATGAAAGACACCTGTCCACTGAATCTTTCATCTATTCAAACCTCACTGTCATATTCACGATCAAAGAGATGTCAAGGGACACCAGGGACAAGATTGTAGACCTACACAAGGCTGGAATGGGCTACAAGACTATCAGCAAGAAGCGTGGTAAGACAATTGCTGGAGCGATTATTGGCGAATGAAAGAAATAAAAAATAACCATCAATCACCCTTGGTCTGGAGCTCCATGCAAGATTTCGCATCATGAGAGAAATGTGGGATCAGCACACAACTACACAGAAGAAGGTGCTTGTGAATTATCTCAAGGCAGTTGGGATCACAGTCACCAAAAAAACTATTGGTAACGCAGTACGCTGCCATGGATTGAAATCCTGCAGCGCCCTCAGAGACCAAAATTGAACTCTTTGGCAAACACTTGACTCGCTGTGTTTGGAGGTAGAAAAATACTGACTATGACCCTAAGAATATCTCTACAGTCAAGCACAAAGGTGGAAACATGATGCTTTGAGGCCGTTTTTCTGCTAAAGGTACAGGCCGACTTTGCCACATTGAGGGGCCAATGGATGGGGCCATGTATTGTAAAATCTTGAATGAGAACCTTCTTCCCTGAGCCAGAAACCTGAGGATGGGTTGTGGATGGGGCTTGCAGCATGATAATGACCCAAAACATACCGCCAAGGCAACAAAGGAGTGGCTGAAGAAGAAGCACATTAAAGTCATGGAGTGGCCTAGGCAGTCTCCATACCCTAATCCTATAGAAAATGTATGGAGGGAGCTGAAACTTGCCAAACAACAGCCAAGAAACCTTAAGGATTTAGAGAAGATCTGTAAAGAAGAGTGGACCACAATTCCTAATGAGATGTGTGCAAAACTGGTATCCAAGTACAAAAACTTCTTACCTTTGTGCTTGCTTACAGAGGTTTTTCCACTAACTACAAACTGAACTGCAACTCAATTTATAACATTTGTATCATGTATTTTTCTGGATTTTTTGGTTAATATTCTGTCTCTATCATTTAAAACACACCTTTGATAAAAATTATTTTTTAGATTCTTTAACCACTTACCGCATATCGACGTAGGGCTACGTCGGTAAACTTTGCAGGCTTATACCGGGATGATGCCTCTAGCTAGAGACATCATCCCGGTACCGTGTTTTGAAGCCGACAGTCGGCTTTCCGTCTGTAACAACCGATGCGGCTCGGGAGCCGCTCGATCGTTACCCGGGGGGCGGGAGGGGACGCCCCCCCCTCCCGCCGCCTTCCGTGGCTTCCGAGCACCCAGCCGGCACGTCCGCCGGCTGGATGGAGTCCCGATGAATGCCGGAAACTGCATCGATTGGGTCTCCGATGACGTAACCCGGAGGCGGCGTCCATGACGTCACTTCCGGGTTACTGTGCTGCAAAAGGCGGCAGTTTTAAAAAACGGCTGTATGCAAAAATGCTGTTTTCGGCGTTTTGCATACAGGGAAGTGTAGTGGAGGGGTCTAGGGTCTTTTAGACCCTCGATCCCTCCATAAAGTGTACCTGTCACACATATTGCTGTCACAAGGGATATTTACATTGCTTGTGACAGCAATAAAAGTGATCAGATTTTTTTTTTTTTTAAAAACCTGTAATAAAGTTGAAAAAAATAAATAAAAAATAAATAGGAAAAAAAAATAAAAATTTAGCCACCCCCGTCACCGTTAGCTCGCGCACAAAAACAAACGTATACGCAAGTCGAGCCGCGAATGAAATCGCTGTTCAAACCCCACATGTGAGGTATCGCCGCGATCGCCAGAGCGTGGGCAATAATTTAAAAAAAAGAGCTACACTCTACCTCTAAACTGGTAACCGTTAAATAAATTTAAAGCGTTGCAGATTGAGATCTCTATTGACGTAGTTTGTCGCCATCCCACGGGGGGGCGCAATTTTAAACCGTAACATGTTGGGTATCTATTTACTCGGCGTGACATCATCTTTCACAATATACAAAAAAAATGGGCTAACTTTACTGTTTAGTATTTTTTAAATGCAGTGAAATGTGATTTTTCAAATTTTTTCCAAAAAAATGGCGTTTTAAAGACCGCTGCGCAAATACCGCGTGACAAAAAATTTTGCAATGACCGACATTTTATTCTCCAGAGTCTTTGCTAAAAAAATATATATAATGTTTGGGGGTTCTAAGTAGTTTTCTAGGAAAAAATACTGGTTTTAACTTGTGAACAAAAAGTGTCCGAAATAGGGCTGGGGCTTAAGTGGTTAAGATTCTTAATTTCTTTGTAAATGGGCCAACTTCCAATATCGACCGGGGATCAAATAGTTGTATTCCCCACTGTACCCAAAGAAATGCGAGGAACTTTTAGATTTGCATCTGTATTCAGATGAAGGAAAAGTTCAAACAAGCTCCATAGCTCTAGTGAACCAGCTCTCACGCATCAAGACTTCCCTGGAGGGGCACCCAACAGTAGCTCAAACCATAAATATACAGAAAGGAGTGCCAGGCCAAAACAGAATGAAAGAGTCCAAGATAATTGTAATTGCTGGTAAAAAAAAGTAATTAAAAAATAGCCAACGCGTTTTGGAGGACAACACCATCATGGCCCCCCTCATCAGAGCTTAACACAGAATGAAACTTGGATAGGCTCAAAGAAAGCTAATAAAAAAGAAAAATGAATATACCAGGCTATGTGGTATTCTAATCGGACTCCTGATAGGTGCTTTAGTGTGGTCTACCAGATTGGCCAGATCTTCTATCCCAATCCCCAGGACATTTACAGCATGGCTCTGGAAGCCCATGTCATAAAGTAGCTGTGAAGTAATTTTAATCCAAATATATATATTCTGATCTGTAAAAACATATCTTTCATTATTCCACAGTTCCCAAAAAATGGCAGTTGTATACCTTTTAATAACATGCGTTATTTAGGTCATGAGATCGCTTTGCCTTTGCCTGCAGGTGGGCATGGCCACTCGTCATAACTGGAAGATGACAGCAGTGCTGGGGATCTGCTGGCATGCGCTGTCAATCAAGAGGGAAGGGATGGTGGGGGTGTGTGGCTTCAGTCTTAACAAGAAAGATACAGGCACCCTGTAACTACGATTAGGAAGAGAAGTGACACAAACCAACCACGCTAGCAATGATTGGCTTCTGTGCCTAGCATAGCAGAATCAACCAGATAGCACATAAGGAATACAATAATGATATAAAAAAAAAAAACAGTTAAAAGTCTTAAAGAGACTAAATTTATTACATTTTATTTTTAAGGTTACAAGTACTTTAAAGGATAGGGGCCTCTCTGAATTAGCAAAGATTAAAGGTTAGGAACTTCCCCCAAGGTCTACCATTGCACCTGGAAAGCATACTTCTCTTGACAAGAGAAAAGAAGCTTACATCCCGAAAAATATTAAGTAGAATGAATAATAAATAACCTTTTTGTAAACAGATCTGGATCAGAAGTTGGCTCTGATTGCAATCAAGATTAATATCTCATACCTTGCAGTCTTGTTCCAAAGACCACTAGCTTCCATTCTTTGATTTAAACCTTTGTACAGGGTGTTTCTTACGGCGCTCCCCCTATGTGCTCACCCATGTCTTGGGATTTCAATTTGGTCTTTTTGGTACAAAATCTGCCAACCTATTATGGATATTCTCCTTTCCATGTTCACTCATGTGGCTGCATAAGATGATGAATATGGTTTTACAGATAAACTCTGAGCTGATCAAATACTGTCTTAAAACAAGAGGGATGTGTATTCTTACTTGAATCTTGGTGTGTTTTGCGTATTTCTGCCAGATCTGTGCAGTAATTCAGTGTAAAAATGTGCAGAAGCTTCCTGTAAAAAAAAAAAAAAACACCTGTCATTACTGCTCTCATTTCTTTTGTGCAGTGTGATTGGTATTGTCTGCACTGTCCTGTTCTTTTCCATAGGCAGCCTGTAGCCTCTCTCCCACAGCTGTGCTCTCTGTGCAGGTTATATACAGAACAGTGATGATGTCACTGTTACTTTTGCAAGGTAATAACAGAGTTTGAAAAGACGTTTGGTACATACCATGTTGATTTAGATCCTTTGTGGCTATTGAGGAATATATATATATATATATATATATATATATATATATATATATCTACAGAGTCCCTACAGACAAGTTTTCCTGACACCAAGAGGTAAAAAAGGTGACAGAGGAGGGAGCTCCTGTACACAGCCTGTGATTCACAGCCTCAGTCATGTTCCTGTGGGCTTTTTGAAGGGGGATGTGTCCCTTCCCTCCAATTAGCTCCCAAGCTCTGTAGAGTGTAACTTCAGCTCCCCACCCCCCTGCCTTCTAATAAATTTAGACAAGCTGTATGAATTCTGCACTTTGAATACAACTTATGTAAGATTATTTGTTTAATCTCTGTGCATCATCTAAGGACAATCGCTTCACTGGGTATATGACAGTGTACTTTAAAAAGCTAAGCTCACTTTTGGAACTGTATTTTGGGTGGACCATATAATATGTTTAAGCTCCTGACCAGGGGAGGACTGGCAAGGGGGGAAGGGTGGCAATTGCCCCCCGGGCCACTCTGAAAAGTGGTAAAAACTGATAAAAAGGCCTCACTCAGGGCTGTATTAATGTAGGGGCCAGAAACTGTATACAGCTGCAAGTCCAAAAGCAGGTGGGCATGGATGGTAAGCTGATTCAATGGTTCAATGGGCCACTTGACTGGACTTGCCCCCCAGACCTAAGGCTGCCAGCCCTCCCCTGCTCCTGACTCCTCTCTCTTGACGCTCAAAAACAGCCGCTGTAAAAAAAAATAGTGTGCACGTTGTTATGCTTTTCATCTAGACCAACTTCTTTGATAGTCTTTATTTCCAAATTCTAAATAAAACAGCCTCACTAGAGCACTTATACCTAATATAGATGAAGCTTTTTTCTTTAAATAATTGAACAACTCAAGCCCAATATCTCAAACTTGCAAGGGGAAATGCTAGATATTTGGTGAAAATAAAAAAATAAGAGGTTAGCTTGTGGCAGGTGATACATCTCTCCAAGTCAGGGCTCAGCAGGGAGTGATGATTAATGACATGTTGCAGCTCTTGCAAACAACACAGTTAAATTTTTTTTTTCTCTGCACATTATTAAAGGTTTTTCTCCCCAGTCAGATTGGATTAATGCTGGACTCTGCTTAGTTTCCTTCCTGGCCTTCTTCATTAATCCCTCATTTCGACATGAGAGTTAGACATTGTTTTTCACTCCATTCATTATTCAATTGGTTAAAAGCTGAACTCCGGACAAAAAAAAAATCATTTAAATATGTTCCACAATATCTAAAAAGGATATACATACATTTTGTGTGAACCAAATCTAGATGGTACTTAACAAGCCCAACCACTGCAAGCTTCCTGCAGAAAACTAGGGGAGAAGGCAGAAAAAAGACCTGGTCCCTATTACAGGAGACACCTGCACAAATGCAAACTTTTACTCTAGTATACTGAACAGACAGTCCTGGAAATATACACAAAGAACACCATGATTGAAGTAGGATCAGAGCTGGGACAAGGCCATCCAGCGCCCAGGGCGAAGACACCAAACTGCGCCCCCCCCAAGATGTAGGAACATAATGTTTTAGCAATATAAAAAAGAGAATTGAGCACTAATTGGCACACTTAGCCCTAAGCAGATATTCCCTTTCCAAGCCAAATATTTCCACAAACAAATATCCTCCCTCCTCCCAGTACACATCTCTCCCTGCTGAAATCCCCCTCCCTGCACAAATCTTTCCCCCCATCCTCTCTAAGCTCAAAGCCTCTCTCTTCCCAAATGTTCCCTGCTAGCACAACTATCACTACTCAAAAAAGCTCTGTTAGCGCACATTCTCACCCCTCAAATTTCCCCTCCAAACACAAATTCTCCCCTCTCCAAATCCCCCCTCCCAGCACAAATCTTCTCCTCCCCCAAATGTCCCCTCCTAACACAAATACCCATCAATTTTCCTACTAGCACAAATCCTCTCCCCCAAATCCCCCCCCCCCTCCAAAAAAAATGTTTTCCCTTCTTGCACGAATCCCCCCTCCTAGCACAAATCCTCTTCCCCATCCCCCCAGCACAAACCCCCCAAATTCCTCCTCCTAGCCCATCCCACCAAATCCCCCATCCTAGCACAAATCCCCCCTCTTAGCACAAATCCTCTTCCCCCATCCCCCCAGCACAAACCCCCCAAATTCCTCCTCCTACCACATCCCACCAAATTCCCCCTCCTAGCACAAATCCTACCCCCAAATTTCCCCTCTAGCACAAATACCCCCAATCATCCCTACTAGCATAAATCCCCCCCTTTCCCATTTCTAACAGCCCAAAAACTCCCCATCCTGGCACAAATACCCCATCACCTCTTCTAGCCAAACCCCCCAAATACCCTCTTAGCCCAAATCCCCCCCATCCCCCCAGCACAAATCCCCCCTCCTGGCACAAATCCTCTTCCCTCCATCCCCACAGCAAAAATACCCCCTCCTGGCACAAATCCTCTGCCCCCCCCCTTCCCACAGCACAAATATCCCTCCTGGCACAAATTCTCTTCCCTCCATCCACACAGCAAAAATCCCCCCTCCTAGCACAAACCCTCTTCCCCCATCTACCCAGCACATATCCCCCCTCCTGGCACAAATCCTCTTCCCCCAACCCCACCGCATAAGTCCCCTCCTCCTGGCACAAATCCTCCCCCCCCATCTCCCTAAATCACCCTCCTAGTACCCCCCAAATGTTCCCCTTCTAGAACAAGTCTTAATTTCCCCCTAGCACAAATCCCCCCATCATTCCTACTGGCACAACCCCCCCCCCCCCCAAATACCCCTTTTTAACAGCCCCAAGACTTCCTGTTCTGGCACAAATCCCCCCACCCCATCCCAATAATCTCTTCAAAGACAATCCCCAAGTCCCCCCTCCTGGCACAAATCCTCCCCCCCCCAGCACCCTCCCCCCCAATTTCCCTGCTAGAAGAAATCTTATCTTGTCATCTCTCAAATTCCCCATCCCAGCACATCCCCCCCCCCCATATCGATCCCACCTAGAAGTAATCATCTTCTCCCCACCCCTCCTAGTACAAATACTTTTGGGGGGATTGTCCTGGGGGGGGGGGATAAGAGAATTTGTACTAGGAGGGGTGGGGAGGAGATGATTACTTCATGGTGGGATCGATATGGGAGAGGGGGGGGGGGATTGTGCTGAGATGGTGGAATTTGAGAGGTGACAGGATAAGATTTGTGCCCCCGGTGCAGACAGTTCACCCTTTCCTCCAGACCTCAGATACAGCGCGGCACATCAATCTGTGATCCTCCTCTTCTGACTGGCTCCTTCTCATCTTCATATGTCAGAGCGGAGGAGGAGCCTAGGAGAAGACAATTCCTCAAGCTTTGCACGGAGAGATGCGGCTGCAGAAGGGGAGAAGATTGCGGCTCAGGAATGACACTGGATGTCAGATCGGGACTATACAGAGTTTGTTATCCCCTCTCCTCCCAGCAAAAAATGTGGAAAGGGGGCGGGTAACAAACTCTGTATAGTCCCGATCTGACATCCAGTGTCATTCCTGAGCCGCAATCTTCTTCCCCTTCTGAAGCCGCATCTCTCCGCTAGCCCAGCTGTCCGTGCAAAGGTTTAGGAAATGTCTTCTCCTAGGCTCCTCCTCCGCTCCTCCTCCGCTCTGACATATGAAGATGAGAAGGAAAAGCCGAAGTCCCGATCTGACGACCGCTACAGTGATAGGAGTCAGTGTGAAGCCTGGCGAGAAGAGAGAGAGAGAGTACATCCCGCTCTCTCCTCTCAACTAATAGCCACAGAAACACTCTTGGCAGCGCCCCCTCCACCTCCCATGCTAACGACGCCCAGGGCAGCCGACCCTGCCGCCCACCCCTTGTACCGGCCCTGAGTAGGATACACATGCTTCTTGTATTTAGGAAATTTTTGCTTTTTCCAGAGTTCAGCTTTCACCTCGCCCCATAAGTATCCTCCTTTTGCTAACTGACATATCAGTGTGGATGTCAAATGAGTTAATACAACTAAATATTTCTCAAACTTAGCTAATAATATCCCCCCCACCCTCCAACTTTACTATCGGGATCAATAAGACAACTATCGGTTTCTCCTCTCATGCCAGGGTGCTGGGTGTAATTCTGGAGTCTGAGCTTCTGTTTCAGCTCCTAATCCAATAATTGTCCAAATCCTGCAGGTGTCTCTTATATAACATTTTCAAAATATGTCCCTTTTTAACCAAAGAAACCACCAGATTACTCATTCACCACTTGTTGCCTCTCACCTCTACTATTGCAAATCCCACCTCTACACAGGTTATTTGACATTTAGTCTGTCATAATTGCCGCTGCCAGATTCTCCCATACTTAACTGGTCAGCATCAGCCACCCCACTCTGCGAGTTCCTCCACTGGTTTCCGATTGCCTAATGAATATGATTCAAAATATGAAGAACGACATTCAAAGCTATTTACCACTCTTCCCCGAGCTACATCACCAATTATGTATTAAAATATCACCCAAACCTATCTCTCTGCTCCTCAAAAGAATTACTGCTCTTTTGCTCACTTGTTTCTTCCTCCAATGCTTGGATCTAGGACTTCTCCAAAGCCTCTCCCATCCTCTGGAACTGTCTACCTCAAGCTCTCTGGCTACTCTGTGCACCTTTAGGAGATCCCTGAAAACGTATCTTTTCAGGAAAGCCTATCTGCCCTAAAAACTGAGCTTTTCTTTGTTCATCAACTCATCACTGCACAGTTTTTACCTTTTGTACCTCTTGCCTTCTCTATTAGATTGTACACCCTCACAAACAGGGCTCTCTTTAAACCTCGTCTTAAAATGTATTAAAACTGTATGGCATGGGTGCTCAACCTGTGGCCCTTCAGCTCTTGTGGAACTACAAGTCCCATCATGCCTCTGCCTTTGGCAGTCATGGTTGTAACTGTCAGCCTGGCAAGGCCTCATGGGATTATTGGTTTTGCAACAGCTGGAGGGCCACAGGTTGAGCACCCCTGCTGTATGGTCTCCCTTTATAATGTAAAGAAGTGAGCAAATTGTTGGTGCTGTATTCTGTAAATTATGATAGTAAATCATTTTATGCTTTATTTATAGTGTATCCCATCTTGAACCATGAGCGTGCAATTCCTGCTATATTCTTGTTTTACACAATCACTCATACGTTAAGAAACTTTCTACTTTAAGCTGTTTATTTTGTACTGTGATGGGTAGTCTGCTGCAGAATTTATTTTAATGAATAATGGTCATATGGACACCCACTTCCCCTTGGGAGGAAGCTTAAAGCAGAGTTCCGGCCACGGGGGTGAAATTTAGCTAAAAATACCCCCGGGACAGTCAGGGCTAGTACATTCCACAATGGATAGCCTCTGTACTGTCCCGGGTCGCACTTACCTTTTAGAAGAAATACTTACCTTGAAAATTTCTTCTCCAGCACTGCCATCTTGGATGTGGGCAGCTGAAGCCAGCACGTCCTCTTCTGCGTCCTCTTCCATGTCCTCTTCTCCCAGAATGCGCCTGCACTGGCCCCGCTCGTCACTTCAGGTGCGGGCGCGTCATCCCTCCACAGCTTCTGGGCATGCCCAGAAGCTGTTTAGCAGGGGATGAGGCGCCCGCACCGGAAGTGACGAGCGGGGCTGGTGCATGCACATTGATTCCTGGGCCGGAACTCCGCTTTAAGACTAAATTTGACTGACTTGTTTTAGTTTAATTTACCTTAAGGAGAAGTACAGCCAAAGCTTTTTTGGTGTACTTCTCCTGTGGGTCACAGGAGTGCAGTTTGTTCTGCACTTATATGACCCATTTTAAGCAGACAGAGGGCTGAAATCCACTGTCTGCTGACCTCACAGGCTTGGACTAGATAACGACAATGGAGTCAGGATCCCCCCACATGCCTGGACTGTCACCCAGCTCAACCTCCACAGCCCAGCGCTCCAGTGAACACAGGGGGGCAGAGCAGAGAGCTGGTGACTGATAGGCAGCAAGCTCTCTGCTCTGGGAGCTGTGAGAACCCAGCAATCTGTGGTGTTTGATCACTTTGTTCTTAGTGTTAGAGGTGCCGGGGGACAGAGGGTGCATCTTCCTATGTAAGTATGATCCTTAAAAAAAAAAAAAATACTTCTCTTTTAACATTAAAAAAATGATAGTGTGGCAGTGCTAACACTTTTGTTTTAAGTAATGAACTGGCAGGCCAATTCCTTTACTGTTATTACTGTTTGTTAATTATTTAACTAGAAGCCCACCACCAATATAGGGAACCAAGAGTTTATTCTGGTGTCTTTCCTGACAGTAGCTGATAACTGGGATCACTAATAAATATTTGCCTGTACGTTTAGACTACAAAAGTTGCTGATAGAATAAAAAGAATAATATCTATTACAGAGAAGCATCAAATCATCCATACATGGTAATATCAAAAAAACAATTATAAGATGAAATGGCAGTGAATGGCGATTTCCATTGGCTTGGCATTCTGCTAGATCTACAAAAAGTAGCCTTTTTTCCTAGATGCAGTTTCCTTACTTTTAACTGCTGTTTGCCGAAGGCTAATAAAGTATTGGAACTTAAGCTGTGTGCCACAAATATTTGTGCAGACTTTGGAAAATACAGGTGGCAGTCTTTCTGTGCACTAGTGCTTCCCCAGGATCAAATGGACAAGTGAGTTTGAGCATGGTTATCGCTTTATTTGTAATGTTTTAAAGATAAACTACCGAAAACTGTAAATACACAAGGGAAATGCATTCATGTAAACCGCTGTTTACCATAATACTTGTCATTCTGTCCAGATTGTTTTTGACCTAGGCAACCTTTAGCACAGCAAGTTGTGACCTCACTTTTTTCAGCTGCAGTACAGCTTGTTTGGTAACCCATTTCCACTCTGTCAACTGGAAAGTGTAAAAGTTATTTAAAAGGAATAGAGTATTGGACTTCAGCTTTCTTGTTCAAACATTTTATTTGCAATTAAAAAAAAAATAAAGTACTGCATCCATAATAAATGTGACTAACAAAGAAGTTACTGTATACAAGAATCAAAAGTATGAGAACCAAATTTGTAATGGTACATAATTGTACTAGAAAGTACAGAGCTTAAAGAGGAACTGCAGTCTGCTCACATAATTTGTAATAAAAACATATTTGCCATTCTGAAGCTTCCCGCCAACCACTTTGCATAATATTTTATATATACTGTGATTCTGTACTTGCCAAATGTGCTGCAGAAATCTCCCTCCACTAAGTCTGGCTGCAGCCATTTTAACTGTGAGCAGCTGAAGCTGCTGCCTGTTCACTTCCTGGATCTACACAGAGGCATACAGACACATATACACACACACATTTATACAGAAACACACACATGCACATATATACAGAGAGACACACTCGCATTACTGCTTTCCTGCACATTTTTCCTCTCGTGATAAATACTCATGGATCTTCGCAGTTTCCTGTTATCTCTGCCCTCATCCAGCCCCCTCATGCTCTGCAGCTCTCCTCGGCTCTCCTATGACTCATCCCTTCTCCCTTGCTGGCAAACTCTCATGAGAGTGAAAGAGAGAGCTGTGCATGATGTCATTAGCCTAGGCTAATTACTAGACAAGAAAGAGGAAGTGGGCTGTATAAGGTATTTACTGGCTGAAAAATAATGTTTTACTATCCAATATTAAAACAATAAGGGCAAAAGATGTAATAGATGGAAAGATCAAAAAATTACTGAAGGCTCGCTTTAACCACTTGACGCAAACTGACGTAGACTTACGTCGGCTGATTTTAAGTGGTTGTACCCGTCCCACCGGGAGACCCGAGCAACCAGCCGGCGCGTCCGCCGGCTTCGATCGGGTCTCCGATGACGTAACCCGGAGGCGGCATCCACAACGTCAGATCCGGGTTACTCGGCTACTAAAGGGGGCAGATTCAAAAAGTGACTGTATTCAAAAATGCCGTTTTTGGCCTTTTGAATACATGGAAGTGCAGTGGAGGGATCTAGGGTCTTTTAGACTCTGATCCCTCCATAAACAGTACCTGTCACTGCATATTGCTTGTTTACATTGCTTGTGACAGCAATAAAAGTGATCAGATTTTTATTTTTTTTTTAAAACCTGTGTTAAAAAAAAATTAAATAGGGAAAAAAAAATCAAAATTTTAGTCGCCGAGAGCTTGAGCACGAAAGAAACCGTATATGGAAGTCGCGCCGCAATTGAAATCGCTGTTCAAACCACACATGTGAGGTATTGCCGTGATCGCCAGAGCATGAGCAATAATTAAGAAAAAAGAGCTACACTCTAAACTGGTAACCGTTAAAAAATTTTAAAGCATCGCCTATGGAGATTTTTATTGACCGTAGTTTGTCTCCATTCCATGGGTGTGCGCAATTTTAAACCGTAACATGTTGGGTACATTTACTCAACGTGACATCATCTTTCACAATATACAAAAGAAATAGGCTAATGTTACTGTTTAGTTTTTTTAAATGCAGTGAAATGTGATTTTTCATAATTTTTCCCAAAAAATTTTGTTTGAAAGACCGCTGCGCAAATACCGTGTGACAAAAAATATTGCAATGACTGCCATTTTATTCTCCAGAGTCCTTTCTAAAAAAAAATAAATATATATATATATATATAATGTTTGGGGTTTCTAAGTAGTTTTCTAGCAAAAAATACTGATTTTAACTTGTAAACAAAAAGTGTCAAAAATAGGCCCGGTCTTAAAGTGGCTAAACAAAATAACAACATATGGGAAGGGGAACCTGGGATTAGAGACTCACATGCATTATGATAGCAGGAGAATAGGGGGAGTCAAATGGCAAGGAATCAAGGCCAAAACCACCACATAGCATAAAACAATCAAGAAATACTTTAATAAAATCACTCTAATTATTCACATAAATTCAAAGTATGAAAGTGTAACAAAAGTCGATCCCAAGATGGTGCGGGCCACTTTCAAAGTTTTTGATGCGTAGTGACATCCAGTTGATTATATCAAGCACTTTATGACCTTTCTGAATAGAGGATCTAGTCTTTACGGTAAGGCTTCTATTGTGGTATACTGTTGAAAAACTCACTCAAAGTTTTATTTTATGGATTGAAGAGGCTCATTATTTGCAATTATTTTCTTGCACAAAAGGGACGTTTATTGGAAGATTTGCATGTGCAGTGTGGACTGTAATTGTATAATCACATGGGCATTTTCAGATTTATGTTTTTTTTGTTATGCATATTTGGATATGGTTGAACAATTAACTTTTATGTTCAATCTATTTTTTATTAGTTTTCAGAAATTACATGAAACGGAATACATTTCAATAAACATGTACAAGAGATGTGTCACAGAATAAGTGGATATTTGAAAAAGTAAAGACTATCTGATTTAAAGAGTAACAAGCATATAAAACCACATGATAACCTAAGAAATCCAGTTAGATTTAGGAAGGTAACCATGTTCCATAGGGTCATGATGGATCATGCACAGTCATGTCGATATCAGTGATATTGAGAATTGTGACACTGTGAGGTAAGGAGGAGCAGAACATGGAGAAAAAATGAGGAAAAGATCCTTACCTCATCCAAGAAACAGTACTCCAGTGGATTGGAACTCACATTACTCTGTATGTGAACTTTTGAGGAAAGGCAAGGGGAAAGATTATTAAGAAACAGCGAGAGAACAGATAAAAGCAAGAAGATGGAGAAAGAAAAAAAAATTAAAAAGGAGAGAATTGGGGGGATTAAATGGTGAATAAATAATAGAGGCCAATCAACCAATTGGGAACATCAAGTCGCAGTTTAGGGAGTAGGTAACGATTTGCCCACCAGAAAAATACTATAAATATTAGGAAAACTCAAAGGAATATCTGAAGTGCATCCGGATTGTACAGAAAAGCGTAAAGGCTTCTAAATTTGCCTTTTTAGCAGGAGACCATCTTCTCCATATCATATATTGCATCCAGTTCACAGGCCCACTCCACTAGTGAGGTGCAGCTTGATTTTTGCCATTGTCTAGCAAAAATGGTCCGCTCATCAGTAAGGAAGTGCCATTAGAGGCCTTATTTAATTTGTGTATATGACCCATGCATCAAGGAGAGGACGGTGAGTTGAGGGGTATTCACTACTTCATCTCCTAAAAATGTATGGTATATTATTATTAACAGTTTGTGCAGCGCTTTACAATGTGAGGGAAGACAATACAGTTACAATAAAGTTCAAAACAGGAGGAACTAGAGGGCCCTGCTCGTTAGAGCTTACAATCTAGAAGGGAGGGTCAAGTGAAACAAAAGGCAATAACCGTGGGGGATGGGTTGATGGAGAAAATTGAGGTACATTTGTTAGGTGTTGTTAGGATAGGCTTCTCTGAAAAGGAGGGTTTACAGATAAGGGTAAGGAGTTCCATAGGATTGGAGAGGCTCTGGAAAAGTCCTGGAGGCGAGCATGGGAGTTTTGGATGGGTTGAGTTTGAGGAAGTGGTGAGACATCCAGACCGATATATCTGATAGTAAATTAGTTATACGTGAGGAGACTGAAGGAGAGAGCTGAGGGTATATCCCCAGTGCCTTGTCCCAAAAGGTGAGGATTAAGGGGCATGTGCTCCTTATGTGGTTCATGTTTCCAGGGGCAGACTGGCACTTCCATTTATACTTCCAGGTATTCAGAATAGATTGATCCATGGTGTGTAGTAGAGTGGGGCATCTATATCATCTGGAAAGAAGTTTATAACTGCTTTCCTGTGCTCTGGAGAATACAGAGGTCTTATGAATGAAGGTTAGTATCTTTTTTCAGGCCATGTCATCGTGGGGTAGTGTGAGTTCCTCTTCCCATTTGAGAAAAAAGTGTGAGGGTGAAGGGTAGGATTTTTTCAGTACCATTTCATATACATCTGACTGGGAGTGTTCTGGTCTGTCGGTTTGAAGTAGCAGGGACTCAAAGTCTGTGTAAGGTCTGTTGTTAGTCTACTGTAGTTATAGAGTGCAGGAAATGTTATACTTGAGAATATTCGAACCAGGCTTTGGAGGGAGCGTGGGATGAATGTAGGAGTCTTGTCAAGGGTAGCAGTTTCCCCACTGTCAAAAACTGTCAGAAATGAGACTTATCCTCTTTCATCCAAGAGAGGAAACTGGCTTGGTATAATGTCGAGGGAGAGGCAGAATTGACAAATGGAGAGCATCAGTAGGCTAAGTCTACGGGATAGTAACCCCTTCGACACATAGGAGTCACATATCTGTAGTGTGTTTGCAGTCAATAACAGAAGAGAATCCTTAGGGGGTCTGCAGATGGATTAGAACCAAAGTTAGGGTATGAGAGCAGTAGATGGTGGTGATATCAGCAGTTATATTTCATTCTGTGGGGTGATTCAACGTTGTGTAGCATGGTACTAATCAATGATTCTGATCAAGAACACAGCATTGAGGTACAACAACACATTTGTTAGGGATACTCCTCCCTTACTTTGGGTAAGGACAGAATTATGCTCCTAATTCTGGGGTTTTTATGATTTCACAGAAAATCTCCTGTGAATCTGTTAATTTGAAAGATCCCAGATAGCAAGGATAACTTGGCACAAATTTGTGGCAGTGTTGAATTGTAAGTCTGTTAACTTGCTGCACATTTTCACTGGCAAGTTGTACAATTGTAGAGCACTTAAAGCACAAATTCTAGTTGCCACTTTCCAATTTGTAGCAAGTTTGCATGGCAAATCTCCAGCAAGAGCAAAGTTGCCCATTTGCACAACATTTGACTATTGCACAACATACCTGAACCAGAACTTGAAGCAGACTTGCAGAGCTTGACTTATGAAGCCCAGCAAGTCTTGCAATAGCTTAGCAAATGATTTTCAAACTTGCAGCACAGTTGTTTAAACCCTACCAGGGGGTCGAGAGTAATTTCGACATTACAGCCATTGATACCTAATGGTGTGCTAGCGCAGTGGTTCTCAATTCCGGTCCTCGGGACCCACTAACAGGCCAGATTTTAAGTATTACCTTGGGGAATGCAGACTAGAATACTGCAATCACTGAGCAGCAAATGAGATCACCTGTGATGTAATTTAGTTATCTTGCAAACCTGGCCTGTTGGTGGGTCCCGAGGACCGGAATTGAGAACCACTGTGCTAGCGGATTATATTTTTGCTATTGGTGCTGTTCCAGTTTGGTGTTTTGTATTTAGGGTGAGGATATATTGCAGTGATCAAATAGGAATATAACCTTGAAATGAGGCTGATTGTGGAAGGCTTAGATACATTTGCCATCGAAAGGTGTTAGGTGATCCAAAGAGGTTCACGACTGAACAATGGACAGGTAAAAATTGGACAATTTGGCCTACTGCAAGAAAGGTGGTGGTGTAAGAAGAAACGTAATACAATTTAAAAATGAAATACACAAACTTCCGAAGGTACATGTAGGATTTGTTTCCAAGTTGTATTTCCCACATATGGCTGCAGAATTTGGAGATAACAGTTTCAATAAATATTTCCATAGATTCTTCACTGGCATCAGACTTGGAATGACATCCCAATAGGTTCTACACTGGCTCTAAAAGTATCTTTTCCATTTGGTCTTTTATAACAGAAAGTTTTTATCCTGAACATTGAAAAGCTCTGGTGTGAAAAGTGCCCGTTTCTTTGTTACATTAGTGTACATTTTTGTCTTCTTATCCTTGTATCAAGTTGTATTCACCATGAATATGATGAATGATGATGATGTTCATAAGGAAGATTGAGGCTTACAAAAAGCAGTACTGGTAGTGCCATGTGAAGTAGATCTCATTATTTAGCTTTCCATTTTAGTGCTTACTCTCACCAGTGCTCACAGCTTGTAGCTTTTAGTAAATTAGGCAGTACAGATGCACTTCCTTTTACTCTGCAGCAGATACAGTGCACAGAAAAAAAAGAACATAATTTTTAAATGTATCCTTAAACCCTGAATATACTTCAACATTGTCAATCAATGGAATTGCTGACAGGAAGCTTGATGCGCACTGAAGAAAGTCTATTTCTTGATCGATATGCTTGCATAAAAATATCTTTTGTCTCTAAATCTCTACAAGAGGAAAAGTTTGATTTATGTAATAGCAAATGTTAACAGTACCTCTCGTATCATTTTGAGCTGGCATATTTAGCTTACAAAATCCTTTCAAATGGAGCAACAGAGAGAAAAACATGAGGACAAATGGGGTAAAAAAAACTGTCAGTTTTTGTTAATGCTGGTGATATAAATGTTTTTGGAGAATGAGCAGCACTGGATGACTAAGGATATTTAAAACTACATTTATAAATAACATAGAAAACAAATATGTACAAAGGAGCACTGACTGTAAAGTTTTGCAGAATGGTCCGTATCTATGGAAACGTAAATACAGGCTCTGTTTTTGGACAACCCCACCCGTATCAAATCTTGTAGGCTCTAAAAATGAATTAATCCACTGGGGAAATTGAAAACTAAAAGCATCCTGTTCTAAGAGTGACCTATCTTTAAGCTTTTATTAGCTCAGTCTTATTCTGCCAGAATTCAGAGGGGACAAATTTAGGGCTTAATTTAAAAAATGCTAAAAGAAAAAGATAAAAAAAAACCTAAGCCGCCAAAAAAATGAGGGTGGATGAAAGTTAATACTTCTTGAGGTAAGCTGCTCCTGCAAGAATGATCGGGTTGGATAAATGCAGAGCGATCACTGCTGACTTTTTAAAATATTCAACACCTTGTTATTTCTATAATGCCTCTGTAATGCTGCTTTAGAGCTTTGGTTGTATATTTTTTATGGAGCTCAATTTAGACAAGCTGTGGCATTTTACAGAATGGAATTCAGTCTGTTTTGTAGAGATAGAACATTTATTAGTAGGGCTCTGACTGTACACTCATGATGCTTTGGATTTTAGTTTATCTGAATTTGCCGCTCTTGTTATTTTTTTTTTAATCTAACTTAAAATCTTAAAAATAAACAGTTTTTTTTTTTCTTTTTAAAAAAAATGCAGTTCGATAAACAGAGCAGCAGAGATTGACTGAGACAAAGTCTATTATTAATATTACACAGTCTTCTAGGCTTTAAGCCTTTATTTTCCCAACTCTGATTTGCTGTGTATTACCATTAGAACCTTTGCACAGTGTGTTTATCAATTTTATGTCAGCTGCAAACACTGGAGCAACCATAGTGTTATTTAAATTGATCGTAGCTACTCAGTTTCCACTAGAAACCTACCACAAACTCGTACTCCTTCGTTCTTGTGTGTTCTGATGGTAGTGGTACATACAGTATGCCACCAGGGCTTTATTTCTGCATAGCCAATAAAGACCATGGCCTGGGCAGACAGGGATGCTAGGGTGCAGAACATAGGTACCCACACATCATATGGTGGATAGCCTATACCACAATCTTCCACATGATAAGTTGCAGATAGTACAACCCTGTCTACCCGTGCAGTGCAACTCTTTATTGCTGTCCCTGCACAGTCTGTGAATCTTAGTGGAAAAGTATTCTAAACACCTACATTTTACCCACTGTGGGTCCATACTACTATGGCCAAATAGCTGGAAGAACAGGGTTTTAGTTTTCCCCGACCCTTCTGTCTTTAAGTTCCTAGTGTGGTGATGCAGAATTGGCAAACTGTCCCTTTAAGCTCCTTCAATCCCAGCCTCTGTGTATCTTGTATATGATATTCCTATTTTTTGTGATATTGAGCCCAGCCAATCAACTGGGATAAGAGCTAGATAGCAAAAAAACAGTTGGCCGAGGAGGTAGGAAGTGTAGATCATGTCCTGTATACCACAATTTAGGAAGCATGTTTTTTTTTTCAACAATATGCTAGCTACATATTATAAGCCATGTTTTGTGAGCTAGACATAATGTGATTTTAAACTTCGGCCGTACGTACAATGAGCATTTTCTGAATTGATGTTAATGGATATTAATATAACCTACACACATAGGCGTTTTGAGCACTATGGGGTTATGTTTTTATGTAACCAGGTAGCATTCAAAACACCTATGTGTGTAATTTAAAGGTACAGTATCTTAACAGCCGGTGATTTGGTTAATTCACATTGGTTGACCACTGGAAAATTTACCCCCCCTTCATGACCAGGCCATTTTTTGCAATACGGCACTGTGTTACTTTAACTGAAAATGGCGTGGATGTTTGAGGCTGTGCCCAAATAGAGCTTTCTTTTTTTGCGCTATAAACAAAAAAAAAAACAATTAAAAAAAAAAACACTAAAAAAGTAGAAAAAAAATCAAATTTCTTTATAAATTTAGGCCAATATGTATTCTGCTACATATTTTTGGTAAAAAAAAATCCCAATAAACGTATATTGATTGGTTTACTTAAAAGTTATTGGGTCAACAAACTAAGGGATAGATTTATGGCATTTTTATTTTTTTATTTTTTTTTTTACTAGTAATGCCGGTAATCAGCGAATTTTAATGAGATTGCAGCGGACAGATCGGACACCTAACTGACACTTTTGAGGGAATCAGGGACATTACTAGTAATTAGTACAAAAATATGCACTTTTACTGTACTAATGACACTGGTAATCCCAATTATCAATAATTTGCGCAAACAACAATTTATAGCGTCCACAAACTATGGGATATTTTTATTTTTTACTAGTAATGCCGGCGATCAGCGACTTAAAGCGGGACTACGGCAGACAAATCGGACGCTAACTGACACTTTTTGGGGACCAATGATACTAATGCAGTGATCAGTGCAATAAAAAGTTTGCACTGTTACTGTACTAATGACACTGGCTGGGAAGGGTTTAACATCAGGGGTAATCAAAGGGTTAACTGTGTACCTAGCTGTTTTTTAAGTATAGTGGGGAGGGTGCTTTTACTAGTGGAAGCCATTGATCCATGTCCCTGCTTTACAGGAACACAGGATCCATGCCTTCTGTATTGACAGAATGGCAATCTGCCTTGTTAGATCGCCGTTCTGCCTATGTACCGAAGCATCGGCGGGTGTCGGCAGACATTGAGTACACTGTACCCACCTATCAGCTCCTATTCACAGCGGAAGAAGGCCACTGGCAGCATGCGCCCCACACGTGGAAGTGCCGGATCACGTACGAGGTACATGATCCTATGCAGCAGAGCCTTGCTGCCATATATGTAAGTTATATCGCTGGCAAGCGGTTAACATCCTAAGCATGGGAATATGTAACTAGTTCTATTAATATAACTTAGCCTGAAACCTCACACAAACATATATTTACCTGAAAGGTCAAACTACTGAAAAAAAAGTAAAACCTTTAACCCTTTGACAACTACAGCAGCAGGTTCATACCTACCTACAAATTAACAGATGTAAGTGCCTAGCTCAACCCAACGATAAAAATGTCAGTAGCAGAGAGAGGCTATTGCTTAAGTCATGTAAGTTTTTTTTTTTTGTAAAATACCAAGGCAGCACAGTATACAGTAGAAGAAATTACAATGATATTGCAGCTTGATGCATACATTCCACTTGCCCTGATATAAAATATTCCAGTGATCACTTAATCATTTTTAGTGTGTGTTTTGGATGGAGATATGTTTTGGGTCACTGAATAACTGTCATTCATCTAATCAGGATTTTAGGTTCTCTGCCGAATATATATTAAACCTACGGTACAACAAATTCTTTCCAAAATGAGAGGCAGCTGGGTTTGTACTAGAAATTTACCTGATTGTGTTGAAACAATTATTCTTGATAAATTTTGCTCAAATATCCTAATATTTTGGCTGCGATTATACACATTTTCATTGCCACCAAACCATTGCCCAAGCATGGAAATCCTCATTCAGTAACTTTACAGATGTTTACAGTGTGATGGACGGGGCATCAGAACCTGTCCACCTTCCCCAACTTGACACGCGACAAAGACACTCTCAGCCTCATCCTGCACAAAGATTTCCAGCTTGTCCGGGACTTCAATCAAGTGCCAGCAGACTGAAGGTGATCGTCTAACCCTTTATATCCCAGATCAGTCTCTGCCACCAGATATTATCATATATCAAACGTTCACACTAAAAATAAGCTATAACAGTTATGACTTAAAATAAACGTCTGGAACATACACTGTCACCAGAGAAACGTATATACAGAAAATTACCATAGACTAGCACTTCAAGAAACAGGGGTTCTGCGATCATGCATTAGAGACCATGTTAACGATTTTGGAAATATTATTTATTTAAAAAAAAAATAGTAAAAAATGGTGCAAACAAAATATTTACAGGAAAAAAAAAATGCATTACTAAGGAAAAAGAGACAATAACACAACAGAGAAATAAAAAGGTTTAACCTCTTCCGGACCGCTCGCCGCAAACAGCCCTTTCCGCGCAAACCGACGTAGCCCTACGTCGGTCGCGCACCTGCTGCCGCCCACCCCCACTCAACTATGGGTCAGTCTAATCCTGACTCATCCTCAGCCCTTCCTTCTGCCTTTTCATGTTCGGAACTCTCAGTAACCTGGCCTCATCCAAATACATCTGCTCTAGCCTGTCTAAGAAGTTCTATACATCCTTGGGACAGACTGACTCATTCAGCCAAGTGGGGTCCATGACCATTTTACAAAGCCACTATGAATCAAGCCCATGTTCCCACCTTCTAGGCTGACTCTACTGAACTTTGACCTTTTGATGCAGCTGATTCCCTGCTTACCATCCTCTGTCTGATGCTCAACCTGTTGATTCCGTCCCTGACACCCCGTCTGATGGTTCAGTGCCCGATGCCCAACCTGATGGTTCTGTGCCCAATGCTCAGCCTTATGGTTCAGTGCCTGATGCTGAGTCTGCCTCTAATGCTCCAGTGCCCGATACCCAGTCTGCCTCGGATTGTCAGGTGCCCAATTACCAAACTGCCTCTGATGGTATGCTGCCCAACTTGCCTCAATACCAGGGTTTGGGTGTCATCAGCTGTTGGGTCTAATATTGCTGCGCCTCCATGTTTGTTGCATGCCTTGCATGAGTTACACATTTGGGCTGAGATCCCTATTACTGCCCATCTTGAGTTCCTTTGCAGCCATTGCTTTCTGTTGTACCAAGACCTGGTAGTCCAGATACACTCTTTGGATGTGAGAGCTGTTCAGCTGTAGAAGTAGAGGTCATCTGGGTAAGGGCAGAATTCCTTATAAATCTTGCCATGAACTAGGCATTATCTCTGCAATCCTAGGTGCATTTGGAGAACCGGGATGGGTGACTGATGCTTTGGGTAAACCTGTGTAGCTGCTAGAGTGTGAAGCAGTTTCTGAAAACCCAGATGTAGGGGTGTTGAAAAGAATCATAGAATCGCTGAATCACGATGCAGCTGTGAACAGTTCTGCATCTATGCAGAAAACGGCTGAATCGGGAATCAACAAATGATGATGCTCTCCTGGAATAGCTCTGCCAGCATACTCTAAAGTTAAAAAAATAAATCAATGCCAGCCCCTTTTTTTGGATCCTTGTCACTGTAAACTGATGCCTCTAAATAGGCTGATACCTATAGGTAAGTCTTATAGCCTTATTATAGGCTTACTTATAGGTAAAAGTTACTTATGGAAGTTTAGGTGGAGAACCCAGCCAGCTGTCAGGCCCCAGTGTGCATACTGTTATTACCATGTCATGTTTTACTGATAATTTGCATTATTATGCTCATGTAATGATGTTTTACTTGGATATGTATTTATATGGTTACTATTCTACACCTTACGGTTTTGTTAATAAACCAGACGCATTGCATTTTAATGACACATTGAGTCCTTCTAATTTAAAGTCCCACCGGGCTCTCTTTTCCTGTTTTGAACTTTTATATGTTTGTCACCTTTTAACTTTGTAACGCCTATAACCTAAGAACATTCAATGAAGTTTTCTACTATGTGACAGTGAGAGGCCTAGTGACTGTGAAAATGTAGGAGAAAATGACACAGGATTCGCATTAAGACTTAATTCGACGTTCCAGAATATTGTTTCTGAGCTGAGAAAGCTGTGTTTTTAGCTCTCTGGATTTTGTAAGCCTGCTTTGGGCCTGGAGCTTGAAGCTTCCAAAGTGTCTTGGGTGGGACCAAACCTTCAATCCTGTGTGTGGATTTTACTGGATGCCTGCAACCTGTGTGAGTACACATTTGCGCAGGGTCATTATATACTCAGACATTAGGATAGCTACGGCTCCCAGTTTGGAGACCTCTCCGGTATTGAAGACAGGAGGTCTTAACCAGGGCTCAGAGATGCCCCAGCCAGGAGTCAAGAGACAGGTGGTCTCAAGCAGGGGTCAGAGATGCCCAAGACAGGAGACAGGAGGTCTTGTCCTAGGAGTCAGGTCAGCTTCTATCAGGATGTGAGGAGAACCCCTATTCAGAGTCAAGGAGTGGGCCATGCAGCAGGGATCTGTGACTAAAGGCTGAGTGAGCCGAGAGAACCAGAAGAGCTGGACAACACAGTAAGAGGGCCTGGTAAGAAGTTCAGCGGTGCTGCTGACTTGTATCAGGAGCATTAACCGTTTTTTCTGTCTGCTGCTTTTTTCCTCTGATATTAGCATGAAAAACTTCTGACAAGTTTTCTTGACAAAGGTGACATGTGAGGGATCGCTAGCTCTGTTCCTGTGTTCTGTGTGAAGGGGTGTGTGTCCCTTCCCTCCAATCATCTGTGCAGAGTGTGATTTCTGCTCTTTGACCCCTTTTTTTCTAACAGCTGTTTAAATTCTAGACTTGAACAAATGTAGAGAAGAGAAGATCACAGATAAAAGGTACAACTTAAGTAGGATGCTTTGTTTAATCTCTGTGTATCATCACTTCTCTGGTATATATAAGGGTTTACAAACACTTTAAAGTGGATGTAAACCCTCACAAGTGAACAGCCTCAGATGATACATAGAGATGAAACAAAGTTCCCTACATAAGTTTTACATGCATAGCTGCTGTATTCAGCTTTATATATTCTTTAGAAAGTGCACATTGTGTTAGAGATTTTCTCTTCCTGTTCAGCACTGGGAGTGTAGTGAAGCCTTACACTGTGTGACAACTGATTGGAGGAAAGGCACACGCCCCCTCTCCACATAGGCAGAAACACGAAGAGCTCTGCTGTGACAATACAAGCTCTCTGCTAATCTATTTATCACAACCTCCCGTGACACAAATTTCAGCCTGGTTTTATCTTGGTTGGTGTAGAGATAAAAAAACACTACAGAAAGATGTGCTTAGGTCAAATTTCATGAATCGGGTTTACATCCACTTTAATGAAAAATTAAAAGGCTCTGTATCACTGCTCTGGCTGTATAAAAAGGATGGAAAGCTGTTTGACTTTACAAGGAGAAGTACATGTATATATATATATATATATATATATATATATATATATATATATATATATATATATATATATATATATAAATTCAGATTCCTTCTAACTATATAATAGTAAACTTTGTGAACTTCTTTCCAAATTATCATTTTTGTAGTGCTTACATTTATAAATATAGGTTTAGAGGGTCTACAGGTAAAATCCTTTCCAGCTGTTTATCCCTCTACAAAGGCTTGTCAGACTTGGGGTGTCTATGCAAATCACATTGTTCCTGTGTAGACACTCAAATGTCTAGAAGTGTTAAACGTTTATTTTTATCAATTAACAAAATGGAAAGTAAATGAACAAAAGAGAAATCCGAATCTAACTAATATTTGGTGTGACCATCCTTTGCCTTGAAAACAGCATGAGTTCTAAGTAGAATGGATATAAAAAGTCTATTAAAATGTAAGGTTTATGTGATGTAAAAAAAAAATTAGACAAAGATAAAGAATTTCAGAACTTTTTTCACATTTAATGTAACCTATAAACTGTACAACTCGATTGAAAAACAAACTGAAACCTTTTAGGAGGGAAGTAAAAATAAAATAAAATAAATGTGGTTGCATAATTGTGCACCCTCATATACCTGGGGATGTAGCTGTGTTCAGAATTAAACAATCACATCCAAACTCATGTTAAATAGGAGTCAGTACACACCTGCCTCTGATTAACACCAAATAAAGTTCAGCTCTTCTAGTAGGTCTTTCCTGACATTTTCTTAGTCACATCCTACAGGAAAAGCCATGGTCCACAAAGAGCTTCCAAAGCATCAGAGGGATCTCATTGTTAAAAAGTATCAGTAAGGAGAAGGGTACAAAATAATTTCCAAGGCATTAGATATACTATAGAACACAGTGAAGACAGTCATCATCAAGTGGAGAAAATATGGCACAAAAGTGACATTACCAAGAACTGGATGTCACCCCAAAATTGATGAAAAGACGAGAAGAAAACTGGTCAGGGAGGCTGCCAAGAGGCCTATAGCAACATTAAAGGAGCTGCAAGAATATCTAGCAAGTACTGGCTGTGTGGTACATGTGACAACAATCTCCCGTATTCTTCATATGTCTGGGCTATGAGTTAGAGTGGCAAGATGGCAAAATGTTGCAAAAACACATCTGAAGTCTCCCAAAAGCATGTTGGAAACTATGTTATGGTATGATGAAACCAAGGTTGAACTTTTTGCCATAATTCCAAACAATATGTTTGGTGCAAAAACAACACTGCACATCACCAAAAGAACACCACACCCACAGTGAAGCATGGTGGTGGCAGCATCATGCTTTGGAGCTGTTTTTTTCTTCAGCTGGAAAAGGGCCTTAGTCAAGATAGAGGGAATTATGAACAGTTCCAAATACCAGTTAATATTGGCACAAAACCTTCAGGCTTCTGCTAGAAAGCTGAACATAAAGAGGAACTTCATCTTTCAGCATAACAACGACTCAAAGGATACATGCAAATCAACAAAGGAATGGCTTCACCCGAAGAGGATTAAAGTTTTGGAATGGCCCAGCCAGACCTGATTCTGATTGAATTGAATTGATCTGTGGGTTGATCTGAACAGTTCTGTGAACAGGAGATGCCCTCGCAATCTGACAGATTTGGAGTGTTTTTTTACAAAGAAGAGTAAATATTGCCAAGTCAAGATCTGCCATGCTGATAGACTCCTACTCAAAAAGACTGAGTGCTGTAATAAAATTAAAGGTGCTTCAACAAAATATTAGTTTAAAGGTGTGCACACTTATGCAACCATATCATTTTAGTTTTTTATTTTTACTTCCCTCCACCTAAAATATTTCAGTTTGTTGTTCAACTGAGTTTTACAGTTTATAGGTCAAATTAAAGGTGGAAAAAGTTCTGAAATTATTTATTTGTCTCATTTTTTTACATCACAGAAACCTGACATTTTTAACAGGGGTGTGTAGACTTTTTTTTTTAATCCACTGTACTCTTGCACACAGTTTTTGAAGTTTCTTTATGTAGAGCAACAATTCTATTTTTTAGATCCTATTTTTTAGATCCTCCGAGAGTTCTTTGCCATGAGGGGCAATGTTGAACTTCCAGTGACCAGTATGAGGGAGTGAAAGCGATAACACCAAATATAACACACCTGCTCCCCATTCACACTTGAGACCTTGTAACACGAATGAATCACATGACACCGGGGAGAGAAAATGTAACGCTCCTGCGTTTCATGTATGGTGTGGATTTTCAGCTGCAGAAATATTCCACTTCAGTAGTCATGTAAGAGAGATGCTGAGATACCATTCCCAACCTCAATGGCTCATCATGTGTGGAAGGTCTTAATTCAGCTAGTAAATGCACACACTCAACAAGCTGGTTCCTAGAGTGACTTTATGTATGTAGTAACACAGTGATGAAGATTTAAGAGACAGGTTGAGTGGAGGTGGTAGGTGACAGACACTTGAAGGTAAGACAGTAGCAGATGGATGCAGGTAGGTTTAGCAATCATGTATGGTAGCAGATGACAGAGTAGCAGGTGGACATACAAGAGTGATCAACCCAGTGCAGGAATAAGTAGCAGTAGTCTTAAGAGCTAGCAATCTAGATATGCAGATGTGATAAATAGTCTTTACTATGCAGAGCTAGATAGTGTAAGCTTAGTATAAGTTTATAGAGGGTTCCCCTGCGGGGTACTTAGCACTAATAGCAATACAGCCGAAGGTTGGTTCAGGAGGAGCGGATGATCCGGAAGCGGGATGCAGGGATCAGCGCAGCGAGGTTCCGTCAGCGAGGTATGCTGCAAGCACGAAAGCTTCAAGCCAAGTTAGCATCCAGGTAAGGGTGTTTGAACGAACACATGTGAGTGAGAACCGGCGCTTTAAATAGCCATCTAGTCTGGCGCTGAGTGATGACAGCTTCAGTCTTAAAGGTGTATGCGCACCTTTCCAAAAGAGAATGGTGGGGCGCATACACTTGTGAAAAGAGTAATTTAGGGTACCAAAGGTACCGGAACATTACAGAAAATAGCTAATTGGGCCCAATTTTGACATTTTTACTTAGGGTATTACTTGTTTGTTGCCAGCGGTTTAGACATTAATGGCTGTGTGTTGAATTATTTTGAGGGGACAGCAAATTTACACTGTTATGAAAGATGTACGCTCACTACTTTACATTGTAGCAAAGTGTGATTTCTTCAGTGTTGTCACATGAAAAGATATAATAAAATATTTACAAAAATGTGAGGGGTATACTTACTTTTGGTAGATACTGTATCTGAAAATCTGCTCAATCCTGATGTACCGACAGGACCGAACACACCAGGACAGTACAAATATTCCTCAAATGACCCCTTTTTGAAAAGTAAGCAGTACAAGGTATTTTGTAAGAGTTATGACGAGATAGCCATGTCTGTACCATGTAACCAAATCAATCACAGAGCTTATCACAACAGTACACATGAATAGCATCAAACAAAGCCATTAATTGTGTACAATTGTCATTCGATCTGCTGTGATTGGCAACAACGATAACATGGTACCAGCAGTGGGCTCGTACAGTATACTTGTCATTGGCCATGTCCAGTGGATACAGCGGGTGACAGATCATGCTGGTGCACAGCCGACGTGGCACCATCTTGGGAAGTTGTCAGGCAAATATGCAACTTTTCAAAGGCGTTTACATTCAGCTCTTGAAAATCACTTTTCTGGACCTCCTATATCTGTCAGGTTTAGACAAATCTGTTGAATATTTGAAAGCTAGCTCTATTCCTGGGGGGGGGGGGTTTATGGGCAGCATAGGTTTTATCTCAATCCAAATGCATAAAGTGGCCTCCGTGGATTTAAGAAAGTTATTTGTATAGTTGTGTTCGCAGCAGTTGCTGTAACTTATTAGCTAAGTAATTGAGACAGAAATGTACCAAATCAATAGAGATAAACTGGTTTCTAAATATAGTGCCTGTATAATGGTTAATTAGACTGGTTAATTGGAAGAGTTTCAATCATGCTAACTTTGAGAGCGGAGATGGGATCCTTATTATACTTCCTATTTAGTTCTACCACCCATTTTCCAAGTGTTTTGTGTGTATGTGTATATATGCATGTGTGTGTGTGTATATATAAATATATATATATATATATATATATACACACTTATACACTTATGTTTTTTGACATACACATGGTGAGGGACTGGAGGATTAATGGCTGCTATGGAGAAAACAGCCTTTTATTTGCTCAGAACCTTTATATTTGCACATTTACTGATGCTTGTGTGCTTGTGGCTCTGTCATGCACCCTCCGCTATGGGAGCTTGTTGCTGTGTGAAGTAGCTAAGTGAGGGCAGAACAGGAAAAAAAAGTAAAAGCGCTGCCAGTTTGGTTTCAGGATCCAATTTGGTGGCACCCAATTAGTTTGGGACTGATCTGAGTTTAGTTGGTAGCTCAAAAAAGCAGATGTTTTCTTTGTTCTATGCTATAGAGTTGTTGTACAAAGCCCTCCTACATTGTGTTTTGGCGATTTTCTCATACCTCACTTATATAAACTGGTAAAGTGATTACAACCTTATGTCTACATAAGAATCTAGCCAATGCTTATGCCGCTGTTACCAATAAAACAAAATTACGATTTAAAAAGCCTAATTTGGCTCAACCATCGCATATGAAGAAAAGCTGTTAATTGATTCAACTCACTGTATCCACTAGAAAAATGTTTATTAATGCCAAGTGTAACAGGAAGTCAGCTAAATCTGGGAATGTAGTCACAGGAAGGAGATACATTTCTACCTGATTTAGAAAGTCCATTAATTAATTTAGGGTGTTGGCTACAGAGCTAGCCAGCAGGAAGTTGAAAGGCCTTCACCTGTTCAGAATGAGGGAGTTAAGGCTCTATAATTTGTTCAGAGAAATTCCTATTGTTTGCTGCCTCCAGAAGCTGTGTCCTGAAGCCATGTGGGCTGGGAGCAGGAGGACAGTCAGCGTGTGCCTCCCGACAGGATGTGTGGGCCTGGGAGAAGACCCCCCGGAGTGATGTGTGCCCGGGACGGTAACCAAGGGTGAATACGTCTCAAAGGTGAGAAGACGAACTGTTGATGTGAAAGAAACAAAGGACTGTGTTGCCCTGTGAAGCTATTATAAAAGGACTATTGAGTGTCCGCTGTAGGACAAGGAAGTCTGCCCGACGGTAGGTTGGAGACAGACACTTAGGCAGGTTCCAGTTGTGAGAAGGTAGCCGCCCAGAGAGGCAAGGATTTATTTTCTGTTTTATTTTATTTTGGATGTTTTGCTGCATACAGCCTGGTGAAGAAAACACCATTTAATAAACCACACTGTTTGTTTGCAAGCACTTGTCGGCTACCTCTCTGGGAAAACGCACCCCCCAAGGGGTCATCCACACCCGCCACCGAGCTAATCCCTTACATATGGTGGAGGTATGCAGTGGGCATAAGCAGAGATCCCTGCAAGGAAGTGCATATGTTTGATGAACTTTATCTGGTGCATGAGATTGCACAATCTATGTGTGCAGGAGAGAAGATCCTGACAAAAAAAAAAAAAAAAAAAGTGTTTTAAAGAGACAGGGGTCTCAAAATTTTTTGATGAACTTTGTTGTGTCTGGTGCAAGTGACTGCACAAACTGTGTGCGCAGGAAAAGAGATCTTGCAAGAGAGAGAAAAACTACATGTGTTGAAGAGACAGTGGTCTGAAAATTGTTTGCTGGACTGTGAAAAATTTGTTTGTGGAGTTATTGAAGATGGGGCGGTCCAAACGCCTGAAAAATGCAAAGATAGATGAAATGAGAGACCGGATTCTATGGATGGAGGGGATGTTGCCGTCTGAACCAGCCCCATCCATGCCTAAAGAGAGTCTACTAAAGAGGAAGGTTGTTGTCCCTAGCAACACTGATGAAACCGCTATGGAGACACAGTGTGCTCAGATGAAAAGTAAACTCAAAATGGAGGAGATGTTGAAACATCTGATTATATCAAATGCAGCTCAACAGCAAGCAAATGCAGCTCAACAGCAGGCAAATGCGGATTTTCAGCAGCGCTTTGCAGCTCAACAAAAGGCTCATCAAGAGAGCATGGCAGGCTGGAAACAGAGACGCCAGCAGCCAATGGAGGCCATCGGTTTGGAGGAAACCGAGTATGTGTGCAGGGCTGAGTTGGATGCCTTGCAACGGAAAATGGAAGAAAAGGAACAAGCCTTGGAATTGCTTAAAATGGAGCATAGAAACTTGCAGGAAATGAATGAACTACTCAAGTCTCATGTGTTACAGTGGGAAGAATCCACTGCTCTTCTTTTGGTCGAGTTGCAAAAACGCAGAGAGACTATAATGGAGAAAGATACCATCCTCATGGAAAAGGAAAGTGAAATTCAGACTTTGCAGAAGCAAAGTATGGCTGATATGTTGGAGTTGCGTAATCAGCTGGAAAAAAGTCTTCAGTCTTTGGGAGCTACAAAAATAGACCTGCAGGAGTCGCAGGAACAGAATGTCGCTCTGAAAACGACATTGTCTCTCAGCGACAACGAGAAAAGTGAAAGAGAGGCTAAATTACTGAGTACTGTGTATGAGCTCACTACTTTGAGCAATGTGGTAAATGAATGGCGTGCGGACTGTGAAAGTTGGAAAGGGGAAGCCCAACGTGTCCAGCAGCAGTTAAAGGAGAAAGAAGCCTGTGTGGCAGAATTACATTCTTATTCCCAGATGCTAGCCAATGAGGTGAAGGCTCTTATGCAGGGAAAAGAAGATTGTGAACATAAGAGGGAAAAAGTAGAGGCACAGCTTCTGGAATCGCAAGTCAAGGTGTCAGAAGGTGACCGATTGTGTGCTAAGCTGTCAGAGAAGGCAAACCGACTGCAGGTTGAGTTGGACAATGTTACAAATCAGCTTTCTCAAGCAGACAGAAAATCTAGAGAAATTGCGGAAGATTTTTCTATCTTGGAATCGCAGCTGCAAGACACGCAGGAACTCTTACAGGAAGAGAGGTGTCAAAGGCTGAGTTTTAGCACAAAGCTCAAACAAATGGAAGATGAGAAAAATGGCTTCCTGGAACAATTAAAAGAGGAGGCGGAAGCAAAGAAAAACCTATCAGAACAAGTCGCAACATTGCAAGCTCAGATAGCGGATATGAAAAAACGCATGGAAGAAAGCGTTGGTTCATTACAGTGTGTTGAAGATGTGAAAAAGAAGTTTGATCAGATGCTTGGTGAAGAGAAGAATGTGTCTGCAAAATATGCAGAAGAACGCGCACGTGCAGAAACGGAGGTGCGTGATAACGAGAGCAAAGCCCTGTTCTTGGCTCGCTCTTTGGAGGAAGCTCTAGAGTGTAAGGCTGAACTAGAAAGTGTTAAACAGCTGCGTACAGAAATGGAAGAATTGGTCAGCTCCAAGGATGATGTTGTGAAAAGCGTTCAGGAGCTAGAAAAGTCTAAGCGAGCCTTAGAACAGCAAGTAGAAGAGATGAAGATTCCGTTGCAGGAACTGGAAGAGGAATTCCAGGCAACAGAGGATCTGTCCCAAAGAGGGGATAGTGTGCCTGATGCAGTTTTTAAAAGGATCAGTGTTTTGGGGTCTGTCCTGAGTGAGCCTCAGAAATGTGACGACATGTGGCTTGAATCACCCCTTTGGAATAAACCGTTCCTTCAAAAACTTCAAGCATTGGAAAATGTATCATTAGAACTTCAGCAAACAAAGGAGCTGAGTAAGAAATGTGGTGATTTCTCAGTTCAGGCTGAAAACCTAGTGGAGAAAACTAAGGCTGTTGGTGAAAACGTGAAGCAAATGAATAAGTGCCTTTCAGGGAGTGTTTCCAAAATGGAACTGGTGAAAGACGGGTGGCAGAAGTTTGATCGTGATCTTGAGATGCATTCCATGTGGAATTCAGATAGAGAAAAAGAACTAGGTGACCTTGAGCGGTCAAATAGTTCAGCAGAAAGTGCATTGAAGAAACCTGTAAAAGAATGTGTTGCAGTTCCATGCTTCTTCACTGATGCAGAGAGGAGGTCTATAATGGATACCACCCAGATCGCTGGGTTCAACTGTGTTGTTGCCTTTGACCCCTATGTTGGTGGAAGGAAAGTTGATGATGTTCTGGTTGGCTACTTCTGTGAAGAGTTTGGCAAGAAATATAAACTGAATATCAAATCAAGTAGTAGGCCTTTACTGCGACTCGCTCAGGAGGGCGAAAAGTTTAAGAAGTTGATGAGTGCAAATGCTTCAGATCTGCCTATGAATATGAAATGTTTGAATGATATTGATATCTCTGGGAAAAGGAACAGGGGTCACTTTGAAGAAATGTGTGACAGCCTGTTGTCTCAATTGGAAAATCCTCTGCACAGCATCTTAGAGCAAGCAAAGCTCAAGAAGGAAGATCATTCCCTTTTACAACAAAAAGTCAATGATTGTGTACAGCTGTATGGAGAGGCAACTCAAGTCACAGAGGGATGTCAAGAGTCCCTACTTGGAACAAAGCTTAGTGAAGCAAAGGTTCTCAAAGTTTTGTGGAAAACATTTATGGATTGCAGAGAGAGGCGTCTTAAGAATGTTGAAGACATTAAGACTAGCCCAATTGAGTTGCCTATGGATCACGGTCCTCCATGGTGGATTGGACAGACGGTTATGAGGGACAAGCTGTCTGACATTTATGAGAAAGCTGTCAATGAAGATGACAGAAACGAGAAGGAGCGAAATGATGCCAAAAATGCAGTTGAAGAATGTGTATATGAGATGAGAGACAAACTGTGTGGCATTTATGAGAAATCCGTCAATGAAGATGACAAAACAGTTTCATCCGGAAGCTTGAGGATAATAGGAGGCTTATCAGTGAGTCAGCAGTGCTTGACACATGCGTGCCTGGAAATCTGTGTCCCAACCCTAGGGTTGAAACAAGAGGGGGGGGTATGTAACAGGAAGTCAGCTAAATCTGGGAATGTAGTCACAGGAAGGAGATACATTTCTACCTGATTTAGAAAGTCCATTAATTAATTTAGGGTGTTGGCTACAGAGCTAGCCAGCAGGAAGTTGAAAGGCCTTCACCTGTTCAGAATGAGGGAGTTAAGGCTCTATAATTTGTTCAGAGAAATTCCTATTGTTTGCTGCCTCCAGAAGCTGTGTCCTGAAGCCATGTGGGCTGGGAGCAGGAGGACAGTCAGCGTGTGCCTCCCGACAGGATGTGTGGGCCTGGGAGAAGACCCCCCGGAGTGATGTGTGCCCGGGACGGTAACCAAGGGTGAATACGTCTCAAAGGTGAGAAGACGAACTGTTGATGTGAAAGAAACAAAGGACTGTGTTGCCCTGTGAAGCTATTATAAAAGGACTATTGAGTGTCCGCTGTAGGACAAGGAAGTCTGCCCGACGGTAGGTTGGAGACAGACACTTAGGCAGGTTCCAGTTGTGAGAAGGTAGCCGCCCAGAGAGGCAAGGATTTATTTTCTGTTTTATTTTATTTTGGATGTTTTGCTGCATACAGCCTGGTGAAGAAAACACCATTTAATAAACCACACTGTTTGTTTGCAAGCACTTGTCGGCTACCTCTCTGGGAAAACGCACCCCCCAAGGGGTCATCCACACCCGCCACCGAGCTAATCCCTTACACAAGCTACAAAGAAACTAACAATAAAACTGGTACCATGCCACACAATGTTCACTCATACTGGTTAAAAGCCATGTCCACCTCATGTACAAATATCTGTGACCACAGTTCATACTGAGAAGGATACAAACAAATGATGATGATGTGAGATGTATCTGGACAAGACTGAAGTGAGTCAGTGGTCTTCCTATGGGGGTGCACCTGCGGGCTTTTCTTTAGACACATACAGCGCCCCTCACAGGATTTGATTGACACCAATGTTCCTGTAAAGAGGGGGAGATGGCAGTGCTGGCTGCAGGCGGGCACAGTGCTGGATCAGTATAAGGCTAAGTATAAAGGAAGGTGAGGGGGCAATTCACTTATTGGAATATTTTTTACCTAAATGCAGAGAATGCATTAAGAAAAAATGTATTGCTTTTAGAACCTCTCATTTTTGTGTCCACTTTAGAAAGTAAATTTTGTGTAAACAATTATAAAGTATCACCAGTGAAAGGTATACCAAAGGTTATGACAGCAAAAGAAAGGGGTTCCCCTAAGGGGTTGGGACTTTTAAGGTACTCAAGGTAGTATGAAAAGAATATGAGGATAGAATTTTTTAAGAAAAAATATCAAAATTTTTCTTAAATAACAATAGGAGTCTAAAAACAACAAATATTGAACACATACATAGAATGTACACGGGCAGAAAATGCAATACAGTACAGCTATAGAGACGTGCAATAGAGTTCACGAGCAAATACCCAACGCGTTTCGAAGCTGTTCGCTTCTTCTTCAGGGGTAATATGAAAAATTGCACACAAATTTCTATAATGAAAACAACATAGAAATATGTTAGAGACATTTAGTTATATTGTATAACTTTACATATTCTTTAGGAAAATTATACAGCTTTTACATATTTCTTAGAAGAAAAGTTCTGAGGAATACATACTTGCATAGTCTCTGTCTGTATGTGAACAATTCTGCATGCATAAATTAAAACCAATTCGGCAGACTCGGCACTCTCCCTGTGTGTCCACTAGGTGGTATAGGTGGTGAACAGGTTTCTGTAAGGTCAGAGAGACCTGTATCTAGAGGGGTAGACCACTCTCAGATTGCATAGAACTCACAAGGTCCCATCCATAGGAAACTGTGTGTGGCTGGAGTCCAAACAACAACAGGCTCAGGTATCAATGAAAAATGGGAAGGCTGTTGCCTAAAAAAAATATAGATGATAGTATTCTTGTAAGGGAGCAAACGTTTTTTGCGGCCATATAATAAGATCGTGAAAGAGTAAGGTGATGTGAAAAGAAATTATACTGCTATGTAAAAATACATAGGTGGGGATGAAAAGAGCCTGAACCAAAAAAGGGGAAAAAAGAAACCAGTGCAAATGTGTGTAGTCATACAATGTATTGACACCTAGGAGGAAAGGTGAGAGAGATGACCAAGTGAAATAGTGGGCGTACAAGGCCAGTATAGTTGGGGTAATATAGGTGAGCTAAATAGGATTTGAGGTCCGCAGAGAAGAAAAGTCACCATGCATAAAAGAAACAGAAAAACAATTGAAACCAGCATCCTACCTACACCATTAGACAGGGATCCGGGAGAGCCGAGCCGAAGTATGACCGTGTCAGAGGCACGGTGGAGTAGAATGAATGGGGATGCAGGCTATAATATAGCTCGTTTGGCTTAAGTTTTTTAGATGCAGCTGAACGTAGTAGGGAGGAGCTGGGAGTAATGAAAATGCAAATGCCTGAGCCTAATAGGGCTCCCTAAGAGGTTGGGGCTCGACGCCGCCTCCCTCTCCACGCACCGTAGAGGGGCGGGGCCTTGATCCCCTTCGCTCGATGCAGAGGGGCGGGGCCACCGCGAAGCCGCGGCCAGCCCACATCCTCCCACCGGCACGGGAATTTCCCTCCACTGTACACAAGACAGGGAGGGAAGTGGGCGTGCGCAAGTGTCAGGGCTACGAGTGCCCCAGATGGACAGAATGGCTCGCGCGCGCCGAGACGGCACTCTTGAAGAGAGGCGATCTCCACCGTGCCGGGTCACACACATCAATGGAGGGACGGACAGTGTCTTATGTGAAACAATCCAGCATGCAGTAAGCGGACACTATTTCACACAGTGTCCGCAATAGTTTAATCTAAAATTTCCCTCCATGGACCAGCGTAGTAAGGCGACCCAGAGGGAGATCTGGGTCCTAGGTACGCATACTTAGGATGTGCCGATAGGCCCGCCTCCAGAACTCCTGCTTCGTTTTACCGATGTAAAAACACCCGCAGGGGCAAAGCAAAAGGTACACAACACCAAATGTGCGGCAGTTAGCAAAGTGTTTGGGTCGATATTTTTGACCATTTGGCAATGTTATATTTTTCGTAGTTTGCATAAATTTGCAGTATTTGCAACTGCCGCACATGAACGTGCCCTTATATTTGCAAGGGCAGTTCTTGTTTGTATCTTTGTATTCGCTTTTCACTAATCAATCTTTAAGGGCAGAAACCTTTTTGAAGGTAAACTGTGGAGTGGGGGGTACGTAGCAGCCTAAGATAGGATCCATGGAGAGAATATGCCAATATTTATTGACTATTTGTCTAATCTTGGGATGTTGGTCTGAGAATTTAGTTATGATTAGTGTTGAGCGAACACGGACTGTATTATTCGTGTTCGTACCGAATAATTGGATTTTTTGTACCCGAACACGGACACGGACACTTTACTGTATGTTCGGGTAAAAATCCGTGTTCGGTCGTTTTATTTCCGGGTTTTGCATGCTTTGGCGCTCTTTTCATGGCGGGCTTTCAACAGCCAATCAACAATCGTTTAACTGGTGTGCCTTAAGCCATCCCAGCCATGCCTGCAAATGTCTCAGTAGCTGTGATTGGCCGTCTGAAGCATGTGACCAAGTCTTTATAAGTTCGAGGCAGCCGCAGCGGCGTCATTATGCTGCTTAGATTCAGGGACAGAGCACACATCAACGTGCTGGCTGCTGATTAGGGAAAGATAGGCAGGAAAAAACCATTTGTGTCCGGATAGAATTGAGGGACAGGTCGGAGTGTTTAGGCAGGGCGAGTTGTAGGCATTTTAGGGATAGAGTCTGCTGAATTATAGGGTCAGTGTCTTCTACAAACTACAAAAGATATTGCTGTGTGGGGGGTGGGGTCTGCACTCAATCCTGATCTACGATCTCTTCTCAATCCTGTTAGGGACAGAGTCTGCTGAATTTTAGGGAAACTGTGTTCTACAAACTACAATCGATATTGCTGTGTGGTGTGGGATTGGAGATAGGCAGGTGTCAGTGATCCACATCCATTTTTCTGTGTGTGAGCTGCAGTGAACACAATCTTTTTGGGCTGCAGTGAACACAATCTTTTTGGGCTGCAGTGAACACAATCTTTTTGGGCTGCAGTGAACACAATCTTTTAGGGCTGCAGTGAACACAATCTTTTTGGGGTGCAGTGAACAAAATCTTTTTGGGGTGCAGTGAACACAATCCTTTTTGGTGTGCAGTGAACACAATCTTTGTGGGGTGCAGTGAACAAAATCCTTTGTGGGGTGCAGTGAACACAATCTTTTTGGGGTGCAGTGAACACAATCTTTGGGGGGTACAGTGAACACAATCTTTGTGAGGTGCAGTGAACACAATCTTTGTGGGGTGCAGTGAACACAATCATTGTGGGGTGCAGTGAACTCAATCTTTGTGGGGTACAGTGAACACAATCTCATACTTCTGAAGGTTTGAGGGTGCTGCCTGTTCCATACTCCCCCTACTCCTAGCCTTTTAGGGGTACAAACAATAGTAATTGGGGCCTAGTGTGGTTGTGTACGTGTGATATACATACACTTTTTTGGGATCATATTTTCTATTCCGCTATTTAATCAAAAACCTTTGGGGATCAGTTAAATTGGGGGATAGTCTGTGTTGGTACGTGTGAGAGAGATCCACCTTTCCAAGTTGTTGGGGTTCATCTCATACTTCTGAAGGTTTGAGGGTGCTGCCTGTTCCATACTCCCCCTACTCCTAGCCTTTTAGGGGTACAAACAATAGTAATTGGGGCCTAGTGTGGTTGTGTACGTGTGATATACATACACTTTTTTGGGATCATATTTTCTATTCCGCTATTTAATCAAAAACCTTTGGGGATCAGTTAAATTGGGGGATAGTCTGTGTTGGTACGTGTGAGAGAGATCCACCTTTCCAAGTTGTTGGGGTTCATCTCATACTTCTGAAGGTTTGAGGGTGCTGCCTGTTCCATACTCCCCCTACTCCTAGCCTTTTAGGGGTACAAACAATAGTAATTGGGGCCTAGTGTGGTTGTGTACGTGTGATATACATACACTTTTTTGGGATCATATTTTCTATTCCGCTATTTAATCAAAAACCTTTGGGGATCAGTTAAATTGGGGGATAGTCTGTGTTGGTACGTGTGAGAGAGATCCACCTTTCCAAGTTGTTGGGGTTCATCTCATACTTCTGAAGGTTTGAGGGTGCTGCCTGTTCCATACTCCCCCTACTCCTAGCCTTTTAGGGGTACAAACAATAGTAATTGGGGCCTAGTGTGGTTGTGTACGTGTGATATACATACACTTTTTTGGGATCATATTTTCTATTCCGCTATTTAATCAAAAACCTTTGGGGATCAGTTAAATTGGGGGATAGTCTGTGTTGGTACGTGTGAGAGAGATCCACCTTTCCAAGTTGTTGGGGTTCATCTCATACTTCTGAAGGTTTGAGGGTGCTGCCTGTTCCATACTCCCCCTACTCCTAGCCTTTTAGGGGTACAAACAATAGTAATTGGGGCCTAGTGTGGTTGTGTACGTGTGATATACATACACTTTTTTGGGATCATATTTTCTATTCCGCTATTTAATCAAAAACCTTTGGGGATCAGTTAAATTGGGGGATAGTCTGTGTTGGTACGTGTGAGAGAGATCCACCTTTCCAAGTTGTTGGGGTTCATCTCATACTTCTGAAGGTTTGAGGGTGCTGCCTGTTCCATACTCCCCCTACTCCTAGCCTTTTAGGGGTACAAACAATAGTAATTGGGGCCTAGTGTGGTTGTGTACGTGTGATATACATACACTTTTTTGGGATCATATTTTCTATTCCGCTATTTAATCAAAAACCTTTGGGGATCAGTTAAATTGGGGGATAGTCTGTGTTGGTACGTGTGAGAGAGATCCACCTTTCCAAGTTGTTGGGGTTCATCTCATACTTCTGAAGGTTTGAGGGTGCTGCCTGTTCCATACTCCCCCTACTCCTAGCCTTTTAGGGGTACAAACAATAGTAATTGGGGCCTAGTGTGGTTGTGTACGTGTGATATACATACACTTTTTTGGGATCATATTTTCTATTCCGCTATTTAATCAAAAACCTTTGGGGATCAGTTAAATTGGGGGATAGTCTGTGTTGGTACGTGTGAGAGAGATCCACCTTTCCAAGTTGTTGGGGTTCATCTCATACTTCTGAAGGTTTGAGGGTGCTGCCTGTTCCATACTCCCCCTACTCCTAGCCTTTTAGGGGTACAAACAATAGTAATTGGGGCCTAGTGTGGTTGTGTACGTGTGATATACATACACTTTTTTGGGATCATATTTTCTATTCCGCTATTTAATCAAAAACCTTTGGGGATCAGTTAAATTGGGGGATAGTCTGTGTTGGTACGTGTGAGAGAGATCCACTTTTCCAAGTTGTTGGGGTTCATCTCATACTTCTGAAGGTTTGAGGGTGCTGCCTGTTCCATACTCCCCCTACTCCTAGCCTTTTAGGGGTACAAACAATAGTAATTGGGGCCTAGTGTGGTTGTGTACGTGTGATATACATACACTTTTTTGGGATCATATTTTCTATTCCGCTATTTAATCAAAAACCTTTGGGGATCAGTTAAATTGGGGGATAGTCTGTGTTGGTACGTGTGAGAGAGATCCACCTTTCCAAGTTGTTGGGGTTCATCTCATACTTCTGAAGGTTTGAGGGTGCTGCCTGTTCCATACTCCCCCTACTCCTAGCCTTTTAGGGGTACAAACAATAGTAATTGGGGCCTAGTGTGGTTGTGTACGTGTGATATACATACACTTTTTTGGGATCATATTTTCTATTCCGCTATTTAATCAAAAACCTTTGGGGATCAGTTAAATTGGGGGATAGTCTGTGTTGGTACGTGTGAGAGAGATCCACCTTTCCAAGTTGTTGGGGTTCATCTCATACTTCTGAAGGTTTGAGGGTGCTGCCTGTTCCATACTCCCCCTACTCCTAGCCTTTTAGGGGTACAAACAATAGTAATTGGGGCCTAGTGTGGTTGTGTACGTGTGATATACATACACTTTTTTGGGATCATATTTTCTATTCCGCTATTTAATCAAAAACCTTTGGGGATCAGTTAAATTGGGGGATAGTCTGTGTTGGTACGTGTGAGAGAGATCCACCTTTCCAAGTTGTTGGGGTTCATCTCATACTTCTGAAGGTTTGAGGGTGCTGCCTGTTCCATACTCCCCCTACTCCTAGCCTTTTAGGGGTACAAACAATAGTAATTGGGGCCTAGTGTGGTTGTGTACGTGTGATATACATACACTTTTTTGGGATCATATTTTCTATTCCGCTATTTAATCAAAAACCTTTGGGGATCAGTTAAATTGGGGGATAGTCTGTGTTGGTACGTGTGAGAGAGATCCACCTTTCCAAGTTGTTGGGGTTCATCTCATACTTCTGAAGGTTTGAGGGTGCTGCCTGTTCCATACTCCCCCTACTCCTAGCCTTTTAGGGGTACAAACAATAGTAATTGGGGCCTAGTGTGGTTGTGTACGTGTGATATACATACACTTTTTTGGGATCATATTTTCTATTCCGCTATTTAATCAAAAACCTTTGGGGATCAGTTAAATTGGGGGATAGTCTGTGTTGGTACGTGTGAGAGAGATCCACCTTTCCAAGTTGTTGGGGTTCATCTCATACTTCTGAAGGTTTGAGGGTGCTGCCTGTTCCATACTCCCCCTACTCCTAGCCTTTTAGGGGTACAAACAATAGTAATTGGGGCCTAGTGTGGTTGTGTACGTGTGATATACATACACTTTTTTTGGATCATATTTTCTATTCCGCTATTTAATCAAAAACCTTTGGGGATCAGTTAAATTGGGGGATAGTCTGTGTTGGTACGTGTGAGAGAGATCCACCTTTCCAAGTTGTTGGGGTTCATCTCATACTTCTGAAGGTTTGAGGGTGCTGCCTGTTCCATACCCCCCCTACTCCTCATCTAGCCTTTTAGGGGTACAAACAATAGTAATTGGGGCCTAGTGTGGTTGTGTACGTGCGAGATACATACACTTTTTTTGATCATATTTCCTATTCCGCTATTCAATAAAAACCTTTGAGGATCAATTGAATTGCGGGATAGTCTGTGTCGGTACGTGTGAGAGAGATCCACCTTTCCAAGTTGTTGGGGTTCATCTCATACTTCTGAAGGTTTGAGGGTGCTGCCTGTTCCATACTCCCCCTACTCCTCATCTAGCCTTTTAGGGGTACAAACAATAGTAATTGGGGCCTAGTGTGGTTGTGTACGTGCGAGATACATACACTTTTTTTGATCATATTTCCTATTCCGCTATTCAATAAAAACCTTTGAGGATCAATTGAATTGCGGGATAGTCTGTGTCGGTACGTGTGAGAGAGATCCACCTTTCCAAGTTGTTGGGGTTCATCTCATACTTCTGAAGGTTTGAGGGTGCTGCCTGTTCCATACTCCCCCTACTCCTCATCTAGCCTTTTAGGGGTACAAACAATAGTAATTGGGGCCTAGTGTGGTTGTGTACGTGCGAGATACATACACTTTTTTTGATCATATTTCCTATTCCGCTATTCAATAAAAACCTTTGAGGATCAATTGAATTGCGGGATAGTCTGTGTCGGTACGTGTGAGAGAGATCCACCTTTCCAAGTTGTTGGGGTTCATCTCATACTTCTGAAGGTTTGAGGGTGCTGCCTGTTCCATACTCCCCCTACTCCTCATCTAGCCTTTTAGGGGTACAAACAATAGTAATTGGGGCCTAGTGTGGTTGTGTACGTGCGAGATACATACACTTTTTTTGGATCATATTTTCTATTCCGCTATTCAATAAAAACCTTTCTAGGGCAAGATCTTAAATTACAGAAATATGAGGAGACCGTCAAATAAGGGCCGTGGCCTGGGTCGTGGTGCTGCTGGTAGAGCTCCTGTTGCAAGGAGAGGACATGGTCGATCTGTGCCAGCTACACGCACAAGTGAAACACCTTCCTCAAGTGTGAGTAGGCGACAGAACCTGCATCAGTATTTGGTAGGGCATCAAACGCCCCTAGAAGTGATGAGGCCAGAACAAGTTGAGGCGATAGTAGATTGGTTTGCTGCTGACAGTGCCTCCAGTTCCTTCACATTGTCTCCCACCCAGTCTACTGCAGAAAGGTCAGAGTTGGCACCTGCAGCCAATGTCCAACCGTCTTTCACCTCACCCCCTTGCAAATCAGGCCAGCAGTCTGAGCCCCAAGCCATACAGCAGTCTCTTATTCTTTTTGAGGACTCTGTCAGCAGGGTTTCCCAGGGCCATCCACCTAGCCCTGCCCCAGAAGTGGAAGAGATTGAGTGCAGCGATGCCCAACCACTTATTTCTCAAGATGAGTACATGCAAGGATCATCGCAGCACGTCTCCGATGATGACGAAACGCAGGTGCCAACTGCTGCGGCGTTCAGCATTGTGGAGACCGACAAGGAGGGCAGGGGTGAAGACTGGGTGGAAGATGATGTGGAGGACGATGAGGTCCTCGACCCCACATGGAATGAACGTCATGCAGGTGACCTGAGTAGTTTGGAGGAAGAGGCGGTGGTCGCACAGAGCCACCAGCACAGCAGAAGAGGGAGCAGGGTGCAGAAGCGGAGCGGCCGTGCCCTAGACACTACGCCCGCTACTGCCCAACGCAGCAAGGGAACGAGCGCACCAAAGTCAGCTCAAAGGAGTTCTCTAGCGTGGAAGTTCTTTAGAAAATGTGCTGATGACAGGACACGAGTGGTTTGCACCCTGTGCAATCAGAGCTTGAAGCGAGGCATGAACCTTCTCAACCTGAGCACAACCTGCATGATCAGGCATCTAAGTGCAAAGCACGAGCTGCAGTGGAGTACACACCTTCAAAACCAAGAAACGTCTCTGGCTCATCCTGCTTCCTCTTCTGCTGCAGTCTCGGCCGCTCCAGCCACATCTGTAGTGATACCGGCACCTGCCACCCCGCAAACAGACGATCTGTCAGCAACACCACCACCTGGGTCACCAACAACCATCTCCACAATGTCCCGTGGAAGCGTTCAGCTTTCCATCTCCCAAACACTTGAGAGGAAGAGGAAGTACCCCCCTACCCACCCGCGATCCCTGGCCCTGAATGCCAGCATTTCAAAATTATTGGCCTTTGAAATGCTGTCATTCCGTCTGGTGGAGACGCACAGTTTTAAAAACCTTATGTCGGTGGCTGTCCCACAGTACGTCGTGCCCAGCCGCCACTACTTTTCCAGGCAAGCCATCCCTTCCCTGCACAACCAAGTGGGGGAAAATATCAGGTGTGCACTGCGCAACGCCATCTGTGCCAAGGTCCACCTAACTACGGATACGTGGACCAGTAAGCACGGTCAGGGGCGTTATATCTCCCTAACGGCACACTGGGTAAATGCAGTGGCGGATGGGCCTGAGGCGGATAGCAATTTGGCGCATGTCCTTCCACCACCGAGGATTGCAGGGCGCTTCAGTTTGCCTCCTGTTCGTAACTCCTCCTACTCCGCTTCCTCATCCTCTACCGCCTCCTCATCCGGACAGCGTAACACCTTCACCACCAACTTCAGCACGGCCAGGGGTAAACGACAGCAGGCAGTTTTACAACTTGCCTGTTTGGGGGACAAACCACACACCGCGCAGGAGTTGTGGAGGAGCATGGAACAGCAGACAAATGAGTGGTTGCTGCCAGCGAGCCTCAAGCCCGGCCTGGTGGTGTGTGATAACGGGCGAAATCTCATAGCAGCTCTGGGCCTAGCCGGTTTGACGCACATCCCTTGCCTGGCGCATGTGCTGAATTTGGTGGTGCAGAGGTTCCTTAAAAACTACCCCGATATGTCAGAGCTGCTGCAGAAAGTGCGGGCCGTTTGTGCGCACTTTCGGCGTTCTCACCCTGCTGCTGCTCGCCTGGCAGCGCTGCAGCGTAACTTCGGCCTTCCCGCTCACCGCCTCATATGTGACGTGCCCACAAGGTGGAACTCCACCTTGCACATGCTGGAAAGACTGTGCGAGCAGCAGCAGGCCATAGTGGAGTTTCAGCTGCAGCACGCACGCGTGAGTCGCTCTGCGGAACAGCACCACTTCACCACCAATAACTGGGCCTCCATGCGAGACCTGTGTGCCTTGTTGCGCTGTTTTGAGTACTCCACCAACATGGCCAGTGGCAATGACGCCGTTCTCAGCTTAACTATCCCACTTCTATGCCTCCTTGAAAAAACAATTCGGGCGATGATGGAAGAGGATGTGGCACAGGATGAGGAGGAGGAGGAGGATGAAGAGGTAACATTTCCAAGGCTTTCAGGGCAGTCATTCGCAAGGGGCTCCGAGGGTGGGTTCCTGCACACGCAAACGCCAGGGACGCAATTGTCCAGCAGGGGCACAGTTCTGGAGGATGAGGAGGATGAGGAGGAGGAGGAGCTGGAGGAGGAGATGGAACCATGTTCACAGCAGGGTGGCACCCAGGCCAGCTCATGGCCATCACTGGTGCGTGGCTGGGGGGATACAGAGGACACGGACGATACACCTCCCACAGAGGACAGCCTTTCGTCGCCTCTGGGCAGCCTGGCACACATGAGCGATTACATGCTGCAGTGTCTCCACAACGACCGCCGAGTTGCCCACATTCTAACTTGTGCTGATTACTGGGTGGCCACGCTGCTGGATCCCCGTTACAAGGACAACGTACCGTCCTTAATTCACTCACTGGAGCGCGATCGCAAGATGCGCGAGTACAAGCGCACGCTGGTAGACGCCATGCTGCTGGCATTCCCATCTGACAGCGGGGCCACAGTGGAAGCACAAGGCAGAGGAGGAGGAGGAGGAGGTCGCCAACGCAACCAGGGCACCGCCAGCACCTCAGAAGGCAGGGTTAGCATGGCCGAAATGTGGAAAAGCTTTGTCAGCACGCCACAACAAACAGCAGCACCAGCAGCTCAGATGGAACGTCTTAGCAGGAGGCAGCATTTTACCAACATGGTGGAGCAGTATGTGTGCACACGCCTACATGTAGTGAATGACGGGTCTGCCCCCTTCAACTTCTGGGTCTCCAAATTGGGCACATGGCCTGAGCTTGCCCTTTACGCCTTGGAGGTGCTGGCGTGCCCTGCAGCCAGTGTATTATCTGAACGGGTATTTAGCACGGCTGGGGGCGTTATAACAGACAAGCGCAGCCGCCTGTCCAGAGACAATGTGGACAAGCTCACGTTCATTAAAATGAACCAGGCATGGATCCCACGGGACTTTTCCGTACCTTATGCAGAATAGCAATGGATACCGACCTTACCCACCCATTGTTCCATTTTTGCTCTTTCTCACTCTTTTGGGGTGTACCCTCATTTAAAATTTTTGAAAAGAAGCAGTGTTGGCTACCTCGTCCTCCTCCTCAGGGCCAGATTAATGTAGGGGCTATTGGAGCTGCAGCTCCAGGCCCCTACCTTTTATATAGGCCCCGGGTTGGCCATATTCACTGTTACCGCTCTTCTGTCACTTGTAAACACAGAAGTCTGGCTTCTATGCTCGCTTCCCCAGGCAGCACCCTCAGAACCTCCCCACACAGCGTGAAGGCCGGACAAGGAGGGACAGTTGGCGATGCATGGATGTGTTTATGGGCTTCAGAGACAGCATCCCATGTTGAATTAGGCATGCATGGCTGCACCCTTCCTCCTCTGGGTGCATGGCAAGGCACGGCCCTTAAGGCCCTTCAAAATCCTCAGCACCAAGCCCATGATGCTGTTAATCCGGCCCTGGTCCTCCTCCACCGCCGCTTCCACCTACACCGCCCATAGGTGTGCGCAGCCTATTGCATTAAGGTGTGCACCCCAAAGTTGAAATACACATGCATGTGTTTGCCAGCAGGGAGAGTAATGTATCGGGGCCATGTACCTGTAGGCAAGGAGAAATAGAGCAGAGCAGGTCCCAGGGAGATCTTTCCCATCTCCTCACTGGCAATGCTATGTGCCCTAGGTGATTAGGGTGTGCCCAGGCACACCCAGCACACCCTGTGCGCACGCCTATGTCACCGCCACATCCACCACCACCTCAACCTCCCTCCTACTCCATATGGGCCTCGTCCTTCAGAGATGAAGAAGAACATTGTTTTATTTTTCTGTTTTTTTTTTGTTGTTTTAAGTTATTTCCCTATCCACATTTGTTTGCAGAGCACTTGCCATGCTCTTAATTACGTTTTGCTGCCATTTGCAGCACTCTAGCCCTTTCCTTTGGTGTTTTAGAGCCATTTTAGTGCCTTAAAGTTCGGGTCCCCATTGACTTCAATGGGGTTCGGTGTCCGGGAAAAGTTCGGTAAAAGTCCGGGACACGGACCCGGACTTTTTTTTAAAGTTCGGCCGAACCCGTCGAACACGGACATCTAGGTGTTCGCTCAACCCTACTCATCAATGATAAGGGCGATTTTACTTTTCGACCTTATGATTTCATTGACCAGGTTTTTTCTAATTTCTTGGGCAATATGATTCAATATTAATGCAGGCATTTGTTAACTGAAGAATTCAGCCCATATTAATGCCATTTAACTCCTGCAGATCTATTTCAGAGCAAAAACTACTGAACAACTGGTTTTCTTTGGCTATTTTGTATGCAGTGCAAAAGAACGTCTTCGTTATTTATTTCTCTTGGGCCAAGTTTTTTAAACAAATCATTTCAAGATGTTAATTTTTTTGTTCCAAAATGATTTTTAAGGCGGCCTTGTGTGCAGAACTTTCTTTGTGATCAAACATTTTTTTTTTCTCAAAGAAGTGAGCTGCTGTGATCATTTGGTGCCATAACTGGTTACCTCATTATTTACCCATTCTTTAGACATCTTCATGCCATTTTTTTTTTTCTACGCCAAGAATACCAACTTTTATGCACACCTTGCATCCAAGCTTCTGATCATGGAAGTCAAGCCAATCGTACTTCTTGCAAAAAGAGTTTTTTTTGTTCCAAAGTCCAGCAATTTGGCCAGGCAGTTTCAGGACTTTCAAGACAATCTGGATCAGTGCAAGAAGGACCATCAAGTGTGTCTAAAGTAGAAGGCCGAACTTCATCAGAAGACACAGAGTCCAATTCAATTGGTGAAGAAACACATGAATGAGATGCAGACTGTAAAACAGTTTGACTGTTTTGCGTTCCCTGTCCCACTTCACTTATTTGTAATTTTTTATTGCCATGGGTAAAAAAGCTAGTTATCTTTTTCATGGTAAAAATGATAAAGGATTTGACTTCTTTCTAAAGGAGTCCAGTAGATGGATGGATGATGGATGAAGATGATCTGAAAATATAGATGAAAACTAACTAACTATGAAGGTAATGGCTTTGTATAAAAGGTAATGGCTTTGTGAATTGTAAAGCACGGTCTAAGTTGTCAGGTCATATGAATAAACTAAAAAAGGGAATGTTTTAGCATTAAGAAAAAAACATGTACAAATTTTTTATTAAGGTTTTCAAATTATTTATAATAAACTTGATCGCTTAACCTGTATAATCGCATACATTTCAAACTAAAAAGATTGCAATATTTTAAAAAATGTCAAACTTAGCTTTTAGTTCCTGTATCTACATTTTCAAAACCTAGATTTTACACATGCACCTACAAATAGAACTTTTTCCTACACATATGCCATAGTTCTTGTACCAACAAAATAAGCCTAATTACTGTACCACAAGTGACAGACAACCCTAAACTGATTATTTTTTAAAGATAAATTACTCTTTCATCGCATATGCGTTATGCAAAGAAAACAACAAAAAACAAAAAGTTTTACATACCTGTTGTTGCAGGGTTCACATGATGAGCAGAACACATACGACGGTTGCAGGCGGACAGACTGTAGGGGGCCTCCAATTATAGAGATCCTACAAGAAACAGCCAAACAATATTACTAACTCACTCTTCACTTTCTGAACCAGGCCCAAACACTGCACCTTCAAAAAAAAAAGAAAAAAAGAAAAAAAAAAAAAAAAAGATAAATAAATGTTTTACATACCTGTTGCTGAGTTCACACGAAGAATGGTATACAGGTGGCGTGAGGGCTTCAGGCAGACAGACTGTAGGGTGGCCTACAATTTTAGAGATCCTGGAAGAGAAAGCAAATAAATAATAATTGCAGAGCTGACTTTCCCACACACCCCTACAGCATGACATAACTTCTGATCAGCCCCCAAACCCTTCACCTTCAGAATTCAGGTCAGGTCCAAACACTGCACCGTAAAAGAAAAAAATTTTTTTTACATTCAAACCTGTTGTCGTCTTCACTTTCTGAACTCAGACCAGGCCCAAATACTGCACCTTAAAAAAAAAAAAAAAAAGGTTTTACATACCAGTTGTTGCAGGGTTCACACGATGAGCAGAACACATACGATGGTTGCAGGCGGACAGACTGTAGGGGGGCATCCAATTATAGAGATCCTGGAAGAGACAGCCAATAAATATTAATTGCAGAGCTGACTTTCCCACACAGCCCTACAGCATGACGTAACTTCTGATCAGCCCCCAAACCCTTCACCTCCAGAATTCAGGCCAGGCCCAAACACTGCCACAGTCCAATCCATCAAAGAGACAGCCACAGCCCAGCCTAGAAAAGAGACAGCCCAGCCTATCAAAGAGATAGCCACACCCCAGTCCAGCAAAAAGACAGCTATAGCCCAGTCCAACAAAGAGACAGCCACAGCCCAGTCCAGAAAAGAGACAGCCCAGCCCATCAAATAGACAGCTGCAGCCCAGACCAGAAAAGGGACTGCCCAGTCCATCACAGAGACAGCTGAAGCCAAGTCCTTTAAAGAGAAAGCCGCAGCCCAGTCCAGCAAAGAGACAACCACAGCCCAGCCCAATAAAAAGACAGCCGCAGTCGAGTATATCAAAAAGACAGCCACAGCCCAGATCAGCAAAGAGACAGCTGCAGCCCAGTCAAGCAAAGAGACAGCCGCAGCCCAGCCCAATAAAAAGAGAGCACAGCCCAGCCCAGTAAAAAGAGAGCACAGCCCAGCCCAATAAAAAGAGAGCACAGCCCAGCACAATAAAAAGACAGCAGCAGCCAAGTCCAGCAAAGAGACAGCTGCAGTCCAGTATATCAAAGAGACAGCCCAGATCAGTCCGGTAAAAAGACAGTCCCAGCCAAGTTCAACAAAGAGACAGCCGCAGCCCAGTCCAGCAAAGAGACAGCCACAGCCTTGTACATCAAAGAGACAGCACAGCCCAGCCCAATAAAAAGACAGCCACAGCCCAGTCCATCAAAGAGAAAGCCACAGCCCAGTCCAGCAAAGAGACAGCCACAGCCCAGTACATCAAAGAGACAGCCCAGTCCAGTAAAAAAAAAGCCACAGCCAAGTACATCAAAGAGACAGCCACAGCTCTGTACTTCAAAGAGACAGCACAGCCCAGTCCATCAAAGATAAAGCCGCAGCCCAGTCCAGCAAAGAGACAGCCACAGCCCAGTACATCAGAGACAGCCCAGCCCAGTCCAGTAAAAAGACAGCCGCAGCCAAGTACATCAAAGAGACAGCCCAGCCCAGTCCAGTAAAAAGACAGCCGCAGCCCAGTCCAGCAAAGAGACAGCCGCAGTCCAGTATATCAAAGAGACAGCCCAGATCAGTCCAGTAAAAATACAGCCTCAGCCAAGTTCAGCAAAGAGACAGCTGCAGCACAGTCCAGCAAAGGGACAGCCACAGCCCAGTCCAGCAAAGAGACAGCCTGAGCCTAGTCCAGCAAAGAAACAGCCCTGTTCATTCCAGTAAATGAAACAGCCGCAGCCCAGTCCAGCAAAGAAACAGCCACAGTCCAGTCCAGAAAAGAGACAGCCCAGTCCATCAAAGAGAAAGCCGCAGCCCAGTCCAGCCAAGAGACAGCTTAGTCCATCAAAAAAGAAGACAGCCACAGCCCATCAAAGAGAAAGCAGCAGCCCAGTCCAGCAAAGAGACAGCCATAACCCAGTACATCAAAGAGACAGCCCAGCCCAGTAAAAAAGACAGCCAAAGCCCAGTCCAGCAAAGAGACAGCTGCAGACCGGTACATCAAAGAGACAGCCCAGCCCAGCAAAAAGACAGTCGCAACCCAGTACATCAAAGAGACAGCCCAGCCAAGTTCAGTAAAAAATACAGCCGAAGCCCAGTACATCAAAGAGACAGCCCAGCCCAGCAAAAGGACAGTCGCAACCCAATACATCAAAGAGACAGCTGCAGCCCAGTACATCAAAGAGACAGCAACAGCCCAGTAAAGAGACAGCCCTGGCCAGTCCAGCAAAGAGACTGCCCAGCCCAGTCCAGTAAAGAGACAGCCAAGTCCAGTAAAGAGACAGCTGCCCGCAGCCCACTATATGAAAGAGACAGCCCAGATCAGTCCAGTAAAAAGACAACCCTTTTCAGTCTAGTAAGGAGACAGCCAAGCCCAGTCCAGTAAAAAGACAGCCCAGCCCAGTAAAGAGACAGCCCAGTCCAGGAAAGAGACAGCCCAGCCCAGTCCAGGAAAAAGACAGCCCAGCACAGTCCAGGAATGAGACAGCCCAGTACAGTCCAGGAAAGAGACAGCCCAGCCCAGTCCAGGAAAGAGACAGCCCAGTCCAACAGTTAACATGAGGCTAGTAAAGAGGAAGACAGCCTGGCTACCTACCCACACACCATCCACGATCATCCCTGTGGCCCACCACACCTCGGTGACACAGACACTCACACATGGAGTTGAGTGGCGCCAAAAGCAGCTTCTGGTTGGCCTGCAATAGAGGCAGGGCAGAGTACAGACCACTCCGCCTTCCCCTCTCATAAACTGTTATACAAGCTATACTCTCATTATTTACATTGTAGCAAAGTGTCATTTCTTCAGTGTTGTCACATAAAAAGATAGAATAAAATATTTACAAAAATGTGAGGGGTGTACTCACTTTTGTGAGATACTGTATATTCAGTGAGCGAGGTGGATGTATGTTTTTAGGTGTGTATGATGTGAGTCTTGGTACCATTTTTAATGCATTACATCATTTGCACATGTCAACCTTTTTCTCATATTTTTTTTGATTAAAGTAAAATTAAATTAATTACAGTCCAGTGAGTGATGTTTTTATATATATATATATATATATATTTTTTTTTTTTTTTTTTTCATTCTATGTAATTCTTTGGTGGTTGAGTTTAAATCAGGTCTTTTAACTCAGTTTTTCCAATTTCTCTTCACTGCAGATTACTGAAATTGGCAGCATGAGCAACAGAAGAGGTAAGTGTCTACATTGTTTTTGCAGGTTCATAACATATTTGTTTTAGCAACTTTTGTTCTATTGCAAGGTACATTAGGGCCATGTTAAAACAAGACATGCCAAAGACATACAGTTACAAATACCAACACATTCACAATTTATCATCTGCATTTTACTGTAATTATGATTACAATAGCCACAAGAGTAATATACACACCAATTTTGTGTACTAATTGTTCTAAATATTTTGCACAAAAAAAAAATCAGCAAAAACTTACAGAATTATTTGCTTGCACGCACCGATAGGTTTTAGAAAAGTAACCCTACATTTTTAAGGAAATGGATGCAAAGTATAGGTATGCATTATATATTTAGGCTGATTTGTCAGGTAGAGCTAAATCAGGGAACATCACATTTGAAATGACAGTTCTGCATTAAAAATTACAGACACATGCTTATTATAGAATCATAACAGCTTAGACCTAATTCTTGGATGGAGGTCCTTGTCAACCTACATATATTTTAAAGAGTTTGATTGAACAGAAACAGGCATGACCTCTTCAGGTTTGAATCTTTCATTTATTTTTATTTTTCTTTCAAGAAATAATGAATACATTTTTTTTTTTAATTTAGCAGGAGAAATTGCATTATGCTCTTTTGGTATTTTGCATTTCAATCCTTTAAAAGTATTAACAGCTTAAGAAAAGCAAATTTTGTATTTTGATATTCCTTGAACCCCCTCAGGAATTTATTCCCCTCAAAACTTATCGAGTATTAACCCATCACAAGCTCTGTATTCTAATGCATTCCAACTGACATTTAAAATTCAAGACTGGCTACGTGAAAGCATTCAACACTCCTTTTAATATATATATATATTCCCTGGATTCATTTAAAATAATATTTGTGGAAAAATGCAAAAAATGCAGTCTTGATCTTTGGCCTTAGACACCTCACTGGTAAGCAACCAAAACATTTTATCTAGGTGATGTGTGCCTTCTTGAAAGCATCCTCACTTAGAAAGGTAATTTAATATTACTTCTGTGTTCCTAACCTAAGACCTAAAGGGAATGTATACTGCCGGGCAAATATAAAAACACTGCACACCAATATTTCATGGGTACTATTTCCAGGCAGCAGTTGGTGCTTCAGGCTTTATAAAGTATAAAAGGCAGGAAAACCTAAATGTCTGAAACCCTGACATGCACAGCTAAAAGAATTTGGGAAGCCACTCCCTCTCCCCTTCTGTTCAGACAATGCTGTATAGATCTATTATAAAAGACACAAAAGTAAAATAAAAGGCTTCCCTTGCCCTCTTTAAGAAACACAGAATGCTCTGCAAAACTAATGTCATGGGTGCCCCTAAATTACATTTTTATTTGTAAAACATTTTTTTTACGTTTCCAAAAAATTATATCTAATACGCAATAGTTTACAAACATGCAAACATAAAAAAAATACTATACTATAGATCAAGACTTTAAACATTGATCTGTCACATACCTTGTGTTGCTGATTCATGAAGGAAAAAAAAGCAAATTCACTTTGAAAACAAAATTTTCACTTTGCAAAGAAATTTGAGTGAATAGGTGAGGCTGTACTGACTTTACTCATGCAATCATGTACAAGCAAAAATCCTGTTTGCAGGATTTTTGTGTTTGTAGGATTTCCTGTTTGTAGGAAATAATGGAAACTCAGATGATTTGTTCCACAAGCATTTATTCATATAAAAATGATTACGGCAACAAATAATAGTAAAGTGTGCTGTGTAATTTGGCCCCCCGTACCACGGAATATCATAGATGCTGAGCCCTGACACTGTGGTCAGTGTACGTGTCTCCGTCATCCACAGCCCTGCATTGTCCTCTCTGTCCTCCCCCCCCCATCCCCTCCCTGCTTTCTGCTCCTGTGTCAGGTGCCCGCCCCCTCCCCTTCTAATGCTGAAAACCTTTTATTATCTTATATAATCATTGTTTCCCAATGCTAGCTGCTCCTGTCACTGTGTTTTATAAAAAAAAAAAAAAAATGCTGGCTTTACCCGATTTCACGTGACCGGCCAAATCTCTCCTCCTCCCCTCCTGACTGACGTCAGCGGGGGAATCTCGGCTCCGCCCACAGCAGCTGTCAGGCGGGGAGAGGAGAGCGGCAGCGGATCATGTGACAGCCGATTGGCGCTCTGAAATCAGGAAAAGCCAGCATTTTTTTAATAAAACACAGTGACAGGAGCAGCTAGCATTGGGAAAGAGGATTATAGCATAGCAGTGTGGGTTAAAAAACACTTTAACATTGTGAGTGTAATTCTTTTTTTACATTAAAACTACTGCTCAGATATTGCTGGAATATCAAGAAAGTGCTCGCAAACCATGGTAACATTTTAAAAAAAAAACTTTGCTCGTCTTTCAAAACGCTTGTAAGCCACATTATCGTAAACCAAGGTTTTACCGTACACAGTATCTCACAAAAGTGAGTACATCCCTCACATTTTTGTAAATATTTTATTATATCTTTTCATGTGACAACACTAAAGAAATAACACTTTGCTACAATGTAAAGTAGTGAGTGTACAGCTTGTATAACAGTGTAAATTTTCTGTCCAAATATAATAAATTGTAAATTCTGACAAAATAAAATAAATTGACATTAGTTTGCCCCCCAGTGCCCTTTCCTGCAGTTTTACTGTAATATATATATATATATATATATATATATATATATATATATATAATATGTATATGTATATATATATATATATATATATATATATTGTGACAGGAAGTCAGGTAAATCTTTGGATGTGGTCACAGACAGGAGATACATTTCCACCTGGTTTAGAAAATTCACCAATTACTATAGGGTGTCGGCTGCAAAGGTAGCCAGAACTGTCTAAGGAAGTTGAAAGGCCTTCAGCTGTTTGGAATGAGGAAGTTAAGGCCTCTATAATTTGTCCAAAGGAAGTCCTATTGATTGCTGCCTCCTGACGCTGTGTGAAGCTGGGGAGAGGAGGACAGTCAGATGTGTACCTCCCGACGCCATGTGGGCAGGGGAGAAGGAATGCCCCCTGAAAGCTGTGTGAGCATGGGGAAGACCTCCTGAAGCGATGGGCGCTGAGGAGGGTAAAAAAGTGTGAAGACTTCTCAAGGTGAGAACATGAACTATTTCTATGTGGAAGAAATAAATGAACTGTTTGCTATGTGAAGAGCCAAGCAAAGGAATGGTTGCTATGTGAAGAGACAAACAAAGGGACAGGTTCAATGGACATTTGTTGTGTGAAGAGATAAAACATGGACTACTGAGAGTCTGCTGTATGATTAGCCAAGTCTGCCCAACAGTAGGTTGGGGACAGACTTCATTAGATAGGTTCCTGTGTGTGAGAAGGTAGCCGCCCACAGTAGCAAGGATTTATTTTGTGTTTTATTTTGCTGTTTTGAGGCTTGCACTTGTGTGAAGTAAACTGCAAGAATAAACCAAACTGTTGTTTGCAACCACTTCTCGGCTATCTCCCTGTGTAACGAACCCCCCCAAGGGGTCATCCACGCCTACCACCGAGCTAATCTCCCACAATATATATATATATATATATATATATATATATATACTTTAACTTATTTATAGTTATTCATTATATTATAATTTATGATTTTGTATTTCAAACTTTATCATACCCGAGATGTTATAACGAAGAACACACAGTAAAAAAAATCTTATGTAAATAGTTGGTTTGGGCTGCTTGTCCTTAAGAATTACTAGCAGAATAATTGTACCGCTTTCAGCACCTAAAATCATACCACCAGGGAGGTTAATGAGACCAGGATAAACTTATTTGGTTCACGTGGTGTCAAGTGTGTGTGGCGGCAACCAGGTGAGGAGCACAAAGACAAGTGTGTCTTGCCTACAGTCAAGCATGGTGGTAGGCGTGTAATTGTCTGGGGTTGCATGAGTGCTGCCGGCACTGGGGAGCTACAGTTCATATAGGGAACCATGAATGCCAACATGTACTGTGACATACTGAAGCAGAGCATGATCCCCTCCCTTCGGAGACCGGGCCTCAGGGCAGAATTCCAACATGATAAAGACCCCAAACACATCTCCAAGACAACCACTGCCTTGCTTAAGAAGCTGAGGGTAAAGGTGATGGACTGGCCAAGCATGTCTCCAGACCTAAACCTTATTGAGCATCTGTGGGGCATCCTCAAATGGAAGGTGCAATAGCGCAAGGTCTCTAACATCCACCAGCTCTGTGATGTCATCATTAAAGAGAGGAAGAGGACTTCAGTGGCAACCTGTGAAGTTCTGATGAACTCCATGCCTAAGGGGGTTAAGGCAGTGCTGGAAAAAAATGGTGGCCACACAAAATATTAACACTTTGGGCCCAATTTGGACAATATAACTTAGGGGTGCACTCACTTTCGTTGCCAGCGATTTAGACATTAATGGCTGTGTGTTGCGTTATTTTGAGGGGACAGCAAATTTACACTATTATACAAGCTGTACACTCACTACTTTACATTGCAGCAAAGTGTCATTTCTTCATTGTTGTCACATGAAAAGATATAATAAAATATTTACAAAAATGTGAGGGATGTACTCACTTTTGTGCGATACTGTGTACTATATATATATATTTATTAATGTATATATACTAGATCCAAATCCAGTAGTTGCCCACTCCCAGAATGCCACTTCAAAGCCAATGAAGCCTATGGCTTGAAATCTGAATGGTTTCTGCAAAGCCTAAAACCTCAAACATCACCAGTATAACCCAGCTGTAGTGTGGAAATCAGTGTGTGCAACAGTTTATAAAAGCTCAATCACTAAAATATCTTATAGGTTTGAACATATCAAAGTTATTGTAAAAGTTTTTTTTTTTCCTTTTAAAATAACAAACAAGTTATACTTACCTTGTCCAGATTCTCATTTTCTGGGATCTTCTGCACAGGGGCACTAAAGCAGCCTTTATCCTGAGCCACACTGTGTTCCTGTTGCTCTCCAGAAGTCCAGTGAGGAGGGAGAGAGCAGAGCCACTGCTCTCAGGTACAGCACTGAATCAGGATTGGGCTAAGGTAAGCATTTAGAAGGGCTGAGGGCAGAGCTGCACGTAAAAGGTTTTTTACCGTAATGCAGAGAATGTTTATGCATTTCCTGTTAAGACAACGCCTAATTGTGCTCCTACCTTTTTACATTGTCACTTCAAATGGCAAACCATTGCCAATATCAGGGAGCCAGAAAAAAAGCCAAAATACGAAAGCATTACTGGAGGTAATAGCTGACAAATATTTTATGCCAATTTAAAAATGGCAATAGTATATACAGTAAACCCCCCTCCATTGCGGGGGTTACGTTCCGGACCCAGCCGCGAAAAGTGAAATTCCGCGAAATAGAAAAACCCTATTAAAATGCATTGTAGGCATGATTTTTTTACTGTCACTGTACGTGTAGAAGCATTTTAAGGTCTTTAAACACACTTTTAAAACAATAGAAACTCATTTAAACACATAAAAGATACTTAGAGACAGAGCAAGAACTATGGAAAACACAAAAATCTTTCATTTTTAATGATTTATATAGTAAAATAACATTACAAAAAAAAACGCGAATTACCGGGACCGCAAAAACTGAACCGCGATGTAGTGGGGGATTACTGTAATACAGTGTATTTCAGCAAACTAAATGCAATCCAGTTAAGGTGTAGATCTATTATTTATGCTGTATAGTAAACTTTTTGCAGGATTTAGCTGTTTAGTTGGACATTCCCTTTCAACAATTTTCAGCCCACATTTGCAAAACCCACAGAGAATTTAGAATCCTAGATGCCTTTTACCCATGAATCTAAAGCTCTAAAACAAACCCGCATGCTGCACTTATTATGCATTCCATCCATCCTGTTCTTTTCTTGGACAGTTTTGTTGTTTTTATTTCTTCTATGTGGCTAAACAGCTCCATTTTTATTTATATCAAATCAAAAGCATTTTTCATGTTAGAAAACTTCAAAGTTGATGAGAACTTAATCCACATACTCTAGGGGGCCACATCAATCTCCGAATCTGACAAGTTTGTTGCATGGATCATTACTGTGTAAGCAACATTGTTCTATGGACATATGGACAGTTATGTTTCTAATACATTTTTCAACACATCGTTTTCAGTGATCTTTTGAGTTGTTTTAGACAGTTTTCTGGTTCTTCTGAGCCTGCCAGGTTATTTTTGACCTTAGTTGTTCCATGAAGAATTCCTCTATTAAAAATGGTTTTTACCATTGAAAATTGCTAGCTTGAAGCTCATACCAGATGTTTTTTAAGTATTTGTAATAGTGGTAAGAATTAATCATTTTCACTTTCAAATCAACAGCTGCTTATAGGGTGTATGGTTGTTGAGAAAACACAATCATAACCTGTCAGGTTAACTGGGTCAGAGCAACACCTCAGCCCTGGAATTGTGATCTGATTACTGGAAAACTATGTTAGAAATTTTCACTTATGGGATTGTTCTGTAAAATTGATTAGAAAGCATTGCAATGCAGCTAATACACATCCTCAGGTAACCTTTGGGTCGCTCTCAGGTAAACATTCACGTGATCCTTAAAAAAAAATCCCTCCTAGAATTAATTTTGAGTTGTGGACTTTTCCTTAAATGAGCTTTAGAAGAACCTGCAGTAAATAATAAAATGTTTTAGCAACCACGCATGAGAGTGGCTACTGGTAAATCAAATAGCATGTCATGCAATGAAAAGCCATCTTCAAAACTTCAAACTATAGCTTGAAAGAAATGAAAAAGACTGGAGCTTGTGTTATGACAAGCCATGCTTAAAAGATTGTTAGTTTACTTTATTTTCCTGCTACTACAACCATTTCTTTTTAAACAGAAGATGTTATGACTGTTGTACGTTGTATATGGGTTACATTGATTAGCATTTGTATTTATAAAGGGTAAGGTAAATGCAGGCTTGCTGGATGAAGTCCCAGTTTTTTTTAGAGGGCAATAAGACCCTGTTTTCTAATGATTACAGATCAGGTGGTGTTTATCTGATGTCTATAAGTATTGACTGACTGCTTTCTACTATTACAACATATGGTTTAAGACAAATGTGTCTCCTGCTTATTCTGGAAAATGACTCTGCACAATATACTAAAAAGCACAGCAACACCCTCCCCTTCATAACCATCTGAAAGTGAACAGTAGTCCAAATTAGTTGTACGGTGACCCTAAGGCACTGTAACTCTTAAGCGTGACAGCTAAGGGAATACCAAAATCGAGTTTATTTTTCAGTATGGCATATCTATCTAACTATATCCTGCTCACTGTCTGATAACCTTGCCTTGGGATGACAAGCTGTGTATCTAATTAATTAGAAACAAAACCAGCATTCATCTAATGGACCATTATTTAAATTTTGACAGGTAATTACCAGCAAAGAAATGATAAATCCCAAGGAACAGTGTTTGTTTTCAACAGATGCATCAATAATGCGCCTGTGTTCTAGCGCGCCTCAGGAATATTAACCTGAGCCAAGCTGCTGTAAACTCTGCCTGCCCCAGCTCTGAGTGCAAGATACTGTGCTATAATTAATTCTTTATGTATCTCAAAATAGCCCTAGATTTTGATCTGAGATGCAACACTATACTCCTCCGCTTACATTACAACAGCCTCTGAGAATATTCCAATCTAGATTGTAAAGTGAAAATAAACTCCTCAACAAAAAATGACACTTGTTTAAAAGGTCTTTGTAGGCAAAAGAAACAAGTAATTTTAATTTCATTATACTTCTTTTAAAACCTATCTATACTGACCCCCCCCCCCAAAAAAAAAAACAATAAGAAAGTTGCAACAATAGTACTACTCTTGTCTGAGGGCAATATACGCAGGTAAACATAGGGATTTTGACTTACCTGTAAATTTCCTTTTTTGGAGTACAGGCCACAGAGCTTGCATTTATAGACAATGGGTTATATAGCAGGCTACCTTTAGGTGACTGGACACTGGCAAATAATGTAATAAGGCCACTCCTAGTTAATGCTCATATAACCCCAGCCACTCCGTGAGACTTAAGATTTTATACATGCAATAAGGAGTGACCCCAGAAAACAGGGATGGGGACGTGTACTGTACAGGTAAGTCAAAATTCACATTATATTAATCCTACAGCAAAGGACCCAGGGCATGTATTTATAGACCATAGGATGTCTAGAAGCAATAAACTGAGCGGTGGGCAACAACACAGCAAAAACTGACAAAAGACCTATGAAACAAGGGTTAAAAACCCCAAAACACTCAGATGACAGCTTAAAGAACCTTGTAGCCAAAGCTTGCATCAGCCGATGACCTGTTAAAATCTGGTGAACATGTGAAAACAGCACCAGGTGGCAGATGTTAAGGGAAAGCCCAAAGACACCAACAGACCTGGTGGAATGAGCACTGATAGTAAAGGCGGAGCCCTTTCCTTAAGAGAATAAGCCCTGGAAACAGATTGTCTGATCAACCTGGCACCGGTGGAGCAGGATGTCATCTAAGAGAGCCTGTAGGTAGGACAAAATGAAGTCATGGCTGCCAGGTATACCCTGACAACATCCAGGCAGTGTAGGGAAATTCCCTTGGCATGTTTTAGAGCTGGACAAAAGGAAGGGAGGACAACACCCTCTTTCGAAAGGAAAGACAACCTTGTGAAGAAAAAAGGTCTTGGTCTCAAAACCGCCTTGTACAATAATAGAAAAGGCTCTTTATAAGGAAGAGCTGCCAGCAAAGAAAATAGCCTAATAGCTAACAGAAATAATGGGCACTAGAAAGGCAACCTTACATGTGAGCTCTCCCAAAGGGATGTCTATAAATGGCTCAAACGGGGGGGCGGGGGGGCTCTGAAATGCAGAGAGCATCAGGTTGAGTTCCCAAGGCAGCACAGGGGGTCAATTTGGGAATGTATGAGAGCAACTCCCTGAAGAAAAGTCTTGATTAAAGATCGTGAAGCAAGAGGGTTCTGGAAGACAATGGATGAGGCAGAAACTTATCTTTATTGTGATGAGGGCTTCTGGCCCATTTTGGGGGCCCAAGGCTTGCAACAAAAGAAAGTGTTAATTTAGAGTTTGACGCCCACGGAGAGTGAAAGAATCCATTTTGTTAAGTAGAGGTAGTAGCCGTAAGAGCAGAAGGAGGGAAGACAGCGCAGCGCCTTCTAAGTGCAGCAAGACATTTATTGAAGTATGTGCAGCAGTATTACACTCAGCTACAACCCCAACCAAAACCATCCCCAGCCATCCCCCCCCCCCCCCCCATCACCTGTTGCAAAAGTTCGGATTTGATAATAATTGATTTGTGTGTGTGTTTTTTTTTTCTTTTGCTAAGACTACACACCACCCTTCCATCCCCCCCCCCCCGGATTAAACTGCCCGTGAAAACAAAAACCCCACAACCCCCCCCCCCAAAACAGCTACAACCAAAACCATCCCCAGTTATTGATACATGCGTTTTTTTTTTTTCCATCACATCTTCCCCTCCTTCACCCCCCCCCCCAACACCCAACATGTCCTTCCCCTCCCCCCCCAATATGTCCCCGTGCCCAAACCATGTACCCTATTCTTATCCCATAGTACCATACATACAGCAACACATATCTGTGACACTTATACACATAATCCCCCAAAAAACCCCCCCCCTTGTCATCTCCATCCCTCCCAGTGAAAAAAACCCCAAAACAAACCCCCCCCCTTTTCAGTTTTCAACTACGGTCCTATTACACTATAGTTTCCCACATGGTCTATTATTCCTCTCCCCATGCATTTTACCACATCAGTTTGTGTACCCACACACCCCACCTAGTGGCCAAACACCGATATTCCACCTATTGCAGACTTTCACGCCATGCTTTTTGCCTCCCCTGAGCCACCGTCCTTATCACTGCATAAATGCCCTGTCCAAACATGGTGCATCCACAGCCTGAAGAAGGAGCGCATGCTCCGATAACGCGTCGCCGTAGCATCCCGCATCACCGCCAGGAGTGACGTCAGGATCCCAGGACCCACGAGTGCCAGCGTTCCACCAGTTGACGAGGAGCCCACGGACACCACCGAGGCCATCCCTGTACACACGGAGGAACCCCCCTGCCGCTCTCACCGGGATCCACTGCCTCCACCACCAGGACCCGCTCCAGTGATGCTCCTGATGATCAGCATTATTTGACTAACTGCATCTTATTCACCGACTAAATGTGAGTGTAATACTGCTGCACATACTTCAATAAATGTCTTGCTGCACTTAGAAGGCGCTGCGCTGTCTTCCCTCTTGTTTCCCCCCAGAGATCTCTTCTGTCTCTTCCGCCGGCAGCCGCTACAGTGGACAGCTACCCCCTGAACTGTTTGGGGGTCCCCCCACCCCTGGTGTTTCCCTTCTCCCTTCCCCCCCCCTCCCCCGGGTCCCCAGGACCAGACTTTTTTGAGACCTCTTCTTGCGCCAATTCACCACCAAACCGCCGTAAGAGCAGAAGACTAAGGTTTTCCTTGTGCGGTGAGGGCACCTTTTCCCCAGCAACTTCCTCTGCAGAATTTATCAAAGGATTCCCCAAATAGACAATCACTGTCAAAAGGCATGCACATAAGGCACCATAAGGTTCACATCACTAGTTTCAGTCACCTGCATATACACACAGGGATAGGTGACATTGTAGAGACCTGGCAAAGTACATTCTCTAGCAGTGGTCCTCAAATCCGGTCCACTAATAGGCCAGGTTTGCAAGATAACTAAATTACATCACAGGTGATCTCATTTGCTGCTCAGTGATTGCAGTATTCTAGTCTGCATCTCCCCAAGGTAATACTTAAAATCTGGCCTATTAGTGGGCCCCGAGGACCGGAGTTGAGGACCACTGCTCTAGAGTGTCAAGACAAAACAATAAAAGCTGAGTGCATCAGCTGCCAATGTTCTTAGGGAACTGGGAAATCAAAGACAGTTTCATGTCTCAATTAATTTGTCTTATCCAATTAGCAATAGTCTGACAAACAGAGGGCTGGATCTGCAAAGGTAAATGAGGCCTTTATTAGGGCCCCAAAACACCTATAAACAGAATCTTTAAAAGAGGGAACTTCCTCAGTGAGAACTGTAGGGTGTTTATTGAGGACTGAAATGGCAGTATGTATTACCAGAGCAGCCCATTTTTTTCTCCTAAACTCCTTTTCTATCAGATATATTTTAGTAAAAAGCTCCTTTAAGCATTATTTTTCCAGACTTGTAGTGCCCATAGGGGCTTGTATTGGCTGTGGAGAGTCAGGTGCTGCTAGGCAAAGACCAGTTTACACCGCATCAATCAGTGTGTCAACAGTGGAGAGCATTTGTCAAGAAGCCATTGCTTAAGGCTTATAAAATGCAGGGACTGAAAATCCTCTGCAGCTTCTGCTACAGTATGTGTGTTTATGTTGCTTTCTATTATTTTATATTCAAACAGATTTTAAGGTTCCAACTCTCATTTATGAACAGTCAAGGGTAGAAACCGAAGGCTCCAGAAGTGTTAAAAGTTTTCTGAAGATTAAAGACAAAGTGGCAGAGAACTCTGCTTTTGTCAGGCTGCATGGTGTGCGCGTAAGAGGGAGCTAGAGTCAAATGAGAAGAATGGTGTCATATTAGGACATTTCTCTGTGACTAACAAACAGTTAATAACCTGAGCAGTGTCCTGAGTATCCTGGAGGCCAGAACTCATATTATTTGGTCATTTTGTCCTAACTCCCTTGTGCCAGTGCTGCTAAAGTGAGGTGGATTGTGGCATGTGGTTTTGCATGTCCATAGGGGTGCCACAATCCAGATCCAGATTTTGCATTTGGTGGGCAACGCAGAACTGTGGTGTGGGATTTTTAAGGGTTAAGGCAGGAGATGAGTGGCTGACAATTCATCTGCCAGCCTCTAAGGGCTTGTAAACATACCCTTAGACAAGAAAAAGCTCAGATTCTACTACCTGTATTGTAAACTTTGTAAATTAATTTTCCCACAATGCATATAGATCCAGCAATACATGAAGGCTTGTTTCTACTGCTTATCTGGAATCTGTGAATACTTAGAGTGCATGATTTGAGCACAGGCTCACTTTAAATTTACTGACAGATTTCTAACCCTGATTGATTATGTAAAACACAGGAGGGAGAAACCCCAAAACCTCTATATTTCAAAGTACATCCAGAAAAAGGATGCTTAGGCCAACTGTGATTAGGACATGACGACGATCCACATTTTTTTGTACAGTAGGAATGGCATCATTCAAAACAAAATACAACGTATGGTAGTATAAAACATCACTTCATTAGGTTGAAGACATAGAAGTAAATTTGCACACTTTTTTTCAGGTTGGTGACTCGAGAAAAATAGGCCAACAGGAACAATGCAGGATACAACAGTTTGCCCATTTTGACACCACTGCCATCCTCATAAACCCTGGTAATGTACTGTCTGTTGATAGGGTATCCAAAATTTACATTTTTAAGGTATGTAGGGGAATAGGAATGTGGGTAACACCAACCTCAAGGAAAGTAAAGTGGCAATTGCCCTGAGGGGCTGCATCAATGAACCAACTTATCAGGGTAGGGATAAATAAAATACAGAGGGAGAGGAAGGGTAAGGGATTGAGAGGAATTGGGGGTCCCCTGGATAGGGAAACTTTTCCACTTCTATAAGGGAAGCTCAAGTACGCTGAAACAGATAGTAGGGATAAACAGAACAAAAAGCTGCATATCAAATAGGCCACAATGTGTAAACAGTATAGGAAAATCTTTACCCGAAAAGTTATTGCTTATATTCATCTGTACATGAGAATTTTAACCAGTAAAACCAAATGTTTCAAAATTTTTGGTTTGAACCCTTGATTGAGCTGGTCAGAACAATCCATATTTTTTATTACTTATATTCACAAGCTAATAATTTTCTGCCCAATCTGTTGCAATTCTGACTATGCAGTGGGATTATGCATGAATATTTGGACTTTGGGTTTGCTTTAATTCCTGCATCTTTTTCTGAATGGATTTTAGAATTAGCTTGCTAGCTATTATATCCAGACTGTTGTTATTGTTTATTTTTTTACAGTGTAAACTATATAAAATTTAAATATTTAACACTGAAGCTTTGGCTTTCAAGCATTCATGAGGAAAGGCTCCACATACACAAAGACTCAATAGTTTCTTTGCCATAAAAAAACTCTGTTTACTATAGTTATTATATTATATTATATATATAGTTATTATATATTATATATATATAGTTATTATATATATATATATATATATATATATATATATATATAGTTATTATATATATATATATTATATATATTATATATATATCTATCTCTTTGAATGCTGTTTGATACAATAAAAACAAAAACATTTTTTTCAGCCATTTAAATTATCTCACGAATCCCTGCACCTAACGTGAATTCATGATTTTTTTTTTTTTTCTGTAATAAGCGATCAACAAATATATCTGTTATATTTTGAACATTAATATTACTGGCTGTGTACCCATTCGTGAAAAAAATTATCGCGCATAAAAATTATATGCTTGATAAGTGGGGCTTACAGCCAGCTCCAGCTCCATCTTCTGGATAATTTATTATAGTTAGTGTCAGAGGACAAACAATCTCATCCCTCTGCTCACCGTGTCTTGGAATTGCTTATAAGCAAAAACCAGTCAGACTAATTAAAGCAGGCCAAGCTTACAATATACTTTTTCATGCTAAGCAGTGAGCAGCCAATCAGTGCCTCTGCCTCACACAGCTCCTTGTTCTGAACCGTAGCATTATGGCAGAAGTGCAAGGGGGGTTTGTGAAGGAAAGGAATCAATTCCTTATTATGGGAAAGTATTTCAGCACTTTTATTATCAGCTTTACCCTACCAAAAACAAAGGGCAAGGGAGAGGCATCATTACTGCAAAGCAGACTTTAGGCTAGGTTCAAACTGATTGGATACGGGAAGTAGGGTTGTCACCCCATCCCTGTAAACCCAAACACTCATTAATTGCATAGGTTTTATGGCTGATTAAGGTGGTAATTAAACTCACTTGGTGCCCTATCTGCATTAAATTAGACTCAGAACCTGTGTAATTCATATGTGTTTGAGTTTAAAGGGATAAGGTGGCAAACCTGGCGGGAAGGTGTGTAATTGCATGGCATTGCAGCACCCACAGTAATTAGATGTGTGAGGGTGCCAAATGGTATCCCCCAACACACTGGAATCCACAGAGCAGTTTCCTGTGCTGGGAACCACACAGCACTGTGGTTTTCCTGCAACTGTGTTTTTGGAAAAGGTGCAGGGACCTTTTCCCTGCGTTTTCTGCACCTACAGCAGCTCATTCAAATTACTGCAATGTAATGCCTGTGCAAACACGGCTGCAAGGAAACTGCCATAGTGTGAACCATGGCTTAGGTCCACTTTAAAACTGTGGGCCAAGGTAGAATCAAAATGGTCAGATCAAGTCTGTAGCAGTTATTTAGACTGTTGAGTAAGTTGAACAAAGCAGAAATATATTCTGCGGAGCCGCAAATCTCTATTAAATAATTACTACAGGGTGATATTTTTAAAAAGCTTATGTAATTGACAATTGACGTTCCATATATGACACCTGATACTGACATTTTATAATTAGGAGAGCTGAAAAGGATTTATTTTATACAATGTACTGTTTGTGCACTATAAAGCCATGTTGTTGCTGAAAAGTTGAGAGCTAACTGCAGGCAATGAGAAAAAGACTTGCAATTGGCACAGAACATTTACACTAAACTGTTCGACACGTGCCTGGGAAATGATGGATACATCCAATAAGACAGAGCGCGTTCAGAGGACTTAGCCTAGGAAAATGTATTTTTATTCTGTCAACATTTCAATCACAACAGATTTTCCTCAGAAGGAAACCAGTTCTGATAAAGCCAAGGTGTTGCTTAAATGTCGACACAACTGAAGCACAATTTCATTGCCATAAGCTAAATTCTAAGTGTGTTCTTACTGAATACAGACACTCAATTGTAATGAAGAGAGTCCTTGAAAGTCATGCTTTTTTACTGAAGTGAATTAAAGCCACATGTCAATGTACCACTCTAACAATACAGTTAGAGTAACGGGTAACTCCACTTTTTTGGGGGAAAAAGAATAGCAAATAAAGAAAAATAATAATATAGCGTATGCAATTGTGACACAAGTCATATTGTAATTGAATGGTATTAAAACTACCTTTCCTTTTCAATTTGCAGCTGTAATTTTCTGAAAATGCAATGCAATATGGCTACCTGGAGGTGTTCTGTACACAGAATTTGTACAAAACGTACCCCAGAAACATAATTTCCTGCTTGTGTGATTGGCTCACTGATTTTTCCAAAAAGTCTACACTATGATCCAAATCAGATTTCAGGCATCCCCTGCAACATTTTTGGAAAGATACCCCCAAAAGGAAATCACATCTAAAGGGATGCAGGCTCAGCAGATTTACTTATAAGTGCCCAGAAGCCGTTGCAGCTGATTGATAATTATGAAACCACTCCCTTTAGATCCACTTTCCCACATGGACACAGAGAAACACACAGTGACTTCTTCAGAATAACAAAAAGTAGGAATCTGCATTGTTTGGTAACCACCTCCCACCTGGGCCATTGTGAATATACGGCCAGGTGGGAGTCTCCTCCTTCTGATCGGACGTTCCGGATCGTCCTTCAGAAGGAGAGAGATTGCGCCGCCGCGGGCACGCGCAGCGGCGCGCGATCTCGATGTGCCTGTGTCCCTAGGACACAGAGCGACAAGACTCGGCAGGAGGGCCCTGTGATTGGCCCTCCTGATCACATGACGGCTGTGTCCAATCACAGCCGTCATGCAATGTCAATACAGCCGTTGTAACGGCTTCGATCTCTTCTCCTCCTGACAGATCCTGTCAGTGAGGAGAAGAGAAGAGGATCGATTCTGCAGCTGGGGTGATCAGTGAGTATTTCTAATTACTCACTGATCACAGGGGGGGTCTGTGCTGGTAATCAGATGATTGATTACCAGTGCAGCCCTGGGGGGAGGGGGTGCCACTAGAGCCACCAGGGATGCCCACCCATGACCACCAGGGATGTCCACCATGGCCACCAGGGATGGCAAACAGGGCTCAGAGAGCCTGCCAGTGGTGCCCCCCTATCAGTGCTGCCCACCAATGCCATCTATCAGTGCTGCCCACCAGTGCCCGTTATTGCCATCTATCAGTGCCGCCCACCAGTGCCCATTATTGACCATCAGCGCTGCCTATCAGTGCCCACCAATGCTGCATATCAGTGCTATCTATCAGTGCCACATATCAGTGCCCATCAGTGCTGCATATCAGTGCCCATCAGTGCTGCATATCAGTGCCACCCCATCAGTGTCTCCTCATCAGTGCCAGTCAGTGCGGCGTCATCAGTGCTCATCAGTGCAGGAAAAAACGTATCTATTTACAAAAATTTTATAACCTAAACAAAAAACTTTTTTTTTTTTCAAAATTTTCGGTCTTTTTTTATTTGTGCACCAAAAAAAAAAAAAACTGGCGGTGATCAAATACCACCAAAAGAAAGCTCTATTTGTGGGGAAAAAATGACACAAATTTGGTTTAGGTACAGTGTTGCATGACCGCGCAATTGTCATTCAAAATGCAACAGCGCTAAAAGCTGAAAATTGGTCTGGGAAGGAAGGGGGTTTAAGTGCCCAGTATTGAGGTGGTTAAATGATACAGGTATTTGCTTTAGAGCTGACAATTTATGTATAAAAATAATGTGTAGATTGAAGTTTGCAGGTATAATTTTTAAATCATTGCATATACAGGAAGATGTATCATAATGAGAGCAGAAACACAGCTAAGAAAGTATTGTTCACAAGTAAAATAATGATGTACTCTATCCATTTAGCTAGTTGCAACTTTTAGCATGCACAGTCTATTTAAAGGGAGATAACCCAACTACAACATGTCATGCACCAACATGACTGGGTCAGCTGCTGGTGTGACCAAAAATATGTGGACTGCCATAGATAATGTCTGGCACAAATACAGTGTAAAAGAATATAATTTATTTAAAAATAAGTGATCAATGTAAACGCACCTCCAATAAACCAAACTGTGTAAAACAAACGAGATAACCAAACAAATAGTGACACAAAATGCACAACTGCCTAAACCAAATATATACAGAAAATGGGGAATGCAAGCGTAATCGTAACAAAGCCAGGGTCATACACAGGAGATCATGCAGAGGCGCTGGAGCAGAACAGGACAGGGAGAGGGTAACAGGAGAGGAAGAGAGTGGGAGGGAAAAGATCAGGCTGCAGGGTTGGGATCAGGGTCCAGGAACAGGAAACAGGATGCAAGATACAGGAACACTGGAACACAAGTCAGGGGCACATGGAGACCAAGGCAACAAGAGATACTCCAAGTCCCTCAAAACAGCAGGTACCCCAATGCTGGGGTACCACGAGTTATCTTCAGACTTAGCCCTGAGGTCATGTGTCAATACTCTGACACCAAAGTGTCTCGCCATAACCAAGTAGTTTGCCCGGATTCCAGGACCAAGTCTGCTCTTCAAAAGTCACCTAGGTATCTCTCAGGCACCGGTTACCCGACTTGGGTACCCTAGTGCACCTGCAGCTGTGGCAATTGCATCCAGATCATGGCAAGGCACAGATAGTACTCTGCCATTCCCGGGGAGCTTACTATGACCAGGACCATGAAGGCAAATGCAGATACTAGTTACTAGTTGACTTTGGAGCCATAGGAACAACACACTGCCAGAGGGACTCAACCAAGGCAACTGTCAAACGAATCTCAGGCCAAGCAGGTAACCCATATAAGGCACATGAGGACTCACAGCTTTCAGACCTATTAGCAGGTGGACACTTAGCCTTTGCATGAAAATCCAACTGAGCAGCTGGTATTAAGTCAGTAGTACCCAGCTGGGTGGTAGGTAGAAGATAACTAAGATCAGGCTGGTCAATGGTAAGAGGATTTTATCATGGAAGCATCAGGCTGGACATCTGGGACCGGATCAGAGGCAGTGGGTCATCAGGTTGGGCAGCAGGCCCCGGGCATCATACATGTTGCATTTTAACGCAATGCGGCGTTGTAGTGTTTGTATGCTCAGCACAACAGCTGGGAACAAACTGTGCAGCCTGGCCTAGCCCACTAACAGTGAGTGAATGCCTTGTAATGTGGGAAGGGCAAACATACACACTGCCGGCCAGTCTAACTGTATGTGCTGTACCATACTATCAGCTGGAATTCAGTACAGATAATGGGGACATGAACTGCTTGCTTGTACTAATGAAGGGGGAGACTGAGCCAAGCAGGCAAAGAAAACTCAACAAAAAGCATAACCAACAAGTCGCTCTGGCCATCAGCACCCATGTCACCACGGGAGGCACTGCCTAAGGCAAAATTCTCAAGTTGCCTAATTATAAGGTCGATCCTGGGTAGTATTCTTTAACCCAATTCAGATGTAATTGTAGTGTGACAAAGATTGCCCGAGATATTATAATACCTAGCCTATGTATGCATTTAGGCAGCAAAGTGACCCCAAAAATATTGTCTATTTTGGCTAGAATTACATAAGTGTATTTGTCTCCTTGTGAATATAAACTGCAGATTCGACTGATAAATGTCATTGGAATATCTATACTACAGTTCTAAAGGAACAAAAGCATCTCTCTTGCATATTGTGTAAACAGTTATTTCAAACAATACCCAAAGAAACATATTCTAAAAAGGGTTCAATTTTTCCTACTGACATTTTTATGATGTGTATAGCAAGGCTACAGGGAGCAACCATTTTCCTTGATTGAAACCAAAGAAACTGTGAAATAATTGAAATAATTGATGTTCTATTTTTTTATAAAAACGGCAGGGCTATTTTAGCATAAGGGATTGAGTTATATGAACAATTTCCCTGTTTATGCAACAATTACATTTCCCTGTTGAGGGCTGCGGTGAGATCACCGCCCCATGCCAGTCTTTTTTCAGAGGTTTTGCTAATGAATAAAAGAAAACTGCAATTTGCACAATGCTAAACAAAATGCTGGCATGCTACACATGGTTTATAACTCATCCTATCTTAAAAGCCATTAAAAAAAAAAAAAAAACATTCTATACTCAAGAGCTGTGCAAAGTGTAGAATGCACAAATAGCTCAAAATATGCTTGCCTCAACCATAGGTTTCTTCTCTAACTCCAGATGGTTCAAAACCGCCAAAGAAAAACGAAACACGACAAGCTAAAAAGACAAGCTAGACTGCCATTTACTGTTTTTAGGCATACATCTATTTATATGTGTTTGTGTGTGTATAACTATATATGCACACCGATCAACCATAACATTTTGATCACCCACCATAACCACCAATTGGGGCATGGACTCCACTAAAGCTCTAAACGTGTGCTGTGGTATCTGGTACCAAACGGTTTGCAGCAAATCCTTACTGACCCCCAGCAGTACATATACTATAGCAATTTGGTTCCGTTGCTTGAAATAATGTACCTGTACGTAGTTTTGTGCAATAGCCAGCGCTGATTGGCCAGAGGGGGAGCCAGTCAGCGGGTGTGGCGGACGCAATGTCCACTGGCCACCCGCGATCGCTCCCCAGAGAGACTGAATGGCGGTCTGCCGATGTAAACATGGCAGACCACCATTCTGCCAGAGATAAACACAGGAATCTTGTGTTCCTGCTATTTAGGAACACAGATCTCTGTGTTCATCTAGTGAGTCCTCCCCCTCCCCCCCCCCACAGTTAGAAAGCATCCCTTAGGGTCAGATTTAACCCTTTGCTCACCAGAGTTGTATAAAGTACTCGAAACCCATACTTGAGTAAAAGTACAAGTGCTCGATCAAAAAGTGACTTGAGTAGGAGTGGAAGTGCTCGATAAAAAAGTGACTTGAGTAGAAGTACTAAAGTATTCAACATTTTTTGTACTTAAGTATTGCAAGTAGTTTTTTTTTTAAAATTTTGCTACTCAAGTACTGAAAGTAAAAGTACCAGTAGTTTTGAAAACAAAATTGCTACTCAAGTACTGAAAGTAAAAGTACAAGTACTGTGTTATGTAGTTATTAAAGAAAGAAGTCAAAAGTTTGAACATCATATTGTTTTTTATTATTTCAAATGTAGCTTTTATTTATACATACAGTAGCATTTATTTTCGTATGCGCTGATAATACCCATGCTTTGAGCTTCATGAAACCTGCCATCTACTGATCTGGCAGGGGTAATTTTTATAATTGTAACTATGCAGCACAAAAAAAAAAAAATATATATCGGAGTAGAAGTATTGAAATCATTGAAAAAATGTAGTAAAGTAAAAGTGGAAGTAGGAGAAAAAATGTCTACTCTAGAAAAGTACAGATACCGCCTTTCCGTACTTAAGTACAGTAGTGAAGTAGTTCTACTTAGTTACTATACATCTGTTGCTCACCCCTGGTGTTAACCCTTCCCTGTCAGTGTCATTAGTACAGTAACAGTGCATATTTGTGTACTAATTACTTTAGTAATGTCACTGATTCCCTCAAAAGTGTCAGTTAGGTGTCCGATCTGCAATGTCGCAGTCTCACTAAAAATCACTGATCACCGGCATTACTAGTAAAAAAAAAATAAAAATGCCATAAATCTATCCCCTAGTTTGTTGACACAATAACTTTTAAGTAAACCAATCAATATACATTTATTGGGATTTTATTTTACCAGAAATATGTAGCAGAATACATATTGGCCTAAATTGACGAAGAAATTATATATATATATATTTTTTTTTTTTTAGGATATGTTTTAAAGCAGAAAGTAAAAAAAATTGCTTTTTTAAAAATTGTTGTTTTTTTTTCGTTTCTAGCAAAAAAAAAATAAAAACCGCAGAGGCTCTATTTGTGGGGAAATAAAGTAAAAAATGTTTTATTTGATTACAGCATTGCACGACCGCACAATTGTCAGTTAAAATAACGCAGTGCTGTATCGCAAAAAATGGCCTGGTCAGTAAGGGGGTAAAAACCTTCTGGTCCAGAAGTGGTTAAAGAGGAACTGCAGTCTGCTCACATAATGTGTAATGAAAACAAATTTGCCATTCCGAAGCTTCCCTCCAACCACTTTGCATATTTATACTGTATGTACTGTGATTCTGCACTTGCCAAAAATACTGCAGAAATCTCCCTCCACTAAGTTTGGCTGCAGCCATTTTAACTGTGGGCACCTAAAGCCGCTGACTGTTCACTTCCTGGATTTACACAGACACACACACATGTATGTATGTATGTATGTATGTATGTATGTATGTATATATATATATATAACAGTGGTGGGATTCAAACATTTTAGTAACCAGTTCCCACTTTCAAGCATGGTGTAATATTTTTTTCTCTAATGTCAAACAAAATAAAATAAAATCTACTTGCTTCCTTTTGGAGAGTCTTTGAAGTTATTGAAGAATGGTACGCAGGAGGTTATCCCTTTGTCCCTTTTTCATCCTTTAAGAATTCTTCATAGACTTTCTCCAAAGTTGAAGCTGTGTGGGTCAAGGTAGAGATTCCTATATAAGGGGAGAAAAGTAAGACACCACCTTAGAGAACTGAACACATTTAACAGTGTGCTGAGGCACTGACGCCTAACACTTAAGTAACGTAGTATTTCATCTATCAGCTTCTTCTTTAACCACTTAAGCCCCGGAGGATTTGGCTGCTGAAAGACCAGGGGGTATTTTGCGATTCGGCACTGCGTGACTTTAACGGACAATTGCGCGGTCGTGCGACGCTGTACCTAAACAAATTTGTCGTCCTTTTTTTCCCACAAACAGAGCTTTCTTTTGGTGGTATTTGATCACCTGTGCGATTTTTTGATCATGCGCTATAAACAAAAAAAGAGCGTCAATTTTGCAAAAATAACAATATTTTTCACATTTTTTTATATGAAATTCCCCCCCCAAAAAAATGTAAAAATCAAAATGTTTTAACATTTTCGGCCAATTTGTTTTACGCTACATATGTTTGGTAAAAAAAATCACAAAAAGCGTATTTTGATTGGCTTGCGCAAAAGTTATCGCGTTTACTAACAAAGGGAAAGATTTTTGTCATTTTTGTTGTTTTTTTTTAACGCGTAATGGCGGCGATCTGCAATTTTTTTTTGCGGTACTGCGACAATGCGGCGGACAGATCAGACCCTTGACTGACATTTTTGACACTTTTGGGGTTACCAGTGACATTTCTACAGTAATCAGTGCTATACATATGCACTGTTACTGTAAAATTACACTGGCAGTGAAGGGGTTAACTTTATTTGAGAGGGAGGGGCTGTGTGTGTCCCTAGGGGCGTGATTCTAACTGTGATTGGCTGTGGCTTGAGCTGTAGGAACAATGATCAACGGTCCTACATAGTAGCGGTCACAGACCCCCCCCCCCGCGCGCTCGCTCCCCAGAGCCTCACAGGCTAGTGACGTACCAATACGTCACTTTGCCTGTGAGGGGCTGACCGCCGCAGTATATGTACTTGCGGCGGTCGGCAAGTGGTTAAGACACATACTCAAATTTATGCAGTGAGAAAAAATGAAAGCGAGAACAAATAGGTAAAATCCTGACACATACTAAAAACATTTTATTATTATTTACCTTATTTCAAATACTTCCAAATCGCAAGCTGATTTTCGTCTTGCTCTTTATTTCGACCCTTTTTCACCCTTTTGTCATCTGCTGTGTGGTTTATTACCAGAAGCAGTGCTGGTAAAATTATAAACCAGCAAAGAACAGTCATCCAAAACAGAGAACAGCCAGATCTTATTCCCCTTCAACTTATTTATGCTGGTCTCTGTTTTGGATGAGCATTCCTTGCTGGTTGATAATTTTACCAGCACCGCTTCTGGTGAGTTATACCTAGGAGAATCAGTGGAGCACTGTGGGTGGAAGTATTTCACGTGTGAACACCTTGTTTTGGATGTCAGCACCATTTGCACTTTGTCACTGGATTTTTTTATACAGACTTTTTTATGATGAACTTTGAATTATAATTCACATTTTTTTTATTTTCCATTTATTTATTGATTTTGGATATATTTATACTTTGCAATAATCAGTGTATTTATTACACTTGTGATCACAGCACAATTCATTTTCATTGCACTAACACTTTTATCTTTTCAGGCTATTTGAGAACTTTTCTATGATTATTAATTTTTGGGTGACACAGTATATGACACAGTAACAGTGTTATTTTTACATATTGGTATTTACGTACTTGCACTTTTTTGGTATTATTGTCAAGATACCAGGTGATTGATTCCGACCATTAGCAGTGGTATATTGCATTTGCACATTTTCATGCTGCACTTTATTTTATTTTTTTTTAATAGATATTTTTTTACTTTATTTGATTTATAGCTCACACGCAGATAGAGCCCCATGCTTTACACTACAATAATTTACCTTAGTATTGATGAACTAACAGATATTGCGCTGATTTTCTTAATTCCTTCATCTTTATATAGTTTATCTATAGCTGACCAGGAGCACTTCTGAGAGTTTTCATCAAAATATAAATAATAGATTTTACCCTAAAACTCCTAAGGCGCCTGATCCTTCCAATACTGTATACTCCTCACATGCTGCACGCACCTGCAGGCAGTCTGCAGTGCTAACCGAGCTAAAAGAAGTGGGTGGAGTGGAGGCGGAGCCAAATTGGAGTAGGCGGGGAGGCAGCAGCGTGGGGGACTAAGGAGTGACGTCACTGGTTGCTAGATGCCAAGCGGCTCTAGCAACCAGTGCTGTGTGTGTGGACTCCCGCCCGCCTCCCGCAGCAGAGAGAGAGAGCGGCCACAGGCAGAGCCAGCGGAGTCGGATCGGATGCAGATGATGATGATCCATTCCAGATGGTGCAATAAAGGGTCCCTGAACAGTAAGTCTGACTACACAGACTGACAGTGACACAATCTGAGTCAGCGGTTCAGCAAACTTGCAAATTTTTAGTAACAGGTTCTCTGGAACCAGCTGAATCCCACCACTGTATATATATATATATATATATATATATATATAGATTAGATAGATAGATTAGATACATTAGATACGATAGATAGATAGATAGATAGATAGATAGATAGATAGATAGATAGATAGATAGATAGATAGATAGATAGATAGATAGATAGATAGATAGATAGATAGATAGATAGATAGATAGATAGATAGATAGATAGATACACACATACATACAGTATCTCACAAAAGTGTGACAACACTGAAGAAATTACACTTTGCTACAATGTAAAGTAGTGAGTGTACAGCTTGTATAACAGTGTAAATTTGTTCTCCCCTCAAAATAATTCAACACAAAGCCATTAATGTCTAAACCACTGGTAACAAAAGTGAGAAGACCCCCTAAGTCAAAATGTCCAAATTGGGCCCAAAGTGTCAATATTTTGTGTGGCCACCATTATTTTCCAGCACTGCTTTAACCCTCTTAGGCATGGAGTTCACCAGTGCTTCACAGGTTGCCACTGCAATCCTCTTCCACTCCTCCCTCATGACAACACAGAGCTGGTGGATGTCAGAGACCTTGCGTTTGAGGATGCCCCACAGATGCTCAATAGGTTTTAGGTCTGGAGACATGCTTGGCCAGTCCATTACCTTTACCCTCAGCTTCTTTAGCAAGAAAGTGGTTGTCTTGGAGGTGCGTTTGGGGTCGTTATCATGTTGGAATACTGCCCTGCGGCCCAGTCTCCGAAGGTAGGGGATCATGCTCTGCTTCAGTATGTCACAGTACATGTTGGCATTCATGGTTCTCTCAATTAACTGTAGCTCCCCAGTGTCGGCAGCACTCAAGCAGCCCCAGACTATGACACTCCCACCACCATGCTTGACTGTAGGCAAAACACACTTGTCTTAGTACTCCTCACCTGGTTGCCGCCACACACGCTTGACACCATCTGAACCAAATAAGTTTATTTTGGTCTCATCAGACCACAGGACATGGTTCCAGTATTCCATGTCCTTACTCTGCTTGTCTTCACCAAACTGTTTGCAGGCTTTCTCTTGCATCATCTGTAGAAGAGGCACCTTTCTGGGATGACAACTATGCAGACCAATTTGATGCAGTGTGCAGCGTATGATCTGAGCACTGACAGGCTGACCCCCCCACCCCTTCAACTTCTGCAGCAATGCTGGCAGCAGTCATACGTCTATTTCCCAAAGACAACCTCTGGATATGACGCTGTTCTGATTCGAACCTGTCCTGTTAAACAGCTGTATGGTCTTGACCACTGCGCTGCAGTTCAGTTTCAGGGTTTTGGCAATCTTCTTATAGCTTAGGCCAACTTTATGTAGAGCAACAATTCTTTTTTTCAGATCCTCAGAGTTCTTTGCCATGAGGTGCAATGTTGAACTTCCAGTGACCAGTATGAGAGAGTGAGTGCGATAACACCAAATTTAACACACCTGCTCCCCATTCACACCTGAGACCTTGTAACATTAATGAGCCACATGACACCGGGGAGGAAAAATGGCTAATTGGGCCCAATTCGGACTATTTCACTTAGGGGTGTACTCACTTTTGTTGCCAGCAGTTTAGACATTAATGGCTGTGTGTTGAGTTATTTTGAGGGGACAGCACATTTACACTGTTATACAAGCTGTATACTCACTACTTTACATTGTAGCAAAGTGTAATTTTGTGTTGTCACATGAAAAGATATAATAAAATATTTACAAAGCTGTGAGCAGTGTACTCACTTTTGTGAGATACTGTATTTATCAGTGGCTCAGTTTGAAGATTACACGCAGTTGAAGTTTAACCCCGTCACTGCTACCGATATATATCATATGTCAGCAGCAGCAGCAGCAGCAGAGGTTTTACACACACTCCCAGCTGCTGTAGCATGTAAATCTGACAAGCTGACTATTGGCTGTTAGATGGAAGCAATCAGCAGCCCGACTGCCTCCACAGACCCAGTGGTGGAGCTAGACTTTTAAAACAGGGGTGGCAAAGGGGTGGCAAGGTATTATTTTGGGGGGTCAATATACAAAGTGTTCAATGTTTTATAGCAGAAAGTAAAAAGGATTTGTCGCTAATTTTATGTTTATAGCGCAAAATATAAAAACTGCAGAGGTGATAAAATACCACCAAAAGAAATCTCTATTTGTGGGAAAAAAATACATCAGTTGTATTTGGGTACAGCTTCGCACAACCTCACAATTGTCAGTTAAAGCAATGCAGTGCCGTATTGCAGAAAATGGTCTGGTCATTAAGGGGGAGCTGAAGTAGTTAAAGGGTCAGTTTTTTTTAGATAATTTTGCCCATTTAAGACTTTTTTTCTGAGCGGTCAGGGGATGGTAAAAACAGGCAACTCGAAGTCTAGATCACAACTGGAACCCCTCTACATGTGCCACAGCTGCAATGGTTTATGTTAAGCCTATGTGAAATTTGGCTATCCAGGTCAATGGGGCCATGCCACAACCACAAGCCAAACACTTGGCTTGCTGTTGTCGCTTATTAGCCCCATAAAAAATCTGCCACTCTGCTAAAAAAAAAAAAAAAAAGCAGGATTTAGGAGAATTATTATAAATCATTTTGCCCCTTTTAATAAATCATTGTAATGCCACCCATATTCCTGTCCTTTTAAACAGAGTGACTTACAGTAAGCTGACACTAATGCTGCACAGGTGTTAGGGTTCACCCTGGTAAAAGGGCAAGAATATGGGTGACATTACAATGACTTATTCAGAGCTGATCCATTCTTCACCAAGACAGGAAGACCGCGGGAATCGGGATGAAGATTTAAGGCATGTGATTGACAGACAGCGCTTCCTATGCACCCATTAGCTGTGTAAGTAGCAGGAGGCGGTGCAGCCTGCAAGATTTAGGCTGCACCGACTCTTGCTGCCTCCCCAGCCAATGGGTATTTGAGGTTCTCTCCTTAGTCCCTCCCTCATGACATCACCCAGAATTGGGAGGACACAAAGTAAGATACAGGACGATTGTCCGGTCTTCCTGTCTTGGTGTGGGATGGATCGGCGCTCCCCTGTGATTCCTCCGCTCCTCCTCCCTCCCTCTGCCTACCAGCTCTCCATCGCCTCCCTCCGCAGCTCTCGTACGGCGATTCCCTGTGATTCCTCCACTGCCATGCACCCGTCCAGGATCGGGGTGGCAACAGGGGTGGCAAGGACTTCGTCTGGGGTGGCAATTGCCACCCCAGCTAACCCTCTGGCTCCGCCACTGCACAGACCCACTGTCTTGCACCCACGTCTGATGGGTGGTGCCAAATAGAGAAGAAGTGAGACTAGCTGGAACGAAGGCAGAAGTGTACAAAAGTAAAGTATTCTCTGCTTCCTAATTTTAGTTTACCATGGAAGTCCCCTCTGGTGAGATCTGTAAGTGGAGCTGCTATGTTAGCAAACTTAGCATAAAATCTCTAGAAAGGCAACCTATATTTTTTCACACTGGATGGACATTGTACAGGACACGGGAATGTGTCCTGGATGGCAGGTACATTTCCCCGATATTTGAGTTGTGATCCTTTTAATGATGTCAGCTGCAGAGCTTTTGTGGTACTCAGGGGTTAAGTCCCAGGTGAGGGAGGCTTGAAAGGCAGCAGAGGGAAATCAGCACCTGTGTCAAGGAAGTGAATGGGAGACAGAGACTCACAAGCTGTGTAGTGAGTGAAAGCTCTCAGACAAGCTGAGCCATGGGCTGCTAACTTTCCCCCTGTGTGGCCTGCCTGGCACCCTGACTTTGGAGGAGCCTGACCCCTGTATGGGACCAAAGACTAGCGGTGAGCCTTCTGCTTTATTACCAATACCAGGATTTGGACTGTTTATTTACTTTGGCTGAAGTAAGCTGTCTTTTGGTTTGCTGCGATTCAAATAAATGAAATGTTTTGCTTTCACCAAACTGGCTGGCATCATTCCAGAGCTACCCCAGGTTACAACATTTATTAATTGCATTAGTCTTGCCCTTTTGAGGCTTTATGACCCTCAGGCTAATGCTATAGACTAGATATCGGGTGTCTTCCAAATCTTTTGCACTTTTTTAAAATGGCTGTTAACCCAGCTTTATAAATGGAATCTAGAAGTGCCTAGACCATCTGTAGGTGCGAATACTAGTCAAGAAAAAAATGACAAACATCATCTAGATATGCCAAAACATATGCTTTGTGGGCTTAACCACTTGCCGACCGCCGCAAGTAGATATACTGCGGCAATCAGCCCCTCACAGGCAAAGTGACGTATATATACGTCACTAGCCTGTGAGGCTCTGGGGAGCGAGCGTGCGGACCCCCCCTGCGCATGTGACCAGCGGACCCGATGTCCGCAGGTCACTCGCAATCGTCGGGGGAGAGGGAGAAAGGCAGGCGGCTAGTGTAAACAAGCCGCCTGTCATTCTCCCCTGTGTAGAAACAATGATCATATGGTTCTACTATGTAGGACCGTTGATCATTGTTCCTACAGCTCAAGCCACAGCCAATAACAGTTAGAATCACGCCCCTAGGGACACACACAGCCCCTCCCTCTCAAATAAAGTTAACCCCTTCACTGCCAGTGTAATTTTACAGTAAAATGTATAGCACTGATTACTGCAGAAATGTCACTGGTAACCCCAAAAGTGTCAAAAATGTCAGTCAAGGGTCCAATCTGTCCGCCGCAATGTCGCAGTACCGCAAAAAAAAATTGCAGATCGCCGCCATTACACGTTAAAAAAAACAACAAAAATGACAAAAATCTTTCCCTTTGTTAGTAAACGCGATAACTTTTGCGCAAACCAATCAAAATACGCTTTTTGCGATTTTTTTTTTTTTTTTTACCAAACACAGCATAAAACAAATTGGCCGAAAATGTTAAAAAATTTAGATTTTTTACATTTTTTTTTTTTTTGGGGAATTTCATATAAAAAAATGTGACAAATATTGTTATTTTTGCAAAATTGACGCTATTTTTTTGTTTATAGCGCATGATCCAAAAATCGCACAGGTGATCAAATACCACCAAAAGAAAGCTCTGTTTGTGGGGAAAAAAGGACGTCAAATTCGTTTAGGTACAGCGTCGCACGACCGCGCAATTGTCCGTTAAAGTCACGCAGTGCCGAATCGCAAAATACCCCCTGGTCAGGAAGGGGGTAAAATCTTCCGGGGCTTAAGTGGTTAAGAATCCTGTTTATCATTTTTTGGATTGAGAACGGGAACCCATGTAAGTGGAAAGGGAGGGCCACATACTGGTACAGCCCCTCTGGTGTTGCAACAACTTTCTTTTCCTTTGCCCTGGCTGTTAGGGGACCAGTTAATACATATAAGATTTAGTATTTGGATATTGCATTCAGTTTCCTGAACTCATTGCAGAACCTCAGGATGCCATTCAGCTTAAAGCAGAGTTCCACCCAAAAACGGAACTTCTGCTTTAAGTACTCCTGACCCCCTAACATGCAACAATTGGCATGTAATTTTTTTTTAGGGGGGGAGCGGGTACCTAGTTGACAGAAGTTCTCCTCTTCCCCCTCCCTCCTTACAATCTTCTGGGACACGTCAGAGGTCCCAGAAGAAGGCCGGGCATTCAAAATGTGCAGTGCGACTCACGCATGCGCAGGGTGCACCTGGCTGTGAAGCCGCAAGCTGTCACAGCCAGGTGCCCACACTAGTGATTCCGGCGTCGCCGAGAGGAGAGGGAGAGGAGCGAGGCTTCGGGCGGCCGCACCGCTGGATCCTGGGACAGGTGAGTGTGAGTCAACAGCTACTCTTTTTGTAGCTGCTGACTTTAAATAAACACAGAAATGGCTGGAACTCTGCTTTAAGGATGAGCATTTTGGGATTTGAGCACTTGCTGTAAAAATGTATCTTTAACCCCAAGGACTAACATTTTCTGTGAACCAAAGGATAACCTCCTGCACTTGGGTGTGGTGATTAGGGATTGGGTGGACTCTAATCTTAGCTGGCTTGCAGGTGTAACACAAAGCGTCTTGCTGCTTCCTTAGTACAGTGGGTATCCTTTCATATACTAGAAAACAACACAGAGTGTGCCCTGACCTAGCACATTACCATACCACATTTTTTTTAAAAGGTACAATGTGTATCATATTGAAAATGTTGATGAATATACGGCATATATGTGCACATAAAACTATAATAGTGATGGATATATCTTCATTATACTGTAATAATGTGCATATGCCAATATCAGTTCTAGGTATATCTCTAATAAAATATAAGGTGCCTATCTGGAATCTTTGGTTTTTTTGACTTACCGTAAAATCCTTTTATCTTAAGTTCATTGATGGACGCAGTCTCTGATGCATATCAGTAGGGTTATACTGCCCCCTACAGGAGTAGGAAACTAGGCAGAAAAAAAGTTCTGGCTACACCTATGGGCAATCCCAGGGTGTATACCCTCTCTCTCTTCCTGCAAAGGATGTCAGTTTTGTATTAAAGCAGTGTCAGAGAAATAATACCAACCCAACTCAAAATAGAGGGGCGGGTACTGCGTCCGTCAATGAACTTAAGAGAAAAGGATTTTACGGTAAGTCAAAAATCCAGTTTTCTCTATCGTTCATTGACGGACGCAGTCTCTGATGCATATCAGTACGGACATCCCAAACAGTGCCATAAAATGAGGGGTGGGAACAGCAGAAAAAAACAAGTCCCCAAGGCTAAACATAGCCAACCAGGCAACACAGGACTCATCAGAACAACAAGATGAGGCCCACCTGAAACTAACAGTAAACACCCTCAAGGAAGGCCAAAAAGCCCCCTAAACAGCAGCCTGCAAATGTGTGCGGCCATAAGAGGCATCTGCAGATGTTAGCACATCCACCTTATAAAATTTGGGAAAGGTGTGAACAGACGATCAGGTAGCCGCCTTGCAAACCTGAAGCACAGATGCCTGATGGCCAAAAGCCCAGGAAGCATTAAGCGCCCAAGTAGAATGCGCCTTAACAGGGAAAGGTGGAACCTGACCCTTAATTGAATAAGCCTGCACAACTGCCTGTCTAATCCATCTGGAAATAGTCACAGCAGACGCAGGCAGCCCTTTCTTTGGACCATCCGTGAGTACAAAGAGCAAATCTGACTTCCGAAAAGACTCCGTAGTCGCCAAGTACACCCTGATAGCCCGAATCACATCCAGAGTATGAGGTGCAAATTCCTTAGAATGTTTTGGCTTAGGACACAAAGAAGGTAACACGATGTCCTCATTAAAGTGAAAGCTGAAAACCACCTTCGGAAGGAAGGACGGATCCGGACGAAGTACCACTTTATCCCTGTGAACCACCAGGTAAGGAGAACGACAGGACAAGGCCGCCAGTTCCGACACCCTGCGCGCAGAAGTAATAGCCACCAAGAAGGCCACCTTCTGGGATAAGGTAAGCAGGGGAATATCCTGAATATTTTCAAAAGGAGGTTTCTGAAGAACTGACAGCACCAAATTAAGGTCCCAAGGTGGCAACGGAGGAAGCACTGGAGGTACCAAGTGTTGCACTCCCTGGATGAAGTTACGCACCAGGGAATGGGTGGCCGATGGCCTTTGGAAGAAAATTGCCAAGGCCGAAACCTGACCCTTGATAGTACTCAAGGACAACTTTGGATCAACTCCACGTTGAAGGAAAGCCAAGATCCGAGCCACCAAGTAAGAGTGAGGGGGAGCCCCATGAGACTCACACCACGCAATATAAGACTTCCACGTACGATGATAAATCTTCTGAGAAGTCGCTTTCCTCGCTTTAAGCAGAGTGCGAATCACTGAAGCAGACAATCCCCTGTCCTTCAGCACCTGGTTTTCAACAGCCAAGCCGTCAGTCAGCGACCATAAAGCAGGATGAAAGATTGGCCCTTGAGACAGTCTGTGACTAGCCTGACCAGGTCAGCGTACCAAGCTCAGCGAGGCCAGTCTGAAGCCATAAGAATGACCAGAATCCCTTCCACGTCAATCCTGCGAAGAAGTCTTGGCAGCAACTTGAGAGGAGGAAAGGCATACATGAATTGATACTGACCCCATGGGGTCACCAGCACGTCTACGGCGTCCGCCAGAGGGTCCTGGGAGTGGGCCACAAACTCTGTACTTTTCTGTTGACCCGAGATGCCAACAGATTTACATCTGGAGCACCCCAACGAAGGCACAACTGCTGGAACACCTCCGGATGGAGGGACCATTCCCCTGCATCCAAGGCCTGTCGACTGAGGTAACCCGCCTGCCAATTTTCCACTCCTGGAATGTGAACAGCAGGGAGAGCTGGAACAAAGCGTTCCGCCCAACGAAGGATATCTGCCACTTCCAAGGCCGCAAGGACACTTTTGATGCCCCCTTGGTGATTGACATAAGCCCCATGGCATTGTCCAATTGAATGCACACAGGACAATCCTGCAGGTACTCGGTCCAGTGGACTAGGTAAAGCTGGATCGTTCTCAGCTCCAGAACATTGATCGGTAACCTGGATTCTTCCAGGTACCAGACTCCTTGATCAGACAACCTGCCAAGAACTCCCCCCCCCCCCACCCATCCGTGGTGGCAATTGTCCGATATATAGGGAGGAAGGATATTCCTGGCTTGAGCATCGGGGACCAAAGCCACCAGAGCAGGGACTCCTTGGTCACCCAGCTCAGCTGAATCTGAATTTCCAGGGAGTTCCATTTGAGAACGATTTACTTCTGGACGATCCTCGTGTGGAATTGAGCTAAGGGGACCGCCTCAAAGGATGACACCATCAGTTCCAGAACTCTCATACAGGTCCGAAGGGACGACCATTTGCTGGACAGAAACACCCTGGCTGAGGAAAGTCAGGCTCAGGTAGTCCAGTCTCATGGAAGGGACAAAGGACAACTTCTAAAGGTTCAGAATCCACCTAAACTCCTCCAGAGTTCTTGTAGCAATTTCCAAATTTGTTTCCAGCACTGTAGGAGACTTGGAACGGAGAAGCAGATCGTCCAGGTAACCCAGGTTCGATAGCTCCCACTCCTGAAACTGCACCAGAATCAGAGCCAACACCTTTGTGAAGACCCGAGGAGCAAAGCCAAGACCAAAGGGCATCGCCACAAAATGATAGTGATTCTCTCCCACGGCAAAACAGAGAAACCATTGGTGTCCTGCACAGATTGAGATGTGAAGGTAGGCATCTTTGATGTCTATGGAGGCCAGGAAATCCCCCTAAAGTAGTGAAGCCACCACTGTGCGGACCAATTCCATCTTGAATTTTTGAACTTGCACAAAGCAATTCAGTGCCTTCAGGTCCAGAATTGGACGCACCTTGCCTTCCTTCCTGGGAACCGTGAACAGGTTTGAAAAAAAGCCCTGAAAACGTTCTGCCCACGGAACCGGGAATATTACCCCTTGTTGTATCAGGTCCTGAGCTGCCCCAGAGAGCGCCAGCAAGCGATCCAGGGACAGTCACACATTGGAAGGGAAAAACCTTACCGGAGGATAGGATCAAAACTTGATCTTGTAACCAGACCATATGACCTCCTGAACCCATATGTCTGGTATCCGGGATAGCTACAGGTCTGGAAACCGGCAAAGACGTCCACCCGACCCACATACGGGTGAGGGCGCACGTCAGGTCGAGGTGGTCTTGTACACAGGTCTGGAGACACCAGACTTTTGTTTGCCAGACCAGGGAACCTTGGAACCGCCCGAGGGAGCTTTGAAGGGCTTTGCCTTATCGACTGACCCTGAAGGACGAAAAAACTTCTTGTGTGCAGAAAAGGAGGGACCACGTCTGTGACGAGGGTCCTTACACTTGTTAGCCTGTAGAAGAAAGGTACTCTTCCCCCCTGTGAGACCCTTAATTATGTCATTCAGGGTAGCTCCAAACAGGCGATCTCCTTGAAAAGGCAGATCAGTCAAGGCCTTCTTTGAAGTCTGATCCGCAAATCAGCACTTTAGCCAAAGTATACGCCGGAGGACCACCACAGAAACCGACAGTCGGCCCAATATGGGAGCAGTGTCCAGCGCGGCAGTGTCGAGCTGGTCAAACAGTTTTCCTTCCAAGTCACGGCGTAGTAACTTAGCTCATTCTGTCAATGTTTGCGTGACAAGGGCAACCGTAAACACCGGTCTCATTGCAGACCCCACCAGGGAGTACATATTGGGATTACATATCCCCTGGATCCCTAAAGGACGGGGAATCCTCTACTGGAATCACAGTAACTTTATTCAGTCTGGAGACCGGAGGGTCCACCGTAGGTGGCACAGTCCACTTCTTTATCAGGGACTCCTCAAAAGGGTAGCCCCTAGCAATCCGCTTAGGAACGCATTGGGCGGTCCTATTCTTTTTTGAGCATGGCGTCAAAATACACGGGAAAGGGAAAAACCTTTGCTGCTCTGAATGGCTTGTGAGTGCCAAACGTATCCTGTGCCTCAGTCACAGCCTCAGCTGCGTCCTCCATTTTCAGGGTCTCACGCAGAGAAACTAGTGAGTCCACCAGCGCCCTATCTTGCGCGGCAGTGGAGGTAAAATTGTCATCCTCACTACCAGAGGAGACAGGGCACGAGGTAGCAGAGACCTGCATCTGCGATGGCTGAATCAGACTCAGAACCTGAGACATCAGATGAGGCAGGGGTAGGCGGAGGGCGTTTCTTAGCACCTCGCCCTTTAAAGGCCCTGCGGCCTCCCTGAGGGGGTCAGGTGGGGACACTAGATCTGTAGGGTCTATGTTGCCCCAGGGGAACCCGTCAGCAAAGGCTGAAAAAAGTGACACAAATGTTTTTGTTTTTCTTTCAAAAAGTCCCACTGCGCTACAGCGACCCCCAGAGGTTAGGCAGCGGGTTGGAGACCCACCACAGAGAGAGAGAGACCCCCAGACTCACTATACCCAGATGCAGCAGAAGGCCCAGAACGTCCATGCAGCACGCGTCAGCAGCAGCACGATCCAAAAAGGGAAGGATCTGAGAAACAGCCCAGGGTATAGGGAGGGGCTTCACCTACAAAGAAACGCCTTCAGGAGCTCCCATCTGATTCCTACAGAGAGAACCACCGCAAAATAGCCGTGTCAGGTGTACCAAGATGGCCTGCCGATCTCCTCAGCACATGAGGCTACAAGAAAATGGTGGCCTGCAGAGCAGCTGAGGATCCTCGTGGGGACCCCCCCAGACTCCAAAATCGATTAGCAGGTGGGCCCGGGAGGTACAAGCAGAGACCCCCGTGCACGTTCGTTCGCCTGGCCCAAGCGGCGCACCCCCCGCCCCCACATCCAGCCTGGAGCGTGGTCCCTGCCCCCGGGAGTAGGCCCAATAGCCCCCAGTTTGAGGAGGGGTGTGAGGAGGGGGGCAGGTAGAAGAGGAGGTGCGTGACAGGACAGAGGAGAACCCAGGAACGTGAGGGTCTGACCGTCCTAGGGAGGGGCCCGCATCCACCCTAAAATCCGCCAGGGGAAGAGGGGGGAACATTTACTAACCATACCGGAACTGGCGGGCGCCATCTCCTGACAGAACCCCATCTCAGCCGAAGTGGGGGGGGGCTGTCGGCCAAATAGGAACACTGTGACTCGGGCCTAGACCTGGCCATATGCGACCTGGCGAGAGGTTTACCTCATGGGGCCAGTCCTCGTCCAGTGGGACTATGTCAAGGCCGACCCAGCTTGGAGCTAAGGCCTGCACGCGCTGGCCGGCTGTGGTGACCACTGGATCTATATATCCAGCCCATTGCCCAGATCCGGCATAGTTGCTTGTAGATCTCACAGGAAATATAATCTGGAGAAAAAGCTAACTAAAAAAAAATTATCTAGAAAAAACGTTGCCAGACCAGAGATCCCAGCAAGGAACTAGGTCCTTACTCCTAACTAGGCAGATTAAAACTGACATTCTATGCAGGAAGAGAGAGGGTATACCCCCTGAGACTGCCCATAGGCGTAGCCAGAACTTTTTTTCTGCCTAGTGTCCTATTCCTGTAGGGGGTAGTATAACCCTACTAATATGCATCAGAGACTGCGTCCGCCAATGAACGATACAGAAATATATAAACCCCTAAAAGAAAAACCACCATCAGCACCAGTAGATAGTCAGTACAAATAATGTGAATTCTTTAGGTGACAAATATTACAAAGGAAATTGTCCATTTCTCAAACAATCAAGTGTTCAAGAAAAGTCAGTGAAAATAATTCAAAATGGAGTGGTACTGTACCTGAAGTGCCGTGCTGTTCATGCAGCAAGCTGTGCTCCACACCCCAATGTGCTTGAAATTACCAGAAAACACGGACCCCCTTAGCAATATTGCATGTGGGTCTGACAAACTTATTCTGGCAAGTGGAGGGATATCACTTACTGTAGGTTCTTGTATAATCACCACTCAAATATAGGAAACAGAAAGGGGATCCAGATAGTGGAAGGCCCCTTTCACACAGGCGATCCGATCCGCCTGTCAGTTTTTCAGGCGGACCTGATTGGATGCTCCATGCATCCCTATGGGGCAGCGGATGTCAACGGAGACATGTCCGCTGACGCCCGCTGCTCTCCGATCCGATCCTGTCCATGAAATCTGGACAGATGGAAACCCTATTTTCCATCCGTACGGCAGATAGGATGGGATCAGGTGAAAATGGACAGGCGGTCCGTTCTCATCTAATCTCCCCATAGAGGACAGCGAGGATCTGACAGCTCCGTCTCCGCACACAGATCGGCGGATCAATCCCACGCTGAGCAGAACGGACTCCGTCTGGCGGTGCACCCGTGTGAAAGAGGCCTAATACGTTCCCTTTATTAATAAGCATGTAAAAAAGTGCACTTACAATATTCTAGATAAACAACTGCATTTCATAGCCAAAAAATCATATAGAGAAGGGCAGCCTTTTGGTGTGGATAGTGTGCATACCAGCGCGGCGTGCGCTCCACAGCTAACCAGATGTGACGTCACTGAGGAGCCGGAATCTGCGTCAACGTGTTTTGCCCCTCCCACAAGGCGTTATTAAAGACATAGATTCCCAGCTACTCAGTGCATTATATAGCCATGCGTGGACGCTCACATGACCTTTTCCTGTTGGGTGTACAGGGTTTCACAATCACCCCATATGGTTTTTTTCCTGTACTCATGGCATGTTAGTTCTACCTCCTACTGATGTTAACCCTTTGGATTAGGTCTTAAACATAACCAATATCCTATTATTTAGTCATACCTATATCCCTCTATAAACATTGTTCTTTTTTATCTAAACAAAACCTCATAAAGTAAATAGTAAATGAGGCCAACGGGGCATTAGGAACATTTTATGTAGGTGAATAAAATAGTGCATCTAGTTATAGTGAAGATGTAAACTATGTATACATTTTATATGTAATTAAAATCTCCCTCTCTCTCTCACTATATATATATATATATATATATATATATATATATATATATATATATATATATATATACATACATACATACATATGGAAATAAATGTGAATGGAAATGAAAATGAGGCCTTCCCATGCCATGAGTTGAGCACTGTGGACTTGGAGGCGGTGTCATCTGTATAGATATACGCTTATGCATGTCCAGCGTTTGCGAGTATATTATTTGTTATAGATTTTTAATAAAACTGTAATATGGTAATGCGCTAGGTCGGTGCGCCTCCTCTGTTTTGTTATTTTCTAACATTTTTTGTACCTTTTATGCAGTATTTTTTCTCTGAACTTCAGGTACCTCATGAGATTTTGATGTTACCCTGATGTGAGCTCACGAAGTCATGAAAAATTAAGTTCAGCCAGCTAATTCTCAAAACGCCTCTTGATTTTTCTGCAAAGGCTCACTCACTTCCTGAATGTGAGTAGCTGCCAGGGTCTCTTGGAGAAAAGAGACCTCCTGGAGAAAAAAATCACTTTTTTTCTGGCATGTACAGTCATTCCAGGACTATATTAAAGAAAACATCAACCCCTTTGGCCTCAGGGTCCAGATTTTCCCCATGTTGGAGAACCTGGGCCCTGAGTTCAAGAGGGATTGGGAAAAAGCTTTGGGCGATTGCTCAAAGGCAATGATGACCCTGCTGATTAAAGAATATAAGTCAAGATCGGAGAAAGTTGATGTTGAAATTAACCTACTCCATACTAAAATCCAAAATTACAAATCTCATAGTTCGTTTGCAGATAAAAATAAAAAACTAAAGGAGCATCTTAATGTCTTTAACAAGAATGTACTTATCAAAAAACAAAAGAAATTTGTGAGAGACATTAATGCCTTCCAAAATCAGAAAGCATACAAATGGACACAAAGCAGGAGATTCAATCAATGGGAGGACAAAAAAGAGCATTATGCAAATCTCCCACATTCCTCCTCTAGTCTGTCCTCCATATCCTCCCAAATGTCTGGTAATTCTAAAATTTCCTCCAAAGGAAAACGCCAATTCCCCGAAGATCCTTCGGGTAACCAAACAAAGAAACCTAATACTGTCAAAGCCCCTAAGACCGGCTTCTCTCTTTTCAAATCCAATGATCCCATACAAAGAGACCATAGATCCTCACCTTCGGACCCCACACACCTGTCCCTTGATCACCCATTAGAACTCACAGAGGGATTCCATGCATCCCCCACCAATACATCGTTTGAGACTGCTCCCACGACTAACCCCCCTTTGGGGTTTTACCTCCCACCGTCACTGTCTCACCTATACACCTAGCTGAACATCTTCCTCCATTCCCCTCACTTCCCACGCCGATTGAGACTACACCCACCACCACTACCACTGATCTATCGATTCTCAATCTTTCTTCTTATCCCCTTTCTGTTGAAGAGATAAACGTTCTAGCACGAGGTTTGAGTTTTTGTCCTAATGAGGGCCTGGATAAATTTGAATTTCTAAAAGATATGCATCTTTTTGCACGGAAACTCAATTTTAAAACAATGTTCCACAAACAAGATTCTGAGAAAAAGAGCACCGTCAACGATTCCGCCCTTGACATACTGATGTCCCTCCTGGAGGAGAACGAGGATTTGATCGACCGTGTCGATCTCCCTCGTCTCCTTAAAGAGGTTGACAATGAAAATCCTCCAGCTATCCCCAAGCCATCCTCACTAGCAAAAGAATCAGACAAATATCCTAACACCAATTTAAACTCTAACATCAGTGCTTTTATCAAACTAGTGAGTAAAGATGTGGAAAAACTCAAAATACTACCTTCTAAAACTCCCAACATTACCTCTTCAGAAAGACAAATCTCCAAAATTTTTGGAGAAAACTCTCCAAAAATGACTCCATCATCATAAAGCCTGCGGATAAGGGCGGAAATGTTGTCCTGATGGACTCCCATAAATACGTTGAAATGTGCATGAAAATTCTCAACAATGTGTGCTGGTATAGACGTATCACGGTCGATATCATAGCAAAATACACAAAAGATTTTTATGAGCTAGTAGACTTAGCATACTATAATGGTACAGTTCCAAAAAAAGTCCTGGGAGTTCATCAGGACAACATTTCCTATTGTTCCAACGTTTTATGCCCTTCCTAAAGTGCACAAAAGCAAATGCAATCCCCCCGGGAGACCCATTATCTCCGGATGGGGAGCACTGACAGAAAACGCCAGCAGACTGGTTGATGAGTTTCTACGCCCTTATGTCACCTCACTTCCATCGTATATACGCGATACCATCCATCTGTTACAAATTATAGAGGACATTACTATTCCAGCCGAAGCCCTACTTGTCACAATAGATGTAGAAGCTTTATATAGTTCGATCCCCCACTCTAGGGGTATCGCAGCTATAAGACATATTCTATCACAACAAGGACCTGGCCAACAGGCATATGGTGAATTTATCACCTCCCTGTTGGGAGTTTATTCTCCTACACAATGTCTTCTCCTTCAATGGCTCCCACTACCTCCAGGTACAGGGCGTAGCGATGGGCACCTGTTGTGCCCCATCCTACGCCAATCTGTACCTGGGGGAGTGGGAGCGATCTGTTCTCACAGATGATACTTTATCGATATATACGGACCACATTTTAATGTGGTATAGTTATATCGATGACATTTTTGTTGCTTGGCTTGGGCCCCTAGATTTGTTACATCAATTTATGGAGAGACTTAATAAGAAAGAGTTTAACCTTTTCTTTACGTTTCAAGCAGATTCTAACCTTGTCTCTTTCCTCGACGTGGAAATCAAGAGGGGTGAGGATGGCTCCCTCCGCAGCAGCCTGTTCCGGAAGTCCACAGCAGGTAATACTATATTACATGCCTCGAGCTTTCATCCAAAATCATTGATCAATTCAATCCCATACAGTCAATACTTACGTATTAGACGGAATTGCTCGGACTTTACATCCTTCCAAATAGCTGCTGATGGACTCCGGGATAGACTGCTGCAGAGAGGCTACTCCAAGACCTCGCTCAAAAGGGCCTACAAGAAGGCTGCCAAAAGCAACAGGTCAGACCTTATTCATTCCTCCTCCAGGAAAGTGAAAGATCATACCAATGTCATTAGAATCATAACTAGGGTTGAGCGAACACCTAGATGTCCGTGTTCGACGGGTTCGGCCGAACTTTAAAAAAAAGTCCGGGTCCGTGTCCCGGACTTTTACCGAACTTTTCCCGGACACCGAACCCCATTGAAGTCAATGGGGACCCGAACTTTAAGGCACTAAAATGGCTCTAAAACACCAAAGGAAAGGGCTAGAGTGCTGCAAATGGCAGCAAAACGTAATTAAGAGCATGGCAAGTGCTCTGCAAACAAATGTGGATAGGGAAATAACTTAAAACAACAAAAAAAAACCAGAAAAATAAAACAATGTTCTTCTTCATCTCTGAAGGACGAGGCCCATATGGAGTAGGAGGGAGGTTGAGGTGGTGGTGGATGTGGCGGTGACATAGGCGTGCGCACAGGGTGTGCTGGTTGTGCCTGGGCACACCCTAATCACCTAGGGCACATAGCATTGCCAGTGAGGAGATGGGAAAGATCTCCCTGGGACCTGCTCTGCTCTATTTCTCCTTGCCTACAGGTACATGGCCCCGATACATTACTCTCCCTGCTGGCAAACACATGCATGTGTATTTCAACTTTGGGGTGCACACCTTAATGCAATAGGCTGCGCACACCTATGGGCGGTGTAGGTGGAAGCGGCGGTGGAGGAGGACCAGGGCCGGATTAACAGCATCATGGGCTTGGTGCTGAGGATTTTGAAGGGCCTTAAGGGCCGTGCCTTGCCATGCACCCAGAGGAGGAAGGGTGCAGCCATGCATGCCTAATTCAACATGGGATGCTGTCTCTGAAGCCCATAAACACATCCATGCATCGCCAACTGTCCCTCCTTGTCCGGCCTTCACGCTGTGTGGGGAGGTTCTGAGGGTGCTGCCTGGGGAAGCGAGCATAGAAGCCAGACTTCTGTGTTTACAAGTGACAGAAGAGCGGTAACAGTGAATATGGCCAACCCGGGGCCTATATAAAAGGTAGGGGCCTGGAGCTGCAGCTCCAATAGCCCCTACATTAATCTGGCCCTGAGGAGGAGGACGAGGTAGCCAACACTGCTTCTTTTCAAAAATTTTAAATGAGGGTACACCCCAAAAGAGTGAGAAAGAGCAAAAATGGAACAATGGGTGGGTAAGGTCGGTATCCATTGCTATTCTGCATAAGGTACGGAAAAGTCCCGTGGGATCCATGCCTGGTTCATTTTAATGAACGTGAGCTTGTCCACATTGTCTCTGGACAGGCGGCTGCGCTTGTCTGTTATAACGCCCCCAGCCGTGCTAAATACCCGTTCAGATAATACACTGGCTGCAGGGCACGCCAGCACCTCCAAGGCGTAAAGGGCAAGCTCAGGCCATGTGCCCAATTTGGAGACCCAGAAGTTGAAGGGGGCAGACCCGTCATTCACTACATGTAGGCGTGTGCACACATACTGCTCCACCATGTTGGTAAAATGCTGCCTCCTGCTAAGACGTTCCATCTGAGCTGCTGGTGCTGCTGTTTGTTGTGGCGTGCTGACAAAGCTTTTCCACATTTCGGCCATGCTAACCCTGCCTTCTGAGGTGCTGGCGGTGCCCTGGTTGCGTTGGCGACCTCCTCCTCCTCCTCCTCTGCCTTGTGCTTCCACTGTGGCCCCGCTGTCAGATGGGAATGCCAGCAGCATGGCGTCTACCAGCGTGCGCTTGTACTCGCGCATCTTGCGATCGCGCTCCAGTGAGTGAATTAAGGACGGTACGTTGTCCTTGTAACGGGGATCCAGCAGCGTGGCCACCCAGTAATCAGCACAAGTTAGAATGTGGGCAACTCGGCGGTCGTTGTGGAGACACTGCAGCATGTAATCGCTCATGTGTGCCAGGCTGCCCAGAGGCGACGAAAGGCTGTCCTCTGTGGGAGGTGTATCGTCCGTGTCCTCTGTATCCCCCCAGCCACGCACCAGTGATGGCCATGAGCTGGCCTGGGTGCCACCCTGCTGTGAACATGGTTCCATCTCCTCCTCCAGCTCCTCCTCCTCCTCATCCTCCTCATCCTCCAGAACTGTGCCCCTGCTGGACAATTGCGTCCCTGGCGTTTGCGTGTGCAGGAACCCACCCTCGGAGCCCCTTGCGAATGACTGCCCTGAAAGCCTTGGAAATGTTACCTCTTCATCCTCCTCCTCCTCCTCATCCTGTGCCACATCCTCTTCCATCATCGCCCGAATTGTTTTTTCAAGGAGGCATAGAAGTGGGATAGTTAAGCTGAGAACGGCGTCATTGCCACTGGCCATGTTGGTGGAGTACTCAAAACAGCGCAACAAGGCACACAGGTCTCGCATGGAGGCCCAGTTATTGGTGGTGAAGTGGTGCTGTTCCGCAGAGCGACTCACGCGTGCGTGCTGCAGCTGAAACTCCACTATGGCCTGCTGCTGCTCGCACAGTCTTTCCAGCATGTGCAAGGTGGAGTTCCACCTTGTGGGCACGTCACATATGAGGCGGTGAGCGGGAAGGCCGAAGTTACGCTGCAGCGCTGCCAGGCGAGCAGCAGCAGGGTGAGAACGCCGAAAGTGCGCACAAACGGCCCGCACTTTCTGCAGCAGCTCTGACATATCGGGGTAGTTTTTAAGGAACCTCTGCACCACCAAATTCAGCACATGCGCCAGGCAAGGGATGTGCGTCAAACCGGCTAGGCCCAGAGCTGCTATGAGATTTCGCCCGTTATCACACACCACCAGGCCGGGCTTGAGGCTCGCTGGCAGCAACCACTCATTTGTCTGCTGTTCCATGCTCCTCCACAACTCCTGCGCGGTGTGTGGTTTGTCCCCCAAACAGGCAAGTTGTAAAACTGCCTGCTGTCGTTTACCCCTGGCCGTGCTGAAGTTGGTGGTGAAGGTGTTACGCTGTCCGGATGAGGAGGCGGTAGAGGATGAGGAAGCGGAGTAGGAGGAGTTACGAACAGGAGGCAAACTGAAGCGCCCTGCAATCCTCGGTGGTGGAAGGACATGCGCCAAATTGCTATCCGCCTCAGGCCCATCCGCCACTGCATTTACCCAGTGTGCCGTTAGGGAGATATAACGCCCCTGACCGTGCTTACTGGTCCACGTATCCGTAGTTAGGTGGACCTTGGCACAGATGGCGTTGCGCAGTGCACACCTGATATTTTCCCCCACTTGGTTGTGCAGGGAAGGGATGGCTTGCCTGGAAAAGTAGTGGCGGCTGGGCACGACGTACTGTGGGACAGCCACCGACATAAGGTTTTTAAAACTGTGCGTCTCCACCAGACGGAATGACAGCATTTCAAAGGCCAATAATTTTGAAATGCTGGCATTCAGGGCCAGGGATCGCGGGTGGGTAGGGGGGTACTTCCTCTTCCTCTCAAGTGTTTGGGAGATGGAAAGCTGAACGCTTCCACGGGACATTGTGGAGATGGTTGTTGGTGACCCAGGTGGTGGTGTTGCTGACAGATCGTCTGTTTGCGGGGTGGCAGGTGCCGGTATCACTACAGATGTGGCTGGAGCGGCCGAGACTGCAGCAGAAGAGGAAGCAGGATGAGCCAGAGACGTTTCTTGGTTTTGAAGGTGTGTACTCCACTGCAGCTCGTGCTTTGCACTTAGATGCCTGATCATGCAGGTTGTGCTCAGGTTGAGAAGGTTCATGCCTCGCTTCAAGCTCTGATTGCACAGGGTGCAAACCACTCGTGTCCTGTCATCAGCACATTTTCTAAAGAACTTCCACGCTAGAGAACTCCTTTGAGCTGACTTTGGTGCGCTCGTTCCCTTGCTGCGTTGGGCAGTAGCGGGCGTAGTGTCTAGGGCACGGCCGCTCCGCTTCTGCACCCTGCTCCCTCTTCTGCTGTGCTGGTGGCTCTGTGCGACCACCGCCTCTTCCTCCAAACTACTCAGGTCACCTGCATGACGTTCATTCCATGTGGGGTCGAGGACCTCATCGTCCTCCACATCATCTTCCACCCAGTCTTCACCCCTGCCCTCCTTGTCGGTCTCCACAATGCTGAACGCCGCAGCAGTTGGCACCTGCGTTTCGTCATCATCGGAGACGTGCTGCGATGATCCTTGCATGTACTCATCTTGAGAAATAAGTGGTTGGGCATCGCTGCACTCAATCTCTTCCACTTCTGGGGCAGGGCTAGGTGGATGGCCCTGGGAAACCCTGCTGACAGAGTCCTCAAAAAGAATAAGAGACTGCTGTATGGCTTGGGGCTCAGACTGCTGGCCTGATTTGCAAGGGGGTGAGGTGAAAGACGGTTGGACATTGGCTGCAGGTGCCAACTCTGACCTTTCTGCAGTAGACTGGGTGGGAGACAATGTGAAGGAACTGGAGGCACTGTCAGCAGCAAACCAATCTACTATCGCCTCAACTTGTTCTGGCCTCATCACTTCTAGGGGCGTTTGATGCCCTACCAAATACTGATGCAGGTTCTGTCGCCTACTCACACTTGAGGAAGGTGTTTCACTTGTGCGTGTAGCTGGCACAGATCGACCATGTCCTCTCCTTGCAACAGGAGCTCTACCAGCAGCACCACGACCCAGGCCACGGCCCTTATTTGACGGTCTCCTCATATTTCTGTAATTTAAGATCTTGCCCTAGAAAGGTTTTTATTGAATAGCGGAATAGAAAATATGATCCAAAAAAAGTGTATGTATATCACACGTACACAACCACACTAGGCCCCAATTACTATTGTTTGTACCCCTAAAAGGCTAGATGAGGAGTAGGGGGAGTATGGAACAGGCAGCACCCTCAAACCTTCAGAAGTATGAGATGAACCCCAACAACTTGGAAAGGTGGATCTCTCTCACACGTACCGACACAGACTATCCCGCAATTCAATTGATCCTCAAAGGTTTTTATTGAATAGCGGAATAGGAAATATGATCAAAAAAAGTGTATGTATCTCGCACGTACACAACCACACTAGGCCCCAATTACTATTGTTTGTACCCCTAAAAGGCTAGATGAGGAGTAGGGGGAGTATGGAACAGGCAGCACCCTCAAACCTTCAGAAGTATGAGATGAACCCCAACAACTTGGAAAGGTGGATCTCTCTCACACGTACCGACACAGACTATCCCGCAATTCAATTGATCCTCAAAGGTTTTTATTGAATAGCGGAATAGGAAATATGATCAAAAAAAGTGTATGTATCTCGCACGTACACAACCACACTAGGCCCCAATTACTATTGTTTGTACCCCTAAAAGGCTAGATGAGGAGTAGGGGGAGTATGGAACAGGCAGCACCCTCAAACCTTCAGAAGTATGAGATGAACCCCAACAACTTGGAAAGGTGGATCTCTCTCACACGTACCGACACAGACTATCCCGCAATTCAATTGATCCTCAAAGGTTTTTATTGAATAGCGGAATAGGAAATATGATCAAAAAAAGTGTATGTATCTCGCACGTACACAACCACACTAGGCCCCAATTACTATTGTTTGTACCCCTAAAAGGCTAGATGAGGAGTAGGGGGAGTATGGAACAGGCAGCACCCTCAAACCTTCAGAAGTATGAGATGAACCCCAACAACTTGGAAAGGTGGATCTCTCTCACACGTACCGACACAGACTATCCCGCAATTCAATTGATCCTCAAAGGTTTTTATTGAATAGCGGAATAGGAAATATGATCAAAAAAAGTGTATGTATCTCGCACGTACACAACCACACTAGGCCCCAATTACTATTGTTTGTACCCCTAAAAGGCTAGATGAGGAGTATGGGGGGTATGGAACAGGCAGCACCCTCAAACCTTCAGAAGTATGAGATGAACCCCAACAACTTGGAAAGGTGGATCTCTCTCACACGTACCAACACAGACTATCCCCCAATTTAACTGATCCCCAAAGGTTTTTGATTAAATAGCGGAATAGAAAATATGATCCAAAAAAAGTGTATGTATATCACACGTACACAACCACACTAGGCCCCAATTACTATTGTTTGTACCCCTAAAAGGCTAGGAGTAGGGGGAGTATGGAACAGGCAGCACCCTCAAACCTTCAGAAGTATGAGATGAACCCCAACAACTTGGAAAGGTGGATCTCTCTCACACGTACCAACACAGACTATCCCCCAATTTAACTGATCCCCAAAGGTTTTTGATTAAATAGCGGAATAGAAAATATGATCCCAAAAAAGTGTATGTATATCACACGTACACAACCACACTAGGCCCCAATTACTATTGTTTGTACCCCTAAAAGGCTAGGAGTAGGGGGAGTATGGAACAGGCAGCACCCTCAAACCTTCAGAAGTATGAGATGAACCCCAACAACTTGGAAAGGTGGATCTCTCTCACACGTACCAACACAGACTATCCCCCAATTTAACTGATCCCCAAAGGTTTTTGATTAAATAGCGGAATAGAAAATATGATCCCAAAAAAGTGTATGTATATCACACGTACACAACCACACTAGGCCCCAATTACTATTGTTTGTACCCCTAAAAGGCTAGGAGTAGGGGGAGTATGGAACAGGCAGCACCCTCAAACCTTCAGAAGTATGAGATGAACCCCAACAACTTGGAAAGGTGGATCTCTCTCACACGTACCAACACAGACTATCCCCCAATTTAACTGATCCCCAAAGGTTTTTGATTAAATAGCGGAATAGAAAATATGATCCCAAAAAAGTGTATGTATATCACACGTACACAACCACACTAGGCCCCAATTACTATTGTTTGTACCCCTAAAAGGCTAGGAGTAGGGGGAGTATGGAACAGGCAGCACCCTCAAACCTTCAGAAGTATGAGATGAACCCCAACAACTTGGAAAGGTGGATCTCTCTCACACGTACCAACACAGACTATCCCCCAATTTAACTGATCCCCAAAGGTTTTTGATTAAATAGCGGAATAGAAAATATGATCCCAAAAAAGTGTATGTATATCACACGTACACAACCACACTAGGCCCCAATTACTATTGTTTGTACCCCTAAAAGGCTAGGAGTAGGGGGAGTATGGAACAGGCAGCACCCTCAAACCTTCAGAAGTATGAGATGAACCCCAACAACTTGGAAAGGTGGATCTCTCTCACACGTACCAACACAGACTATCCCCCAATTTAACTGATCCCCAAAGGTTTTTGATTAAATAGCGGAATAGAAAATATGATCCCAAAAAAGTGTATGTATATCACACGTACACAACCACACTAGGCCCCAATTACTATTGTTTGTACCCCTAAAAGGCTAGGAGTAGGGGGAGTATGGAACAGGCAGCACCCTCAAACCTTCAGAAGTATGAGATGAACCCCAACAACTTGGAAAGGTGGATCTCTCTCACACGTACCAACACAGACTATCCCCCAATTTAACTGATCCCCAAAGGTTTTTGATTAAATAGCGGAATAGAAAATATGATCCCAAAAAAGTGTATGTATATCACACGTACACAACCACACTAGGCCCCAATTACTATTGTTTGTACCCCTAAAAGGCTAGGAGTAGGGGGAGTATGGAACAGGCAGCACCCTCAAACCTTCAGAAGTATGAGATGAACCCCAACAACTTGGAAAGGTGGATCTCTCTCACACGTACCAACACAGACTATCCCCCAATTTAACTGATCCCCAAAGGTTTTTGATTAAATAGCGGAATAGAAAATATGATCCCAAAAAAGTGTATGTATATCACACGTACACAACCACACTAGGCCCCAATTACTATTGTTTGTACCCCTAAAAGGCTAGGAGTAGGGGGAGTATGGAACAGGCAGCACCCTCAAACCTTCAGAAGTATGAGATGAACCCCAACAACTTGGAAAGGTGGATCTCTCTCACACGTACCAACACAGACTATCCCCCAATTTAACTGATCCCCAAAGGTTTTTTGATTAAATAGCGGAATAGAAAATATGATCCCAAAAAAGTGTATGTATATCACACGTACACAACCACACTAGGCCCCAATTACTATTGTTTGTACCCCTAAAAGGCTAGGAGTAGGGGGAGTATGGAACAGGCAGCACCCTCAAACCTTCAGAAGTATGAGATGAACCCCAACAACTTGGAAAGGTGGATCTCTCTCACACGTACCAACACAGACTATCCCCCAATTTAACTGATCCCCAAAGGTTTTTGATTAAATAGCGGAATAGAAAATATGATCCCAAAAAAGTGTATGTATATCACACGTACACAACCACACTAGGCCCCAATTACTATTGTTTGTACCCCTAAAAGGCTAGGAGTAGGGGGAGTATGGAACAGGCAGCACCCTCAAACCTTCAGAAGTATGAGATGAACCCCAACAACTTGGAAAGGTGGATCTCTCTCACACGTACCAACACAGACTATCCCCCAATTTAACTGATCCCCAAAGGTTTTTGATTAAATAGCGGAATAGAAAATATGATCCCAAAAAAGTGTATGTATATCACACGTACACAACCACACTAGGCCCCAATTACTATTGTTTGTACCCCTAAAAGGCTAGGAGTAGGGGGAGTATGGAACAGGCAGCACCCTCAAACCTTCAGAAGTATGAGATGAACCCCAACAACTTGGAAAGGTGGATCTCTCTCACACGTACCAACACAGACTATCCCCCAATTTAACTGATCCCCAAAGGTTTTTGATTAAATAGCGGAATAGAAAATATGATCCCAAAAAAGTGTATGTATATCACACGTACACAACCACACTAGGCCCCAATTACTATTGTTTGTACCCCTAAAAGGCTAGGAGTAGGGGGAGTATGGAACAGGCAGCACCCTCAAACCTTCAGAAGTATGAGATGAACCCCAACAACTTGGAAAGGTGGATCTCTCTCACACGTACCAACACAGACTATCCCCCAATTTAACTGATCCCCAAAGGTTTTTGATTAAATAGCGGAATAGAAAATATGATCCCAAAAAAGTGTATGTATATCACACGTACACAACCACACTAGGCCCCAATTACTATTGTTTGTACCCCTAAAAGGCTAGGAGTAGGGGGAGTATGGAACAGGCAGCACCCTCAAACCTTCAGAAGTATGAGATGAACCCCAACAACTTGGAAAGGTGGATCTCTCTCACACGTACCAACACAGACTATCCCCCAATTTAACTGATCCCCAAAGGTTTTTGATTAAATAGCGGAATAGAAAATATGATCCCAAAAAAGTGTATGTATATCACACGTACACAACCACACTAGGCCCCAATTACTATTGTTTGTACCCCTAAAAGGCTAGGAGTAGGGGGAGTATGGAACAGGCAGCACCCTCAAACCTTCAGAAGTATGAGATGAACCCCAACAACTTGGAAAGGTGGATCTCTCTCACACGTACCAACACAGACTATCCCCCAATTTAACTGATCCCCAAAGGTTTTTGATTAAATAGCGGAATAGAAAATATGATCCCAAAAAAGTGTATGTATATCACACGTACACAACCACACTAGGCCCCAATTACTATTGTTTGTACCCCTAAAAGGCTAGGAGTAGGGGGAGTATGGAACAGGCAGCACCCTCAAACCTTCAGAAGTATGAGATGAACCCCAACAACTTGGAAAGGTGGATCTCTCTCACACGTACCAACACAGACTATCCCCCAATTTAACTGATCCCCAAAGGTTTTTGATTAAATAGCGGAATAGAAAATATGATCCCAAAAAAGTGTATGTATATCACACGTACACAACCACACTAGGCCCCAATTACTATTGTTTGTACCCCTAAAAGGCTAGGAGTAGGGGGAGTATGGAACAGGCAGCACCCTCAAACCTTCAGAAGTATGAGATGAACCCCAACAACTTGGAAAGGTGGATCTCTCTCACACGTACCAACACAGACTATCCCCCAATTTAACTGATCCCCAAAGGTTTTTGATTAAATAGCGGAATAGAAAATATGATCCCAAAAAAGTGTATGTATATCACACGTACACAACCACACTAGGCCCCAATTACTATTGTTTGTACCCCTAAAAGGCTAGGAGTAGGGGGAGTATGGAACAGACAGCACCCTCAAACCTTCAGAAGTATGAGATGAACCCCAACAACTTGGAAAGGTGGATCTCTCTCACACGTACCAACACAGACTATCCCCCAATTTAACTGATCCCCAAAGGTTTTTGATTAAATAGCGGAATAGAAAATATGATCCCAAAAAAGTGTATGTATATCACACGTACACAACCACACTAGGCCCCAATTACTATTGTTTGTACCCCTAAAAGGCTAGGAGTAGGGGGAGTATGGAACAGGCAGCACCCTCAAACCTTCAGAAGTATGAGATGAACCCCAACAACTTGGAAAGGTGGATCTCTCTCACACGTACCAACACAGACTATCCCCCAATTTAACTGATCCCCAAAGGTTTTTGATTAAATAGCGGAATAGAAAATATGATCCCAAAAAAGTGTATGTATATCACACGTACACAACCACACTAGGCCCCAATTACTATTGTTTGTACCCCTAAAAGGCTAGGAGTAGGGGGAGTATGGAACAGGCAGCACCCTCAAACCTTCAGAAGTATGAGATGAACCCCAACAACTTGGAAAGGTGGATCTCTCTCACACGTACCAACACAGACTATCCCCCAATTTAACTGATCCCCAAAGGTTTTTGATTAAATAGCGGAATAGAAAATATGATCCCAAAAAAGTGTATGTATATCACACGTACACAACCACACTAGGCCCCAATTACTATTGTTTGTACCCCTAAAAGGCTAGGAGTAGGGGGAGTATGGAACAGGCAGCACCCTCAAACCTTCAGAAGTATGAGATGAACCCCAACAACTTGGAAAGGTGGATCTCTCTCACACGTACCAACACAGACTATCCCCCAATTTAACTGATCCCCAAAGGTTTTTGATTAAATAGCGGAATAGAAAATATGATCCCAAAAAAGTGTATGTATATCACACGTACACAACCACACTAGGCCCCAATTACTATTGTTTGTACCCCTAAAAGGCTAGGAGTAGGGGGAGTATGGAACAGGCAGCACCCTCAAACCTTCAGAAGTATGAGATGAACCCCAACAACTTGGAAAGGTGGATCTCTCTCACACGTACCAACACAGACTATCCCCCAATTTAACTGATCCCCAAAGGTTTTTGATTAAATAGCGGAATAGAAAATATGATCCCAAAAAAGTGTATGTATATCACACGTACACAACCACACTAGGCCCCAATTACTATTGTTTGTACCCCTAAAAGGCTAGATGAGGAGTAGGGGGAGTATGGAACAGGCAGCACCCTCAAACCTTCAGAAGTATGAGATTGTGTTCACTGTACCCCACAAAGATTGAGTTCACTGCACCCCACAATGATTGTGTTCACTGCACCCCACAAAGATTGTGTTCACTGCACCTCACAAAGATTGTGTTCACTGTACCCCCCAAAGATTGTGTTCACTGCACCCCACAAAGATTCTGTTCACTGTACCCCACAAAGATTGTGTTCACTGCACCCCAAAAAGATTGTGTTCACTGCACCCCAAAAAGGATGTTGTTCACTGCACCCCAAAAAGGATGTTGTTCACTCCACCCCAAAAAGATTGTGTTCACTGCACCCCACAAAGATTGTGTTCACTGCACCCCAAAAAGATTGTGTTCACTGCACCCCAAAAATGATTTTGTTCACTGCACCCCAAAAAGGATTTTGTTCACTGCACCCCAAAAAGGATGTTGTTCACTCCACCCCAAAAAGATTGTGTTCACTGCACCCCAAAAAGATTGTGTTCACTGCACCCCACAAAGGATTTTGTTCACTGCACCCCAAAAAGATTGTGTTCACTGCACCCCAAAAAGGATGTTGTTCACTGCACCCCAAAAAGGATTTTGTTCACTGCACCCCAAAAAGATTGTGTTCACTGCACCCCACAAAGGATTTTGTTCACTGCACCCCACAAAGATTGTGTTCACTGCACACCAAAAAGGATTGTGTTCACTGCACCCCAAAAAGATTTTGTTCACTGCACCCCAAAAAGATTGTGTTCACTGCAGCCCAAAAAGATTGTGTTCACTGCAGCCCAAAAAGATTGTGTTCACTGCAGCCCAAAAAGATTGTGTTCACTGCAGCCCAAAAAGATTGTGTTCACTGCAGCCCAAAAAGATTGTGTTCACTGCAGCTCACACACAGAAAAATGGATGTGGATCACTGACACCTGCCTATCTCCAATCCCACACCACACAGCAATATCGATTGTAGTTTGTAGAACACAGTTTCCCTAAAATTCAGCAGACTCTGTCCCTAACAGGATTGAGAAGAGATCGTAGATCAGGATTGAGTGCAGACCCCACCCCCCACACAGCAATATCGATTGTAGTTTGTAGAAGACACTGACCCTATAATTCAGCAGACTCTATCCCTAAAATGCCTACAACTCGCCCTGCCTAAACACTCCGACCTGTCCCTCAATTCTATCCGGACACAAATGGTTTTTTCCTGCCTATCTTTCCCTAATCAGCAGCCAGCACGTTGATGTGTGCTCTGTCCCTGAATCTAAGCAGCATAATGACGCCGCTGCGGCTGCCTCGAACTTATAAAGACTTGGTCACATGCTTCAGACGGCCAATCACAGCTACTGAGACATTTGCAGGCATGGCTGGGATGGCTTAAGGCACACCAGTTAAACGATTGTTGATTGGCTGTTGAAAGCCCGCCATGAAAAGAGCGCCAAAGCATGCAAAACCCGGAAATAAAACGACCAAACACGGATTTTTACCCGAACATACAGTAAAGTGTCCGTGTCCGTGTTCGGGTACAAAAAATCCAATTATTCGGTACGAACACGAATAATACAGTCCGTGTTCGCTCAACACTACTCTTAGTGCCTCCTGGGCCTTCCGTCAACAGTCGTCAGTGGTTCAGGTGTCCAAGGCAGCTACATGGTCATCTGTGCACACATTCACAAAGTTTTATAAGGCAGATGTCCTTTCATCTTTGGATGCTGCGTTTGCCTGCAAAGTTTTGCAGGCTGTGGTTGCAGAGGCTTCTGCCTCTTGAGGGTGTATTTTTTCCTGGTGGTGAGCTCCAGTTGTTCCTGGTTGAGCTCCTAGTTTACCTGGTTGGCAATGTTTAGCACTTGTTGGGAATTATATCTATTTTTGTGTTTTTTCCCACCCCTCATACTGACACTGCTTTGGGATGTCCCAAGGGTTTAAGAAGGTATGGAGCTGTGTCCGTCTGTGAAAAAAAAAGAGAAAACTGGATTTTTGTGTTACCATAAAATCCTTTTCTCTGAGGTTTACTGTCGGACACAGCACCCGCCCCTCTTTTTGGTTGAGTTATGTATTCTTCTGACACTGCTTGTTACAAACTGAATTCCTATAGCAGAAAGTGAGGGTATACCCACTGGGACTGCCTCAGGGGCATAGCCAAACTTGTTTCCCCCTAGTCCTACTCCTGAATAGAGATCAGCAAGAAGATATGGAGCTGTGTCTACCGGTGAACCTCAGAGAAAAGGATTTTATGGTAAGACAAAAAAACTGTTTTTTTTTTACTTTTGGGATAGAGATTTTACATACATTTATCAAAAGCTGACCATTGTAAGCAACTGTGGTAAATGGTTTGTCCCAATCCTGTAACTGCTACTTTCGCTGGACAGCTTGTTCTGTTATAGTTAAAAAATAGTACACACAGATCAAAATTTGTCTGGTTCATCAGGAACAGGATGACTTTTGATCCATGTGTAACCCTCTGTTCATCAGAAACCAATTGTTAGACAGGCTTTCGTCATATGGTCCTGCTTGGAAACCAGCATTAGGTCATCTGCTGCTGTAGGGCTGATCAGTGTATTCTGGCAGTCCACATTGCTTGTGTGGATGCAGGAATCTGTGAGTCTTTTTTTTTTTTTTGTTAAATTGGTTGGTGCCTTTTATATCTGTCCGTAGTTTAGATTTAAGAAGAGCAGCCCCTATACTTCCTCTCATTGGAAATGGTATTGTGATCATGTGATGTGTCAATTTCAAATATAAATGATTTTTGGCTTTGTTCTTTATGCTGATACATGGGTACAAGCTGGTTGGTATGTTAAGGGCCACTGTGTATGCTGGATGCAGAAGGTGGCACATGAAAACTGCTAAGTAAATGGATATTAACTAGAAGAAAATGGGAGATATGAAGACTGGCTGTTCTTCTGAAATGTAGATGATGTTTGACAACTGTCCAGAATAAAGATGGGACAGAAAACATTTGTTCGGCGGAATAATCTTTACATTTATCTCTTGGTGGCACATCTCCCAGAGGTGTTTCATCATCATTAAGCCTTTCAGGCTTCGATATTAATTTCCATACATTGCAGCTTTTCAAGGATTCCACATTTTGAAATTAGAAGAAAAATGCATAATAAAAAACTTGGCACACGTGGAGCAGAATGCAAAACGAAGATGGCTATGGTGGAAGCTCAGTTACAAAAAAATGTTGGTGTTTGCCGAGGTTATTAATAACATATTTCTATTAGTAAAAGGAAGCTTTATCTACAAATTTATTCTTAAAGGTTTTGGGCTTTCAGTCACTAGACATTTCTGTTGTCATTTATTTTTTTATTGACGCTATACAGCTGGAAGTTTTAATCAGTTATTTTTTCTATGTACATTATTTACCCAGCATTGCTTGGCTTAATAAAATATTTGCATCCAAAAGCATTAACGGGGTCTCTTCCATCAGATCTCACATGTGCGAAGATACATTTTAAAGTAGAACTCCAGGTCTACTGGACACATTACATTTGAAAGCTTTTTTTACTGAATGCTTGTGCAGATTCCTATCTACCTCTAAATTCCAGGTACACAGGAATTTACATTTCTCGATCAGTTTTCACCCATTGTGCCCCCTTATCGTTAGGTGCAGAGTTAGTTTTTTTCTGTGTTACAGACTATTCTGCCTTTTGAAAATTCTACTTACCTGACCATCTTTTGCTTTATTACTTGGAGTCACAGAACCAGAACATAACATGTTATTACTTTTTCCATGGCAGAACAGTATTAAAGTGTTACTAAACCCAGGACCCTGCATTCACTATATCTGGTCTCTCACGGTACACAGAACATGGAAATGCGTTTACTTAAGGAAATGTAAACTGCTAAATACCATTTCTCATCAGCAGTATATAGCAGTCTTGTGACTTCTATCAATGTCTAGTTCAGTGGTTCTTAACCTGGGTTCGATCAAACCCCAGGGGTTCGGTGAGTCAGTTTTGCGGGTTCGGCGGAGGTCAAGACAAGAAAAGCGGCCGAAGTTAAGTTATCCCAAATTCCTCTTTGAAATGACACTATCAGCGACAGAATAGAGGACATGAGCAAAGACATCTTTCCTCAAAGAGTTGCAGATCTGATTTCAAGCCCCGGCAAAATTCAGCCTCCAACTCGACGAGACCACAGACGTTTCCAATCTAAGCCAGCTTGCAGTATTCGTGCGCTATGCGAAAGACGACGTTATAAAGGAAGATTTTTTATTTTGTAAGCCTCTTACAACAACAACTAAGGCAGCAGTGAAGAAACTTGTCGATGACTTCTTCAAAGACAACAATCTTTTGTGGGATATGGTTTCTGCAGTTTGTTCGGATGGAGCTCCAGCCATGCTGGGAAGACAGTCTGGTTTTGGTGCGCTAGTGAAAGCCGATGCACCACACATTGTTACGCATTGTATTCTGCAATGGTTTTGTTCTTTGTTCTTAATGGTTTTGTTCTTTAATGGTTTTGTTCATTTTGTGCACCTATATATAAATATATACCCAGAGGCGTAACTAGAACCTTCAGGGCCCCGGTGCAAGAAACCATGAAGGGCCCCCCGGACCCATGGCTGGGGCCCTTCCCTTCAAGCCTGGGGCTCTTCCCACTGATCTTTGGACCCTTTACTCTCGTTGCGGGGCCCTTTATCACGGTCCGGCAGCGGGACCCTTTCACAAGTCCTGCAAAGACAGCAGAACACAAGTGAACTGGATAGGAGGGGTGGCGGGGACAGCATACAGAAGAACCAATCTCCTTCATTTTCCTCCGGCAGCTACTGGAGGAAAAAGGAGGAAAGTGATTTCTCTACATGCTGCCCCCATCGCCCCTCCTATCCAGGTGTACAGGGGAGCAGCACAGGCCCCCTGGAGCATGGGGCCCGGTTGCAATTGCACCCCCTGCAACCCCTGTAGTTACGCCTCTGTATATACCTAAATATATACCTATGTTTTGAATTTGAAAAAAATCATATTTTATTTTTCCAATTAAGAAGGGTTCGGTGAAAGCACATATGAAACTGGTGGGGTTCAGTACCTCCAACAAGGTTAAGAACCACTGGTCTAGTTAAAGCCTGTAGGAAGAGTTGTCATTCTACTCTAACTGTCCTGTGAGGCTGCAGGACCCCTGACTGGACAGTGCTGATTGGCCCTGTATGAACCGACCACATGCAACCCCCCCCCAAAAAAAAAAAAACTCTAGCAATACACACCAAACTGAGAATGTGCAGAGTGACTCCAAAGGCTCTGTAGTATCAGGAGATGGTTTGGGGACAGTGTAAGAAGGATAGGATCAGAGAAGACAGGATCAAACAGCCTTTTTACACCATGCGGATGATTAACCCCTTAGATTCCACAGTGAGTATAACAAGCATGCTTTACTGCATATACAGACTGATTTTGCTGTTGTGGGTTTAGTAACACTTTAAAGCTAGATGGTAAGCATCATAATCATGTGGTTAGAATTTACAGATAAATATCTGCATTTGCAGCTTCCATAATTATCTTATCTTCATCAGGTGCATCTAGTAATTGTGATATTTTTGCTCTGGTTTTCTGCTGAAAACTCCAACTCGCCAAAATCTCCAACCATGTCCCTTCTTGTGACTCTACAGCAGGAATAATTGGAGATTTTGACAGAGTTGCTGTTTTCACAGACCACGGGCTGCCTGTACACCAAGGTACATGGCCAGTTACCTCTTTTCACAGAACACAGAGTAAAAGCCTGTACACACGCACCGAATGTCGGCCGAACGATCGGCCGTCTTTTGTCCGGTGCTGTCCTGTCGGCTGAAAACTACAAAAGACTGCACATGAATTTTGTCGGTCAACAACAGCCGAATGCAGTAGTGATGTCATGTGATGGTTAACTTTCCGTGTGTTTTTTCTTTTCTGAGCATGCCCAGTCTTGCTAATCGGCTGTTTGTCGACCGAATTCTGTACTGACTGGCGAACAATCGGCCGTTCTGGTGACGGCCAACAAAAATTTTAATGCCTGCACACCCGATTCTGTTCGGCCGAAAAGTCACTGTCGGTTATTGGAAGCATCATACTAACAAGCCGACAATCGGCCGATTGTTCGGCGGCCGAATATTTACGGCCGACAATAGCTACGTGTGTACGGGACTTAAGAAGGAACAAAGTTGTCACTGCCTTGGAAGCAGCCATGTTTTTTGGTTAGTAGGGGGTGTTACTAGCAATGTCCAGTTATTATAGCGTGTACCGTAGTGCACAGGTTGCCGGTGGTCTGTGAAAACAGCAACTTGTCGAAATCTCCAAATATTCCTGCTGTAGAGTCACAGGAAGTGACGTGGTTGGAGTTTTTGGCGAGTTGGAGTTTTTGTCAAAACACCAGAAGACAACCTCAGCATATGTAAACAAACAGCTCAGAAACTGACATTGGGAGCAACTGTCATGCACACAACCTCAGCAGATTTGTTTACATTCGCTAAATGCTCTTTGGGAACACATTTTCCTGTACGCACTTTCAATTACAGCTGATGTAGCTGAGGGAGAAAAGCAGAACGAGAAGAATCTGACACACTCATAAGTGATACATTCATCTCATATTTCCCCCGACTTTAACTCTGCAATAAGTTAAAAAAAAAAATTGCCAAGAGGCGGAAAAAAGTTACAAACAAAGCACTGTCATATTTTTTTAAGTTATAGGGCATATTTATAAAGCAGTGAGTGTGACATTCACTAAATAATTACAAGAGGTTAATCATTCCCTGTATTTGGAAACAAAGGCCCCAACAGGATCCAAATGAATATTTTTCACTTTCATTAGATTTTTTTTCTTTAAATTTAGGGTACAAAACTTAGCATAAGAAAACTTTTTGTAGTTGCCAAGGAGATGTTAGACAGATGGAACATAGCTATTGAGAATATAAAAATGTCCAACATTATGAATTAATATTAATAAACAAAACATGTAGCCTGCAAGTTATGCTGGCCATACACTATACGAAAAATCGGCCGAAATTCGGTCATTTGGACAGTTCTTTAGTTTTTCGGTCAGTTAATAGGCACGAATCAGTAATCGGTTGTGACGATTTTGAGCCGAAAAAAGGAAGGACAAGTTTGGAAATTTAACGATAAATTGAAAGGTTAATGTGTTTCTCGTCCAAACTGTTTGCACTATGTATATGTGAAAAAACGAATAAAAAACTGATTCATTTATGTCCATTAAATGATTTATCGGCCATTACATGATGGCATGATCATTTGCTCTCACGGCCGAGTGTTCATTTTTCAAAAATGAGTTTGAACGATTTTTTGTATAGTGTATGGCCAACATTAGAGTAGATATCAATGAGCCAGGTAAATTTGTTGCAGGCCTTAAAACAACAAGCAGATCAAAACATCAAGTCTGAATAAACAGCATGATCTGTTACATGGAAATAAAAAAAAAAAAGGAAAAAGAAAAGAAGGATGTTCAAAGTAAGAAGGTGGGAAAGAGAGGTGAGGTGCGGGGGAGTGGAGTGAGTGTTGGGGTGAATGTTACTTTCACTGCTTTATAAATATACACCATAATGTTTGGTCTGGCTATAAGAACTTTTTTAAGCCTACTCCTAAAACGAAACATTAACCACTTGCCGACCGCCCGCGGTGGTATTACTGCAGCAGGGCGGCTCGGCTGCGCTCAGTCATGTAGTACTACGTGACTGAGTGCATGTGGTTTTCGGCAGCGCGTGCACCCCGTTGGAGCCATTCTCCCGCTGTGTTTAGACACAGCGGGGGGCGGGCCGCGGGAGGAGTGGTGGCGATTGTTGCTGCCCTCCCACGATCGTCTGAGAAACTGAGAGAAGACCCGCCTGCTTATGTAAACAAAGCAGACGGGTCTTCTGTCAGACAGGCAGGGAGAGATCAGCAGTTTTAGCTTAGCTGAAACTGCAATCTCTCTGTGCCTGTCACAGAACCCCCCCCCCCCACAGGGAGTTAGCATTTTAGGCATACATTTAAGCCCTTTGATCACCCCAAGTATTAACCCCTCCCCTGCCAGTGTCATTTATACAGTAACAGTGCATATTATTTAGCACTGATTACTGTATTAGTGTCACTGGTCCCCAAAAATGTCAGTTAGGGGTCCGATCTGTCCGCCGCAATGTCGCAGTCCCACTAAAAATCGCTGATTGCCGCCATTACTAATAAAAAATAAATAATAAAAAGTTCAAAAATCTATCCCGTAGTTTGTAAATGCTATAACTTTTGCGCAAACCAATTAAAATATGCTTTTTGGGATTTTTTTTTACCAAAAATATGTATCAGAATACAAATTGGCCTAAACTGATAAAAAAATTCAATTGTTTCATTTTTTTTTTTTGGGAATGTTTTATAGCAGAATGTAAATAAAATATTTCTTTTTTTTCAAAATTGTCGCTCTTTTTTTTGTTTATAGCGCAAAATTTTAAAACGGCAGAGGTGATCAAATACCACCAAAAGAAAGCTCTATTTGTGGGGAAAAAAAGACACCAATTGTATTTGGGTACAGCGTCACATGACCTTCCGGGGCTGAAGTGGTTAAAGTAAATTTAACAACAATATTAATACTGTAAGGAGAAATGATGTATTATCACAAAAGCAAAACAGGTACAATACAAAGATTAAAACATACAACATTGGAACATCTGAATCCAGAGAAAAAGAGAAAACAAAAGGGGGAATATATAAACAGTATGGTACATTCAGAATGTTCTAGATTACAATAGGTAATAAGGGTGGAGCGAATGGTGTTTGACTTTTTATATAAATGGAGAAGAGCAAAGGCTTGTGTTGATGGGAAAGTAAGAATGAGAAGAAGAAAAGTGAGGAGGAAAGTAATAGGGAATGAAGGGGGGGGGGGGGGGTGAGAGTCGTCGACTGGTGTGCACATTGTAAAGTTCTTGAATGTACAATAGCAGGTACATTTCAGAAAGGCATAAATGCATGGAGGGTATCTATTGCTCCTATTTGTATAGTTGTGAAGTTTTAAATTCGAACCAGTGGGCCCATTTTTTGGTGTGCTGTTGTATCTTGCCTCTAGAAATGTACGTTCCTCTAGAAGGAACAGGGAGTCAGCTTTACGTATCCATTGGGACAACGAGAGGATCTCTGCTAGGCCCCAGAAATTAGGTATCAGGCCTTTAGAGGCATTTAGAAGGTGTGGTACAAAAATAACATTTATAAGGTTGATAATAGCACCAATATTTTCTGGCGCAAAATACAAATTATAACTCAAATTTACTTTTAAAATTTCACACCTGAGGTATTGTATCTAAAGCTAATGATCTGGAACCTTGGCCCTTGTTTAGATGGTCTTACTGATAGACACAATTATGAGTTAAACACACACTGTAAATGTAAGGATTTACTTTTAGGAAATCCCTTTTACTACAGGCTTCTGAACCACCTGGGAGCAGGAAATTATGTCTTCCTGTGTCTCAACTGAGAAAATAACAGGGATATACAGAATAATCCACTGTGTACTGTGAAGAAGAAAATGAGATGACACAAAACTCTGGGTAAACAATTGATAAGATATAGAGTGAAGGCGTCTGAAACAGGCCTTTTTTTTTTAGTAAAGTAAATAAAAAGTAAAATCCTAGATGCAGCTGCATGACACTCACTTCTAGAGTTCATAATGGGTCAGATAATTCTTGTTTCTTCTAACATTGGTGGACAGTTTACACATAAGTTTACACGTTTAATTGTGAATATATTATATCTTTTATTCATGCTCAAATATCATACCCTGCACTATTAGGCTCGGTTCACACTGGGGCGGCACGACTCCTTACTACTTCGGGGGCGACTTGTGCATTCCCATGCACCACGACTTCGGAGCGACTTGCATGGACTTCACATAATGGAAATCTATGCAAGTCGCTCCGAGGTCGCCCTGAAGTAGTACAGGACCCTTTTTCTAAGTCGGAGTGACTTGTGTCGCTCCTATTAGAACGGGTCCTGTAGCAGTCAATGGACTGCGAGGGAGCGCGGCTTGTCAGGCTGACAAGTCGCCTGACAAGTCACGCTAGTGTGGATCGAGACTTATGGGAGTGTTTTTACATATTTGTAACAACTTATTCTCAAAATGATGTAACCTTTTGCTATGCTATTTAGAGGGTTTCCCGTTTGTTGATCTTATTTTTTCTGTAAAAAAAAAAAAATCCCCCATAATCACTATGATGGTCTGTATTGTAAATGTTTAACTTTTAACAGAACCTGATAAGGAAAACCTGCCAGGAAATTAAGTTACCTGGTATCCCCAGACAGTGGGGCATAAAGTGGTTGCATAAAGCTGCAAAAACCTTTTAAATTTCACATTTTTGGCTCATTTCCACATTAAGTTGGGAGGTGGTGAAACCTTGTGGTTGAGGTTTGGTTTTACCATCCCTCAAATTCCACCCCTTTAGCTGTAGAGGCAGTGGCTATGGGTGTACACATGCCGTGGCTGTGATGCTTTGCTCTTCAGTAGTGTATGGAATTATACCCCCTGTACACCCACCGATCATGACCTATTCAAGTGAATAGGGGTGCTTGTGTGAGGTCCAAGGGATTCAAGCAGGTGGCGAGGAGATGATACAGTCTTTATGGTAACACTAACTGGTGTAGTGGTGATAAGGGACCCTGTAACTAATGTGGCGGTGATAAGGGACACTGTAACTGGTGTGGTGGTGATTAAGGACAATATGACTGGTGTGGTGGGGATCAGGGACTGGTGACAGCATGTAAAAAAAAAAAGTATATAACTGTGACCTCTGTGATTGGTCACAGCAGCCCAGTACCGTCATCTAGAGAGCACAATATGTCCACCAGCATGAGCACTGCTCCTGTCTGCCCATTTATATGCTTCACCACCTCAATATTGGGCACTTCCACCTCCTTCCTTCCAAGACCAATTTTCAGTATGAAATTGTTATCATTTTGTTCACACAAATAAAGCTTTCTTTTTGAAGGTATTTATTCACCACTGGATATAAAAGAAATAGGGGTGATGGCGCTGCCTATATAATTTAGATATAATAAAAAGCTGTGCTGCAAAGTGCCTTAAACTAAAAGCAATAATGTGTAATATTCAAACAATAATATATTTCATAAAAACTTCAATTAAGTGCAAGTGCAAGGTATAAAAGTGCCTGCAGAAAGATTAGAAAGTGACTGGTGCAATGATGTATGAGCAATAAATAATATTTAACATGCAATATTAATGTGCTAAAAAATATATAATGTGCTAAAAAGTATAAAATATAATACTATATAAAGTGAGCTGTTCCACTAATACCACGTGTTGGTATGGGGAATAAAAAAGTGCCAACAGAGCAACAATAGAAAAAAGTTATTATTTTAAAAAATACAGCTTGCAATGTTCAATAAGAAAGATCCAGTAGAAAAGTCTATTTCATGTGCGGTGACTTCAAAAGCAATAAAAGTGACAACACTCGGAACAAACCGACACTCAGGTGGAAAGGTGACCCCGTGGTGGGTGGTAAGGTGCTGGGATTCCTTTGATAAAATTGCACACTTACCAGAGACACCCACCCCACACAGGGGTATAGAGCGGGTGTATTTATGGGTCTGGCAACCTAGCGGTAATCCGACAGGACCCTTTCCAAATTGCTACCCAATAAACCTGCGTTTATATACAGAAAGGCACCTTCACTACGAAATCAATTGGTGCACAACGTGGTGGATCCACCTAAACCAGTGAAGATGTTCAAAGACCTTAAGGGGTTCATTAGGTGCAAAAGATGCTTGGCCTGTAAGACTAACCCAAAACAACCGAGGAAAATATTACAATTTAAATCGAGAACAACAGGGGAAAATTTCAATATTAATAAACTTATTACTTGCCAGACAGACCATGTTACATATTTGGTGGAATGTCCCTGCCGTTTACAATATGTGGGTAGGACCACCAGACCGTTATGTGTCAGAATTAGAGAGCATATTAAAAATATCCGTCTAGGTTTTCCTAAGCACAGCCTGTCTAGGCATTTTGCGGAGAAGCATAATAAGGACCCTAGAGGCCTCACTTTCTGTGGCATCGATTGTATATCCGCACATTGGCGAGGAGACAACAAAACAAGAAAGATCTCCAAAAATGAAACTTTATGGATCTATAGATTACATACACTACAGCCTAAAGGCCTAAATTTAGATATCGATTTAAATTGTTTTATTTCTAATTTTTAGTATTCATTTTTATCTGTGCAACTTGGGATTATTCAATACTTTTTAGATCTAGTTAACATTTGTGACATATTGGGACATGACACATACATGTGAGACGTCCTAGTGTAACTTCATTTAAATTATGCGTGCCATATGGAAATAAGTTCCACATATGATTATTACATTTATTAGATTTAACACTAGATATTTGCAACACTTTTACCCCCATGCAGTTCCTATCCGCCTCTTAGTTAAACATTTTAATACATTTTAATATTCTTTTTAAAATATTTAATATATTTCTAAAATCATGTGAATTCAATATATTTATTTATTGACATTATTTCGTGTAGTTCTGCCCATGTCCACTAGATGTCTCCCAATTAATTTCCCCATCGTAAACACAGTTTAAAACTACATATACCCGTCTTCTATACTTCCCCCCCCCCCCGTTTTAATATTTTCACATTTTTTATATTCTTTACATTCATCTTCTTCCTATATATATATTTTTACATTTTTTATTTTTTATTTCTTATTTCTTTATATTTTATATTTTATTAACAGTTACTTTTATCGACATGTATTGATGTTTATATATAAACTTTCTTATGTATTCGAATACCGAATGTATATTACTTTTCCGGAAATATGTATATGCATGACCAGGAACCATTTTACACTGATTTTTATATATATCGCCTCGCTAAGAGTTTTTTAATATATTCGGACGGAGTCATCTCTGCTTTATACATAGTTTTTTCATTCTAGCAGGCGCCATGTTTACGTAGTCCGCCCGGACTGCACAACAAATCAGGAAGCTCTATCATGGTTGCCTGGTTACCGCATACATATTTAAGGGAAGCTTGCCGGACGTGACTTGACGCTGCTGATGACGTACAAGCTACGAAACGCGTACAGCGTGTCAAGTCATTTCCGGTAAACCTATATGGGAACGAGGCTTGGATCGCAAGCGCTCGGACAATACAGTCACGCTCGTTTTTTTCCTGTTTAATGTGAGTACCTTTTCAAATTTCTGCTCAATAAAGCATATCGCGGAATTACACTATGTCCACCATTTATTTTCTGGTTTAAATATCGGGAGTGGAGCTGAGTGGATCCCTCGGAATATACCTAGGCAGGAAGGCACACAGGGGACCATCCTAGGGTACATCCATACCAGGACCAGCCTGATCCTCGGCACACGCCCTCCACCCAGGGATAGGAGGATACCGCTAGGTTGCCAGACCCATAAATACACCCGCTCTATACCCCTGTGTGGGGTGGGTGTCTCTGGTAAGTGTGCAATTTTATCAAAGGAATCCCAGCACCTTACCACCCACCACGGGGTCACCTTTCCACCTAAGTGTCGGTTTGTTCCGAGTGTTGTCACTTTTATTGCTTTTGAAGTCACCGCACATGAAATAGACTTTTCTACTGGATCTTTCTTATTGAACATTGCAAGCTGTATTTTTTAAAATAATAACTTTTTTCTATTGTTGCTCTGTTGGCACTTTTTTATTCCCCATACCAACACGTGGTATTAGTGGAACAGCTCACTTTATATAGTATTATATTTTATACTTTTTAGCACATTATATATTTTTTAGCACATTAATATTGCATGTTAAATATTATTTATTGCTCATACATCATTGCACCAGTCACTTTCTAATCTTTCTGCAGGCACTTTTATACCTTGCACTTGCACTTAATTGAAGTTTTTATGAAATATATTATTGTTTGAATATTACACATTATTGCTTTTAGTTTAAGGCACTTTGCAGCACAGCTTTTTATTATATCTAAATTATATAGGCAGCGCCATCACCCCTATTTCTTTTATATCCAGTGCATAGTCTCCGGACTATCATCCAGGGAGGCTGCAGCCTATTTTTATATATATATATATATATATTTTATATTTCATACATTTACTACATATTTTTTATTTATTTATTTATACACACATTTTTTCACTTAATTATTCACTTATCTATCCACTTAATCCATAGCGCGGAAGTTCTCATTTTTCTTATATCTACATACCTCTTTGGGGTATGACTAACTCTGCAGCAATGGATCTATTTGGATATGTCACTAACAGAGAGATTAACATAGAAGATATTTTTAATCAAGAAACAGTTGCCAATAGACATGACATGGAAGGTTTATTTAAACAACTTAAACATGCATTAGAAAAACAGCTCAGAGTATGGTGGGACATATCCATCCTTAGAATGTATATTAAAGAAAAAATCACTCCTAGGAGACTGAGATGGGATGTGAATCCCAATGATGGGTTAGATGATGCCTTATTGGCAGATGAGTGGTATGTCTTTTTTAATAGGTGCGAGACAGAACTTCTGACACTTATTATTAAAAGGAGACAAGTGAAATTACGGAATATAGAAACGAATATCACCAATTTAAAAACCGCACTAACACCATACGCAGAGCTTAACGAATATAAGAATAAGGAGAAAGAATTACATTCCTACATCAATAAGTATGATACAGCATTGCAGTTAAAGAAACAGAAAAAATTTAGCAGAGACGTTAACGATTACAAAAAACACAAAGTATATAAATGGCAATCAAGAGAGGTGGAAGAAATGGAAATTCCCGCCACACCCACTATCCCATCGTCAATGGAGTCATCAATAGATGATGGAGAATTTGAGGAGGAACCAGAAACACCTGTTTCTGTTACACCTCAAGTCGTCTCTTTCAGACCTAACAGAGAACATAGAGAATTGCAATCCACTCCACCCCAGAATAGATTTGATCTATCTAGGAATTTAAGGAGACCAGATACTAGATCCTCTCCCTCTCAAGGACCCAGGTCTAGACCTTCTATTCTTAATACACCAAACTCAAGGTTCCAGATTCCTACATACAATAGGTATTCCCCTTTGGAAAGAAGAGAATCCTTCACACCCAATAGGGAAGGCAGAACACAATATCAAGAACCTAGAAGTTTTTTTCGGGGGGGTCCCCGCCCAAGACCCCCACCATATGGCTTCCAACAAACTCAAAGATGGCCAAGACCACAAGGAAGGCAAGGCTGGGGAGGCCCCCAAAGGTTCAACAACTGGAACACTTTCCACCCCAGGAATCGAAGACCGGTCCCACCCAGAGGAGAAGGAGGATACCAAGGGACATGGAGAGGTCAACAACAAACAGGATACTTGAGACCACAATACCAGAACCAATACTGGGAAAACGAAGACGTACACGAGGGAAGAGAGGAGGCCAGAAGAAAAAGAAGACGCGAATTTTAGGACAGGGCATTTTTAATCTGACTGATGTTGTTTTTACCTCAGATGAACTTTTTATCTTAGATCTTGGTCTTAAATATGCCCCAAATAAAGAAGTGGATCCATTTGAAGTTTTTATAGATTTGCACAAGTTTTTAAGAAAACTCAAAATAAAGAAGCATTTTAGCCTGAAAGGTTCCACGCAAACATCAGTCAATTCTAAATTTGAGCATTCAGGGTTACGGAATAAATCCCTCTTTAACCCTAAAGTACCGGGAGCAGAATGCATTAGTGCGTTTAAACAAATGGTAGAGGCGGATCTACGTAAGATAAAAACCAATCCAAGAAAATACAACTACATCCAACACACCATAAAGAAATTAGAGAAAAAGAAAAACATAGTCATCAGGCCCGCAGACAAGGGAGGTGGCCTGGTCATTTTGAACAAATCTGATTATGAAGCCGAAATGAGCCACCTTCTTAGTATACCTGATACATATAAAAAGCTTAAAAGCAACCCTACCAAAACATATAAAAAGAAACTTAAAGACTACGTGAAAAAGGGGAAGGAACTAGGAATACTCAATAAAAAAGAAGGAGAATATTTAATATCTGAATCGAATAAGATACCAGTGGTATATTATTTACCTAAGATCCACAAAAACGCACAGAAGCCACCCGGTAGACCTATAGTAAGTGGCATAGATTCACTGTTCTCAAGACTGGGTGAATACATAGACACTTATCTACAACCAATAGTCAAAAAAGGTAGATCCTATCTTAAAGATAGCTCCGAACTTATTAAGGATTTAAAATCCATTCCCATCACAGACCAGTGCTTCCTAGCCACTATAGATGCGAATTCGCTATATACAAGCATCACCCAATCAGATGGCCTACGGGCAGTAAAAAAGGCATTACATCAACATAGTAAATTAAAACAAACACAGATAGAATATATTATTGAGGGATTAGAATTGGCAATGTCACACAATTTCTTTTGGCATAATAAAGAATACTATCTGCAAACAAAAGGTGTGGCTATGGGAGCCAAATATGCACCGAGTGTTGCTAATTTACTCATGGACTTACTAGAGGAAACGTGTGTCTATGGGCAACATATTCCAGAGTTGGTTTTTTACAAACGCTACATAGATGATATTGTAATTATTTGGAATGGCACTGAAGACACTTTAAAAGAATTTTTTGCAATACTTAATAATAATCCTTTTGGAATAAAGTTCACCGGCAACTGGAACCAAGAATCGATCAATTTTTTAGATTTGCAAATTTTTAAGGAGGAACATGTTTTAAAAAGTAGAACTTTTTTTAAGAGCACAGACAGAAACGGATATATACCTATTAATAGTTGCCATCATCCCAATTGGAAAGGGAATATACCTAAAGGCCAGTTCATAAGAATGAGACGGAATTGTGATAAACACGAAGATTTCTTAACACAATCAGAAATCCTATTGGATAGATTTGTAGAAAAAGGATACGACAAAGAGAAATTATACAAAACTAGAGAAATAATATCCAAAATGAATAGGGACGATTTGCTAAACAAAAAGAATCGTACAAACAAGAGAGGAGAAATGGCTTTCATTACAGGATTCCATAAAAATTTCAGAGAGACTGAACGCATCATCAAGAGATACTGGCCTATACTTAAATCCGACAGGACCCTTTCCAAATTGCTACCCAATAAACCTGCGTTTATATACAGAAAGGCACCTTCACTACGAAATCAATTGGTGCACAACGTGGTGGATCCACCTAAACCAGTGAAGATGTTCAAAGACCTTAAGGGGTTCATTAGGTGCAAAAGATGCTTGGCCTGTAAGACTAACCCAAAACAACCGAGGAAAATATTACAATTTAAATCGAGAACAACAGGGGAAAATTTCAATATTAATAAACTTATTACTTGCCAGACAGACCATGTTACATATTTGGTGGAATGTCCCTGCCGTTTACAATATGTGGGTAGGACCACCAGACCGTTATGTGTCAGAATTAGAGAGCATATTAAAAATATCCGTCTAGGTTTTCCTAAGCACAGCCTGTCTAGGCATTTTGCGGAGAAGCATAATAAGGACCCTAGAGGCCTCACTTTCTGTGGCATCGATTGTATATCCGCACATTGGCGAGGAGACAACAAAACAAGAAAGATCTCCAAAAATGAAACTTTATGGATCTATAGATTACATACACTACAGCCTAAAGGCCTAAATTTAGATATCGATTTAAATTGTTTTATTTCTAATTTTTAGTATTCATTTTTATCTGTGCAACTTGGGATTATTCAATACTTTTTAGATCTAGTTAACATTTGTGACATATTGGGACATGACACATACATGTGAGACGTCCTAGTGTAACTTCATTTAAATTATGCGTGCCATATGGAAATAAGTTCCACATATGATTATTACATTTATTAGATTTAACACTAGATATTTGCAACACTTTTACCCCCATGCAGTTCCTATCCGCCTCTTAGTTAAACATTTTAATACATTTTAATATTCTTTTTAAAATATTTAATATATTTCTAAAATCATGTGAATTCAATATATTTATTTATTGACATTATTTCGTGTAGTTCTGCCCATGTCCACTAGATGTCTCCCAATTAATTTCCCCATCGTAAACACAGTTTAAAACTACATATACCCGTCTTCTATACTTCCCCCCCCCCGTTTTAATATTTTCACATTTTTTATATTCTTTACATTCATCTTCTTCCTATATATATATTTTTACATTTTTTATTTTTTATTTCTTATTTCTTTATATTTTATATTTTATTAACAGTTACTTTTATCGACATGTATTGATGTTTATATATAAACTTTCTTATGTATTCGAATACCGAATGTATATTACTTTTCCGGAAATATGTATATGCATGACCAGGAACCATTTTACACTGATTTTTATATATATCGCCTCGCTAAGAGTTTTTTAATATATTCGGACGGAGTCATCTCTGCTTTATACATAGTTTTTTCATTCTAGCAGGCGCCATGTTTACGTAGTCCGCCCGGACTGCACAACAAATCAGGAAGCTCTATCATGGTTGCCTGGTTACCGCATACATATTTAAGGGAAGCTTGCCGGACGTGACTTGACGCTGCTGATGACGTACAAGCTACGAAACGCGTACAGCGTGTCAAGTCATTTCCGGTAAACCTATATGGGAACGAGGCTTGGATCGCAAGCGCTCGGACAATACAGTCACGCTCGTTTTTTTCCTGTTTAATGTGAGTACCTTTTCAAATTTCTGCTCAATAAAGCATATCGCGGAATTACACTATGTCCACCATTTATTTTCTGGTTTAAATATCGGGAGTGGAGCTGAGTGGATCCCTCGGAATATACCTAGGCAGGAAGGCACACAGGGGACCATCCTAGGGTACATCCATACCAGGACCAGCCTGATCCTCGGCACACGCCCTCCACCCAGGGATAGGAGGATACCGCTAGGTTGCCAGACCCATAAATACACCCGCTCTATACCCCTGTGTGGGGTGGGTGTCTCTGGTAAGTGTGCAATTTTATCAAAGGAATCCCAGCACCTTACCACCCACCACGGGGTCACCTTTCCACCTGAGTGTCGGTTTGTTCCGAGTGTTGTCACTTTTATTGCTTTTGAAGTCACCGCACATGAAATAGACTTTTCTACTGGATCTTTCTTATTGAACATTGCAAGCTGTATTTTTTAAAATAATAACTTTTTTCTATTGTTGCTCTGTTGGCACTTTTTTATTCCCCATACCAACACGTGGTATTAGTGGAACAGCTCACTTTATATAGTATTATATTTTATACTTTTTAGCACATTATATATTTTTTAGCACATTAATATTGCATGTTAAATATTATTTATTGCTCATACATCATTGCACCAGTCACTTTCTAATCTTTCTGCAGGCACTTTTATACCTTGCACTTGCACTTAATTGAAGTTTTTATGAAATATATTATTGTTTGAATATTACACATTATTGCTTTTAGTTTAAGGCACTTTGCAGCACAGCTTTTTATTATATCTAAATTATATAGGCAGCGCCATCACCCCTATTTCTTTTATATCCAGTGCATAGTCTCCGGACTATCATCCAGGGAGGCTGCAGCCTATTTTTAGATATATATATATATATATATTTTATATTTCATACATTTACTACATATTTTTTATTTATTTATTTATACACACATTTTTTCACTTAATTATTCACTTATCTATCCACTTAATCCATAGCGCGGAAGTTCTCATTTTTCTTTTTCATTTATTCACCACTGTTTTTTTTTTGCGATATAAGCAAAAAAATTGCAAAAATTTTGAAGCTACCTATCATTGAAAATTGATCAGTCCTGATGTACTCACTACCTATCTAATTTCTTGGGGCCATAAAATGTCAGGACAGTACAAATACCCCCCAAATGACCCCTTTTTGTAAAGAGGACAGTCAAAGATATTTAGTAAGAAGCCTAGTGAGTTTTTTGAATTTGCAATTGTTTTGCCCACAATAGTTTGGGTAATGAAGATTTTGTTCAAAATTAACAAGTTATTTCTTACACATGGCATAGATAAACTTGCAACTACACCCCCAAATATATTCTGCTACTCCTCCAGGGTATGGCAATACCACATGTGTGAGACTTTTTCACAGCCTGGCCAAATACAGAGGCCCAACATCCAAGTAGCAGCGCCAGGCGTTCTAAAGGCATAAATTTCACATTTCATTTCCTGAGTACCTATCATATTTTTGAAGGCCCTGTGACAAATGTTGATCACTGGGATGTGGCAGATGTTCACTGGGACAGATGTGGAAAATTACAGATGGATGTGGCTGGGACAGATGTGGCAGATTACGGACAGATGTGGCAGATGATCATAGACAGATGTGGCAGAAAGCCAGACAGATCTGGCAGATGATCATGAAAAAATGTGGCAGATAATGTGTGCCACATGATCATGGACAGATGTGGCAAATGATCACGGACAGGTGTGGCAGATTACAGACAGGTGTGGCAGATGATCACTGACAGATGTGGCAGATGATGTGCGCCAGATGATCACAAACAGATGTGCCAGATCATAGACAATGTGCCAGATTATCACGGACAGATTTGCCAGATGATCATAGACAGATGTGGAAGATGATCACGGACAGATGCGCCAGATGATCGTAGAGAGATGCGCCAGATGATCACGGAAAGATGTGGCAAATGATCATAGACAGGTGTGGCAGATGGTTACAGACAGGTGTGGCAGATGATCGCTGGCAGATGATGCTCGCCAGATGATCATGAACAGATGATCACGGACAGATGTGCCAGATGATCATGGACGGATGTGGCAGATAATCATAGACAGATGTAGAAGATTATCATTGTAACAGACAGGTGCTACAGGTTGCTGAGACCAGAAAAATGGATCCAGCGGAATTAACCGCCCATGTAATGAACCTGAACCAGAGGTTAGAGACTCTTACCCAGACAGTAACAGAGTTACAACAGGAGAACCAGACTCTTAAAACCATGCTAGTGGGTCACACAGCCCTCCCCATAAATCCTGAACCCAAGATCAGTCCCCCTGACACTTTTTCTGGGGATAGGAGGAAGTACCGGAAATTTATAACTTCCTGCCTCTTACTTTTTGACCTCAAACCACGCACTTAATCTACAGATAGAATTATAGTTTGCACAACCATCTCTTACTTAAGGGGGAGCCCAGAGCTTGGGCCAACATTGTCCTTGAGAGGAATGACCTCATCCTAGAGTCATTCCCTGCTTTTTGTTCTGCCTTGGCGCTTCTTTACGATGACCCCAGTAAACAATCCACTGCAGAAACTGCACTTTGTTCCCTAAAACAGGGCAAGAAACCTGTTGAGGATTATGTTGCATAGTTCAAACGCTGGTCTACTGACTGTCAGTGGAACGACAGTGCGCTTCGCAACCAGTTCCGAATCGGACTTTCAGAAACCATTAAGGATGAACTAGCCCACATTGATCTACCTCCTTCCTTAGAGGCATTTATTAAAATTTGCATATCAATTGACAGGCGGATTAGAGAAAGGAAAACTGAGAGGGTGTCTGGTTCCAGTTACATTCCATTTAAACCTACCTACGTTGAACCTGAAGTACCCATGGAGATTTGCTCCATTCGAGGGCCATTGACTCCCATGGAAAGAGCTAGAAGAAAAGAATTGCATTTATGCTTGTATTACGCAGCACCTGGGCATACTGTAGAAGCATGTCCAATCCTTAAACAAAAACCTAGGGGTGAATTACTCTCTGTTAGTCAGTCTGATAAATCAGATAGTATGCAGCCTAACTACTTTTCTATTTGCTTAACTTTACAGTGGAATCAAAAAAGGATTAACGTCAATGCTCTGGACGACACAGGGGCGTCGGGGAATTTCATTGATACCACTATAGTATCATGTAATAAAATTCCATTTATGCATAAGATAGTGCCTGTGTCCGTGAGGGTTATTGATGACACAGTATTAAATACAGGTCCTGTCACTAAACAAACACAACCAATCCTGACAATAATCATGAACAATCACAGGGAATTGATATCATTTAACACCCTATCTTCCCCCCGATTCCCGATCATTTTAGGCCTACCCTGGCTAGGGTTGAGCGAACACCTAGATGTCCGTGTTCGACGGGTTCGGCCGAACTTTAAAAAAAAGTCCGGGTCCGTGTCCCGGACTTTTACCGAACTTTTCCCGGACACCGAACCCCATTGAAGTCAATGGGGACCCGAACTTTAAGGCACTAAAATGGCTCTAAAACACCAAAGGAAAGGGCTAGAGTGCTGCAAATGGCAGCAAAACGTAATTAAGAGCATGGCAAGTGCTCTGCAAACAAATGTGGATAGGGAAATAACTTAAAACAACAAAAAAAAAACAGAAAAATAAAACAATGTTCTTCTTCATCTCTGAAGGACGAGGCCCATATGGAGTAGGAGGGAGGTTGAGGTGGTGGTGGATGTGGCGGTGACATAGGCGTGCGCACAGGGTGTGCTGGGTGTGCCTGGGCACACCCTAATCACCTAGGGCACATAGCATTGCCAGTGAGGAGATGGGAAAGATCTCCCTGGGACCTGCTCTGCTCTATTTCTCCTTGCCTACAGGTACATGGCCCCGATACATTACTCTCCCTGCTGGCAAACACATGCATGTGTATTTCAACTTTGGGGTGCACACCTTAATGCAATAGGCTGCGCACACCTATGGGCGGTGTAGGTGGAAGCGGCGGTGGAGGAGGACCAGGGCCGGATTAACAGCATCATGGGCTTGGTGCTGAGGATTTTGAAGGGCCTTAAGGGCCGTGCCTTGCCATGCACCCAGAGGAGGAAGGGTGCAGCCATGCATGCCTAATTCAACATGGGATGCTGTCTCTGAAGCCCATAAACACATCCATGCATCGCCAACTGTCCCTCCTTGTCCGGCCTTCACGCTGTGTGGGGAGGTTCTGAGGGTGCTGCCTGGGGAAGCGAGCATAGAAGCCAGACTTCTGTGTTTACAAGTGACAGAAGAGCGGTAACAGTGAATATGGCCAACCCGGGGCCTATATAAAAGGTAGGGGCCTGGAGCTGCAGCTCCAATAGCCCCTACATTAATCTGGCCCTGAGGAGGAGGACGAGGTAGCCAACACTGCTTCTTTTCAAAAATTTTAAATGAGGGTACACCCCAAAAGAGTGAGAAAGAGCAAAAATGGAACAATGGGTGGGTAAGGTCGGTATCCATTGCTATTCTGCATAAGGTACGGAAAAGTCCCGTGGGATCCATGCCTGGTTCATTTTAATGAACGTGAGCTTGTCCACATTGTCTCTGGACAGGCGGCTGCGCTTGTCTGTTATAACGCCCCCAGCCGTGCTAAATACCCGTTCAGATAATACACTGGCTGCAGGGCACGCCAGCACCTCCAAGGCGTAAAGGGCAAGCTCAAGCCATGTGCCCAATTTGGAGACCCAGAAGTTGAAGGGGGCAGACCCGTCATTCACTACATGTAGGCGTGTGCACACATACTGCTCCACCATGTTGGTAAAATGCTGCCTCCTGCTAAGACGTTCCATCTGAGCTGCTGGTGCTGCTGTTTGTTGTGGCGTGCTGACAAAGCTTTTCCACATTTCGGCCATGCTAACCCTGCCTTCTGAGGTGCTGGCGGTGCCCTGGTTGCGTTGGCGACCTCCTCCTCCTCCTCCTCTGCCTTGTGCTTCCACTGTGGCCCCGCTGTCAGATGGGAATGCCAGCAGCATGGCGTCTACCAGCGTGCGCTTGTACTCGCGCATCTTGCGATCGCGCTCCAGTGAGTGAATTAAGGACGGTACGTTGTCCTTGTAACGGGGATCCAGCAGCGTGGCCACCCAGTAATCAGCACAAGTTAGAATGTGGGCAACTCGGCGGTCGTTGTGGAGACACTGCAGCATGTAATCGCTCATGTGTGCCAGGCTGCCCAGAGGCAACGAAAGGCTGTCCTCTGTGGGAGGTGTATCGTCCGTGTCCTCTGTATCCCCCCAGCCACGCACCAGTGATGGCCATGAGCTGGCCTGGGTGCCACCCTGCTGTGAACATGGTTCCATCTCCTCCTCCAGCTCCTCCTCCTCCTCATCCTCCTCATCCTCCAGAACTGTGCCCCTGCTGGACAATTGCGTCCCTGGCGTTTGCGTGTGCAGGAACCCACCCTCGGAGCCCCTTGCGAATGACTGCCCTGAAAGCCTTGGAAATGTTACCTCTTCATCCTCCTCCTCCTCCTCATCCTGTGCCACATCCTCTTCCATCATCGCCCGAATTGTTTTTTCAAGGAGGCATAGAAGTGGGATAGTTAAGCTGAGAACGGCGTCATTGCCACTGGCCATGTTGGTGGAGTACTCAAAACAGCGCAACAAGGCACACAGGTCTCGCATGGAGGCCCAGTTAAATTAAATAGCGGAATAGAAAATATGATCCAAAAAAAGTGTATGTATATCACACGTACACAACCACACTGGGCCCCAATTACTATTGTTTGTACCCCTAAAAGGCTAGATGAGGAGTAGGGGGAGTATGGAACAGGCAGCACCCTCAAACCTTCAGAAGTATGAGATGAACCCCAACAACTTGGAAAGGTGGATCTCTCTCACACGTACCGACACAGACTATCCCGCAATTCAATTGATCCTCAAAGGTTTTTATTGAATAGCGGAATAGGAAATATGGTCAAAAAAAGTGTATGTATCTCGCACGTACACAACCACACTAGGCCCCAATTACTATTGTTTGTACCCCTAAAAGGCTAGATGAGGAGTAGGGGGGGGTATGGAACAGGCAGCACCCTCAAACCTTCAGAAGTATGAGATGAACCCCAACAACTTGGAAAGGTGGATCTCTCTCACACGTACCGACACAGACTATCCCCCAATTTAACTGATCCCCAAAGGTTTTTGATTAAATAGCGGAATAGAAAATATGATCCAAAAAAAGTGTATGTATATCACACGTACACAACCACACTAGGCCCCAATTACTATTGTTTGTACCCCTAAAAGGCTAGATGAGGAGTAGGGGGGGTATGGAACAGGCAGCACCCTCAAACCTTCAGAAGTATGAGATGAACCCCAACAACTTGGAAAGGTGGATCTCTCTCACACGTACCGACACAGACTATCCCCCAATTTAACTGATCCCCAAAGGTTTTTGATTAAATAGCGGAATAGAAAATATGATCCCAAAAAAGTGTATGTATATCACACGTACACAACCACACTGGGCCCCAATTACTATTGTTTGTACCCCTAAAAGGCTAGATGAGGAGTAGGGGGAGTATGGAACAGGCAGCACCCTCAAACCTTCAGAAGTATGAGATGAACCCCAACAACTTGGAAAGGTGGATCTCTCTCACACGTACCAACACAGACTATCCCCCAATTTAACTGATCCCCAAAGGTTTTTGATTAAATAGCGGAATAGAAAATATGATCCAAAAAAAGTGTATGTATATCACACGTACACAACCACACTAGGCCCCAATTACTATTGTTTGTACCCCTAAAAGGCTAGATGAGGAGTAGGGGGAGTATGGAACAGGCAGCACCCTCAAACCTTCAGAAGTATGAGATGAACCCCAACAACTTGGAAAGGTGGATCTCTCTCACACGTACCGACACAGACTATCCCGCAATTCAATTGATCCTCAAAGGTTTTTATTGAATAGCGGAATAGGAAATATGATCAAAAAAAGTGTATGTATCTCGCACGTACACAACCACACTAGGCCCCAATTACTATTGTTTGTACCCCTAAAAGGCTAGATGAGGAGTAGGGGGGGTATGGAACAGGCAGCACCCTCAAACCTTCAGAAGTATGAGATGAACCCCAACAACTTGGAAAGGTGGATCTCTCTCACACGTACCGACACAGACTATCCCCCAATTTAACTGATCCCCAAAGGTTTTTGATTAAATAGCGGAATAGAAAATATGATCCAAAAAAAGTGTATGTATATCACACGTACACAACCACACTAGGCCCCAATTACTATTGTTTGTACCCCTAAAAGGCTAGATGAGGAGTAGGGGGGGTATGGAACAGGCAGCACCCTCAAACCTTCAGAAGTATGAGATGAACCCCAACAACTTGGAAAGGTGGATCTCTCTCACACGTACCGACACAGACTATCCCCCAATTTAACTGATCCCCAAAGGTTTTTGATTAAATAGCGGAATAGAAAATATGATCCCAAAAAAGTGTATGTATATCACACGTACACAACCACACTGGGCCCCAATTACTATTGTTTGTACCCCTAAAAGGCTAGATGAGGAGTAGGGGGAGTATGGAACAGGCAGCACCCTCAAACCTTCAGAAGTATGAGATGAACCCCAACAACTTGGAAAGGTGGATCTCTCTCACACGTACCAACACAGACTATCCCCCAATTTAACTGATCCCCAAAGGTTTTTGATTAAATAGCGGAATAGAAAATATGATCCAAAAAAAGTGTATGTATATCACACGTACACAACCACACTAGGCCCCAATTACTATTGTTTGTACCCCTAAAAGGCTAGATGAGGAGTAGGGGGAGTATGGAACAGGCAGCACCCTCAAACCTTCAGAAGTATGAGATGAACCCCAACAACTTGGAAAGGTGGATCTCTCTCACACGTACCGACACAGACTATCCCGCAATTCAATTGATCCTCAAAGGTTTTTATTGAATAGCGGAATAGGAAATATGATCAAAAAAAGTGTATGTATCTCGCACGTACACAACCACACTAGGCCCCAATTACTATTGTTTGTACCCCTAAAAGGCTAGATGAGGAGTAGGGGGGGTATGGAACAGGCAGCACCCTCAAACCTTCAGAAGTATGAGATGAACCCCAACAACTTGGAAAGGTGGATCTCTCTCACACGTACCGACACAGACTATCCCCCAATTTAACTGATCCCCAAAGGTTTTTGATTAAATAGCGGAATAGAAAATATGATCCCAAAAAAGTGTATGTATATCACACGTACACAACCACACTGGGCCCCAATTACTATTGTTTGTACCCCTAAAAGGCTAGATGAGGAGTAGGGGGAGTATGGAACAGGCAGCACCCTCAAACCTTCAGAAGTATGAGATGAACCCCAACAACTTGGAAAGGTGGATCTCTCTCACACGTACCAACACAGACTATCCCCCAATTTAACTGATCCCCAAAGGTTTTTGATTAAATAGCGGAATAGAAAATATGATCCAAAAAAAGTGTATGTATATCACACGTACACAACCACACTAGGCCCCAATTACTATTGTTTGTACCCCTAAAAGGCTAGATGAGGAGTAGGGGGAGTATGGAACAGGCAGCACCCTCAAACCTTCAGAAGTATGAGATGAACCCCAACAACTTGGAAAGGTGGATCTCTCTCACACGTACCGACACAGACTATCCCGCAATTCAATTGATCCTCAAAGGTTTTTATTGAATAGCGGAATAGGAAATATGATCAAAAAAAGTGTATGTATCTCGCACGTACACAACCACACTAGGCCCCAATTACTATTGTTTGTACCCCTAAAAGGCTAGATGAGGAGTAGGGGGGGTATGGAACAGGCAGCACCCTCAAACCTTCAGAAGTATGAGATGAACCCCAACAACTTGGAAAGGTGGATCTCTCTCACACGTACCGACACAGACTATCCCCCAATTTAACTGATCCCCAAAGGTTTTTGATTAAATAGCGGAATAGAAAATATGATCCCAAAAAAGTGTATGTATATCACACGTACACAACCACACTAGGCCCCAATTACTATTGTTTGTACCCCTAAAAGGCTAGGAGTAGGGGGAGTATGGAACAGGCAGCACCCTCAAACCTTCAGAAGTATGAGATGAACCCCAACAACTTGGAAAGGTGGATCTCTCTCACACGTACCAACACAGACTATCCCCCAATTTAACTGATCCCCAAAGGTTTTTGATTAAATAGCGGAATAGAAAATATGATCCAAAAAAAGTGTATGTATATCACACGTACACAACCACACTAGGCCCCAATTACTATTGTTTGTACCCCTAAAAGGCTAGATGAGGAGTAGGGGGAGTATGGAACAGGCAGCACCCTCAAACCTTCAGAAGTATGAGATGAACCCCAACAACTTGGAAAGGTGGATCTCTCTCACACGTACCGACACAGACTATCCCGCAATTCAATTGATCCTCAAAGGTTTTTATTGAATAGCGGAATAGGAAATATGATCAAAAAAAGTGTATGTATCTCGCACGTACACAACCACACTAGGCCCCAATTACTATTGTTTGTACCCCTAAAAGGCTAGATGAGGAGTAGGGGGGGTATGGAACAGGCAGCACCCTCAAACCTTCAGAAGTATGAGATGAACCCCAACAACTTGGAAAGGTGGATCTCTCTCACACGTACCGACACAGACTATCCCCCAATTTAACTGATCCCCAAAGGTTTTTGATTAAATAGCGGAATAGAAAATATGATCCCAAAAAAGTGTATGTATATCACACGTACACAACCACACTGGGCCCCAATTACTATTGTTTGTACCCCTAAAAGGCTAGATGAGGAGTAGGGGGAGTATGGAACAGGCAGCACCCTCAAACCTTCAGAAGTATGAGATGAACCCCAACAACTTGGAAAGGTGGATCTCTCTCACACGTACCAACACAGACTATCCCCCAATTTAACTGATCCCCAAAGGTTTTTGATTAAATAGCGGAATAGAAAATATGATCCAAAAAAAGTGTATGTATATCACACGTACACAACCACACTAGGCCCCAATTACTATTGTTTGTACCCCTAAAAGGCTAGATGAGGAGTAGGGGGAGTATGGAACAGGCAGCACCCTCAAACCTTCAGAAGTATGAGATGAACCCCAACAACTTGGAAAGGTGGATCTCTCTCACACGTACCGACACAGACTATCCCGCAATTCAATTGATCCTCAAAGGTTTTTATTGAATAGCGGAATAGGAAATATGATCAAAAAAAGTGTATGTATCTCGCACGTACACAACCACACTAGGCCCCAATTACTATTGTTTGTACCCCTAAAAGGCTAGATGAGGAGTAGGGGGGGTATGGAACAGGCAGCACCCTCAAACCTTCAGAAGTATGAGATGAACCCCAACAACTTGGAAAGGTGGATCTCTCTCACACGTACCGACACAGACTATCCCCCAATTTAACTGATCCCCAAAGGTTTTTGATTAAATAGCGGAATAGAAAATATGATCCAAAAAAAGTGTATGTATATCACACGTACACAACCACACTAGGCCCCAATTACTATTGTTTGTACCCCTAAAAGGCTAGATGAGGAGTAGGGGGGGTATGGAACAGGCAGCACCCTCAAACCTTCAGAAGTATGAGATGAACCCCAACAACTTGGAAAGGTGGATCTCTCTCACACGTACCGACACAGACTATCCCCCAATTTAACTGATCCCCAAAGGTTTTTGATTAAATAGCGGAATAGAAAATATGATCCCAAAAAAGTGTATGTATATCACACGTACACAACCACACTGGGCCCCAATTACTATTGTTTGTACCCCTAAAAGGCTAGATGAGGAGTAGGGGGAGTATGGAACAGGCAGCACCCTCAAACCTTCAGAAGTATGAGATGAACCCCAACAACTTGGAAAGGTGGATCTCTCTCACACGTACCAACACAGACTATCCCCCAATTTAACTGATCCCCAAAGGTTTTTGATTAAATAGCGGAATAGAAAATATGATCCCAAAAAAGTGTATGTATATCACACGTACACAACCACACTAGGCCCCAATTACTATTGTTTGTACCCCTAAAAGGCTAGGAGTAGGGGGAGTATGGAACAGGCAGCACCCTCAAACCTTCAGAAGTATGAGATGAACCCCAACAACTTGGAAAGGTGGATCTCTCTCACACGTACCAACACAGACTATCCCCCAATTTAACTGATCCCCAAAGGTTTTTGATTAAATAGCGGAATAGAAAATATGATCCCAAAAAAGTGTATGTATATCACACGTACACAACCACACTAGGCCCCAATTACTATTGTTTGTACCCCTAAAAGGCTAGGAGTAGGGGGAGTATGGAACAGGCAGCACCCTCAAACCTTCAGAAGTATGAGATGAACCCCAACAACTTGGAAAGGTGGATCTCTCTCACACGTACCAACACAGACTATCCCCCAATTTAACTGATCCCCAAAGGTTTTTGATTAAATAGCGGAATAGAAAATATGATCCCAAAAAAGTGTATGTATATCACACGTACACAACCACACTAGGCCCCAATTACTATTGTTTGTACCCCTAAAAGGCTAGGAGTAGGGGGAGTATGGAACAGGCAGCACCCTCAAACCTTCAGAAGTATGAGATGAACCCCAACAACTTGGAAAGGTGGATCTCTCTCACACGTACCAACACAGACTATCCCCCAATTTAACTGATCCCCAAAGGTTTTTGATTAAATAGCGGAATAGAAAATATGATCCCAAAAAAGTGTATGTATATCACACGTACACAACCACACTAGGCCCCAATTACTATTGTTTGTACCCCTAAAAGGCTAGGAGTAGGGGGAGTATGGAACAGGCAGCACCCTCAAACCTTCAGAAGTATGAGATGAACCCCAACAACTTGGAAAGGTGGATCTCTCTCACACGTACCAACACAGACTATCCCCCAATTTAACTGATCCCCAAAGGTTTTTGATTAAATAGCGGAATAGAAAATATGATCCCAAAAAAGTGTATGTATATCACACGTACACAACCACACTAGGCCCCAATTACTATTGTTTGTACCCCTAAAAGGCTAGGAGTAGGGGGGAGTATGGAACAGGCAGCACCCTCAAACCTTCAGAAGTATGAGATGAACCCCAACAACTTGGAAAGGTGGATCTCTCTCACACGTACCAACACAGACTATCCCCCAATTTAACTGATCCCCAAAGGTTTTTGATTAAATAGCGGAATAGAAAATATGATCCCAAAAAAGTGTATGTATATCACACGTACACAACCACACTAGGCCCCAATTACTATTGTTTGTACCCCTAAAAGGCTAGATGAGGAGTAGGGGGAGTATGGAACAGGCAGCACCCTCAAACCTTCAGAAGTATGAGATTGTGTTCACTGTACCCCACAAAGATTGAGTTCACTGCACCCCACAATGATTGTGTTCACTGCACCCCACAAAGATTGTGTTCACTGCACCTCACAAAGATTGTGTTCACTGTACCCCCCAAAGATTGTGTTCACTGCACCCCACAAAGATTCTGTTCACTGTACCCCACAAAGATTGTGTTCACTGCACCCCAAAAAGATTGTGTTCACTGCACCCCAAAAAGGATGTTGTTCACTGCACCCCAAAAAGGATGTTGTTCACTCCACCCCAAAAAGATTGTGTTCACTGCACCCCACAAAGATTGTGTTCACTGCACCCCAAAAAGATTGTGTTCACTGCACCCCAAAAATGATTTTGTTCACTGCACCCCAAAAAGGATTTTGTTCACTGCACTTCAAAAAGGATGTTGTTCACTCCACCCCAAAAAGATTGTGTTCACTGCACCCCAAAAAGATTGTGTTCACTGCACCCCACAAAGGATTTTGTTCACTGCACCCCAAAAAGATTGTGTTCACTGCACCCCAAAAAGGATGTTGTTCACTGCACCCCAAAAAGGATTTTGTTCACTGCACCCCAAAAAGATTGTGTTCACTGCACCCCACAAAGGATTTTGTTCACTGCACCCCACAAAGATTGTGTTCACTGCACACCAAAAAGGATTGTGTTCACTGCACCCCAAAAAGATTTTGTTCACTGCACCCCAAAAAGATTGTGTTCACTGCAGCCCAAAAAGATTGTGTTCACTGCAGCCCAAAAAGATTGTGTTCACTGCAGCCCAAAAAGATTGTGTTCACTGCAGCCCAAAAAGATTGTGTTCACTGCAGCTCACACACAGAAAAATGGATGTGGATCACTGACACCTGCCTATCTCCAATCCCACACCACACAGCAATATCGATTGTAGTTTGTAGAACACAGTTTCCCTAAAATTCAGCAGACTCTGTCCCTAACAGGATTGAGAAGAGATCGTAGATCAGGATTGAGTGCAGACCCCACCCCCCACACAGCAATATCGATTGTAGTTTGTAGAAGACACTGACCCTATAATTCAGCAGACTCTATCCCTAAAATGCCTACAACTCGCCCTGCCTAAACACTCCGACCTGTCCCTCAATTCTATCCGGACACAAATGGTTTTTTCCTGCCTATCTTTCCCTAATCAGCAGCCAGCACGTTGATGTGTGCTCTGTCCCTGAATCTAAGCAGCATAATGACGCCGCTGCGGCTGCCTCGAACTTATAAAGACTTGGTCACATGCTTCAGACGGCCAATCACAGCTACTGAGACATTTGCAGGCATGGCTGGGATGGCTTAAGGCACACCAGTTAAACGATTGTTGATTGGCTGTTGAAAGCCCGCCATGAAAAGAGCGCCAAAGCATGCAAAACCCGGAAATAAAACGACCGAACACGGATTTTTACCCGAACATACAGTAAAGTGTCCGTGTCCGTGTTCGGGTACAAAAAATCCAATTATTCGGTACGAACACGAATAATACAGTCCGTGTTCGCTCAACACTAACCCTGGCTATTAACGCATAAACCCACTTTTTTCTGGGAGTCCCTCAGCTTGCAATTCAATTCCTTGTATTGTAAGGAGACTTGTTTAATCTCCCTCAACACATACCCTGCATATGCGTTAAACAACCCAGAAATGAATCCCTCGATACCACCTCCCTATTTGGATTTCAGTGACGTCTTCTCTAAAAAGAAGGCTGAAGCACTACCACCCCATAGGACATATGACTGTCCCATAGAACTTCTACCAGACAGTAAGATACCATTCGGACATATTTATCCCCTTTCACAACCTGAGTTGGTACATTTAAAACAATACCTTGATGAGAACTTGAAGAAAGGGTTTATACGGCCCTCCACATCACCTGCAGGGGCCGCAATGTTTTTCGTCCGTAACAAGGATGAAAGTCTCTGGCCTATAATAGACTACAGACAATTAAATAAAATTACAATTAAGAACAGGTACCCCCCTCCATTAATCCCTGAACTTTTAGAGCGGTTACAGAAAGCTTCAGTTTTTACAAAGCTTGGTTTAAAGGGTGCTTACAATCTCATCCGCATCAGAGAAGGTGATGAATGGAAGACAGCTTTCCGAACTCAGTACGGGTGTTGCGGGGGCCTCTCCAAAGCCCCCGCAACCTTCCAATATTTCATCAATGATGTTTTTCGAGACCTCCTAGACATCTGCGTGCTTGCCTATCTCGATGACATCTTGATTTATTCAAATAACCTTCAAGACCATCGCAGACATGTGAGATGGGTATTGGCTCGGTTAAGAGCTCACAACTTATATGCCAAGCTTGAGAAATGTATCTTTGAAGCTGAAAATATCTCCTTCCTTGGTTACTCCATTTCCAGGGAAGGAATTCAGATGGAAAACACTAAGGTTGATTGTATATTGAACTGGCCAACACCAACCAGTAGGAAGGCAGTTCAAAAGTTTCTGGGATTCTCCAATTTCTATAGGAAGTTCATACGGAATTTCTCCCACATTGCTAGTCCTTTGACCCTCTTAACCAGCAGTAAAACCAAATTTCTGTGGGATAGCCAAGCCCAAAAGGCTTTTCTAGAACTTAAAACCAGATTCTCTTCTGCACCTATTCTCAGATTACCTTATCCGAACCTGCAGTACATACTTGAGGTTGACGCCTCTCAGGTTGCAATCGGAGCAGTACTATCCCAAAGACCCAGCGCTTCCTCACCAATACATCCAGTTGCATTCTTTTCTCGCACATTAACCGGCCCAGAACAGAATTACCCAATTGGCGAAAAATAGCTTCTCGCCATTAAGGCATCCTTAGAAAATTGGCAACATTTATCAGAGGGTACTGTACTACCGATAATAATTTATTCTGATCATAGTAACTTACAGTACATACAGCGATGTAAAACATTATCCGCCAGACAGATAAGATGGGCATTCTTTTTCAATAGATTTCATTTCAACATTATGTATAGACCAGGATCTAAGAATGGTAAGGCTGATATCTTATCCAGACTAGTTGAGGGGTCGTCCTCCAATTCTTCTTACAATAACATAATTCCACAAGAAAAATCCATTAACGTATTGGATGTACTCCAACAAGAGTTTAAACAAGCCCTCTTACAGGAACAACCCAAAATAAAATTGCAGAGTGATGATGAAGGCATCCTTTATAAAGGGTCGAAACTCTATGTTCCCACAACACTCCGTAGTAAGATCTTGCATATCAACCATGATCTCCCCCTCGCTGGATATCCCGGGGTATGGAAAACTTTGGAATTAATACAAAGAGATTATTGGTGGCCCGGGTTGTACCAGAATGTTGGTTCCTGTGAAACCTGTGCACGGTCCAAACATGACACTGGTTCACCATTTGGTCAGCTTATTAACTCACCCATACCAAGTAAACCTTAGGAGGCTCTTTCCATGGATTTTGTTGTAGATTTACCCTCCTCAGGTGGTTACACCACAGTGTTGGTGATGGTTGATACCTTAACTAAAATGGCTCATTTCATTCCGCTGAAAAAACTTCCCACAGCAAAAGGAAACTGCTACAGCCTTTATTGGAGAAATAGTGAGATTACATGGTCTCCCATTCTCTTTATGCTCTGATAGGGGTTCACAGTTTGTTTCAAAATTTTGGAGATCTCTCTGTTCTGCTCTTCAAATTGAACATCAATACTCCAGTGCGTATCATCCCAGACAAATGGGCAGACAGAGCGGCTTAATGGAGTTCTGGAACAATACATTCTTTGTTATTGTACTCATCTACAGGATGATTGGCATGTATTCATTCCTCTTGCGGAGTTTGCGTACAATAATACGATTAGCTGCACTACAGAACAAACCCCTTTCTTCGCAAATTATGGGTACCACCCATCTTTTTTTCCATCACAAATGTTACCCTCCAACAATCCAGCATCTCAGGATTATCTGCAATCCCTACAGGGTATCCATGACTGCTTTTTATTGGACCATTTCCTATTCAAAAGATTATTAACCCATCAGCTGTGCGTCTCCATCTTCCCACTCACTTAAGGATTCATCCGACATTCCATGTTTAACTACTCAAACCTCATAAAGCAAACGATTTTCCAAATCGGACATTAGCCCCAGAGCCTCCGGCACTAGTTGCTGGACAGGAAGCGTTTGTGGTTCACTCTATCTTGGATTCTAGAATTAGAAGAAGGAAATTACAATATTTAATTCGCTGGAAGTCCTATGGTCCTCACGAGGATTCATGGGAGGATGCTTCTAACATACACGCTCCCACACTTGTTCATCGGTTCCATTCCCGTTCCCCTTATAAACCAAAGATACCGTTAACCCCCAGGGTGGGTTCCTTTGGGGGGGTCCTGTAACAGACTTGCCAGACTTCCTGCTCCTAGTTCCATGCGTGGCTCCGCCCATCTTCTACTTAAGGCACGAACTTCATTTCCCCAGCGTCTCAGCAACAGAGCAGATGCCAGTGAACAGCCTCCCTCAAGCCGTTCTTCCTGTCTTTCTCCCCACTGAGACTGCTCCATCCTCCAGAATCTCGCATCAACAGCCTAGTCACAGCACCATCTAGCGACAGAAGAGTAGAACTACAGGAGCCGTTACCACTAATTACTACCTTACCACAAACTGCAAGTAATTTATCTGGATATCAATTTGTTATTTTTGCCTAAAAGTCGCACCGTGACTGTAGCCTATACCACCGAACCTAGTTCTGGTTGACATTGCTTCATTACTGAGTGTTTGACTTCTGCAGCTGAGGTCCATATAAAATTTGTGTGAATTGCTACCATCATGGACAGATGTGGCAGATGATTAAAGACAGATGTGGCAGATGATCACTTGCAGGTGTGGCAGATGTGCGCCAGATGATCACGGACAGATGCGCCAGATGATCACGGACAGATGCGCCAGATGATCACAGACAGATGCGCCAGATGATCACAGACAGATGTGCCAGATGATCACAGACAGATGATCACGGACAGATGCGCCAGATGATCACGGACAGATGCGCCAGATGATCATGGACAGATGCACCAGATGATCATGTACTGATGTGCCAGATGTTCACTGTAAAGATTATTTTACTGAGAGAAATGTGTGACAGGTGTTTTCACTGTGTTAGGGACACTAGCTGGGTGATCAGTGAGTAAAAAGCAGTAAAACAGCTCAATACTCACTGATCCCCAGCTGGCAGCACAGATCTACTCTCCTTCTCCTCATTGTGTGAGGAGAAGCAGAGCCGATCATTGTTACAATGGCTATATTGACATTACATGACGGCTGTATGATCAGAAGGGCGCGGTGTCTGGGGGACACAGGCACACGAGATTGCGCGGCTCTCCCTCCTTTTGAAGGACATTCAGGAATATCCACTCAGAAGGGGGAAGCTCCCACCTGGCCGTTTATATGCATTGGCTGGGTGGGAGGAGGTTAAAGAGGAACTTCACCCTTATTTTACAACTTGCATCAAAAGGTACTTTTACAAAGATAAACCCATCACCCTTTACTTCCTGGAACTCTGCCTAGAACCTCTGGGACTGCCTCCTAGAACATGTGCACTTCATCTGAAGGGGAAGGCAAAGCTAATGTATCCTTCCCAGGATGCAGCTGTGTGGCCAGGGTTACATCATCATTGCCTCACTGAACAAACAAGTGGAAATACAATAATAGTAAGTAAAAGCAAAAATCTTGTTTTTAAAGTAAGATGATTTCATATCAGGAGGCAGAGCTACATGCTGATGGGATTTTAAAGGAAAAGGGGTACACATTACAGTCATTTTGTGGAAAATGTTTTTCTTGATTTTTTTTTTTGGAGATCTTTTCTGCTAAGAAAATAGCTTAGACTCAGTGGGGTTGATTTACTAAAACAGAAAAGTGCAAAATCTGGTGTGCATGTGCATGGTAGCCAATCAGCTCCTAACTTCAGCTTGTTCAGTTGAGCTTTAACAAAAATTGTGGAAGCTGATTGGTTTCTTTGCAGAGCTGCACCAGATTTTGCACTCTCCAGTTTTAGTAAATAAACCCCAGTTTGTATATGCTCAATTGTTCAATCTCTTTTTTTTAATCAGAAGAAATGTTTATTGTGCCAAAGAACAAAATATACAACAAAGTAAAAATTGCATGTACATTAATAAAAATATAAGAATACTCTTATAGAATTCCTAGAAGAATTCCTAGAAGAATGAGGAGTACATGGTTTACAGATGTAGTGAAACGTTTCACCCACTAGATTAAGGTCAAACTAGATACAAGTGTACAGGAAAAACAGAACCAGTATCCAGTGTGATAGCACCTCTTGGCACTAGAATCTGACAGCAAAAGAATAAGCAAAAAACAATGGCCAACGGGCCAACACACAATAGAAGTATATAATTTCCCATGAAAACAATCATTCTCTGGGCATTTGCCTAAGAACAATATTTTACCAAGTGTGATTCTTTACTGTAAGATAACCAGGTAAAGAATTTATCTCCATACCCTCCTCTAGATAGAAGGACCATTAATTGCGCCTGCCATATCCGGCTAAATTTTTTTGTTAGCATTTACAGTATATGCTAAGTCAACTTTTCACAAATAAGGGTCTGGTTAATCTGTTCTATCCATTGTGTCTTAGAGGGAATGTATGAGGACAGCCAAAATCTGGCAATTTGTTTTCTGGCTAGGTAGCAGTCTCATCATAGCGATATTTACTGAGGGACTATTACTCCCAGTATACAGGCGATAGGGTCCAATGGGACCTCAATCATATATACTCTAGAGATGGTATCTGTCACTCCCAACCAGTATCGGAAAAGTTTGGGACATTGCCACATCAAGTGTATAAGTATACCCTCTGCACCAAAGCTTTTCAGGCATGTGGGTGAGTCCCTTCTCCCCCAACGATAAAGCTGTAACGAAGTCCGATACACCCTGTGTAATAGAAAGAGTTGGGACAATCTATGTGAGGGTGAGACCAAGACAGAAGGAATGGATTGAATCTCCCATGTCTCGTCGTCAATAACACCCAGATCCAGTTCCCAACCTCTCCTGCGTGGCAGGGTGGACGAGTCCTTTAATACTGTTGTCAAAGTGGAGTATATTAGTGAAATCATTCCTGTTTTTCATGGTTTATTGAATACCATATTTAGAAGTGGGTGTGTGGATAACACTAGGTGAGCATGTCGCTGTTGAATCTGTAGTGTATGTCTTAGTTGCAGATATTTGTGCTGTTGTACCTTAAATTCAGTTTGCAGCACTGAAAACGATTTTAATACGTCCTGTCGGAATAATTGTGATATGTACTGAACACCCAGCGTCTCCCATGTTTGAAAACCCTTTAATTTATCCAATTCTACATATGTGGGATTTCGCCATATGGGGGTTTCCAATAGAAAACCCGACAATTTTAGGCTACCCCTGACGAAAGCCCATAGCTTTTTGAAAATAAGTATTGTAGGTACCGAACCCGAGAAGACAGGAAAGCCGGCTTCTTGGTATGACAGCGCTGTATAATGGGATTCATCAGTAGCAGAATTGTCCGACTTGGGTCAGAAGCATCAAGGAGTCCCCGTCCCCCCTAAGTGTTGGAGCTGGGATGCCACAAAGTACATTCTGGGATTTGGTACTGATAGTCCCCCCTGATCCTTGCTATACTGTAGAGTGGAGAGATGTATTCTGGCTACCTTCTTCCAAATAAGGTATCTAAATAAAGATTCTAGGCATGTATACCACCCCTGGGGGTATCCATTGAGGAGAGTTGTGGAGGATATAAAGCATCTTTCTATTTCTGTATCTATCTGTGGAGTACCAGGACTAAACAAATAAGACTTGCTTGCTATCATTTTTCATTATTTTACATTATTTCAACTGAATGCCAACCCCCTCAAATTTTATCTTCCCCCCTCATTTTCAACCTTTTGCCATATTTCAGGCTTCAAACATAAAGATATAAAACTGTAATTTTTTGTGAAGAATTAACAGCTAGTGGGACACAATCATGAAGTGGAACGAAATTTATTGAATATTTCAAACTTTTTTAACAAATAAAAAACTGAAAAATTGGTCGTGCAAAATTATTCAGCCCCTTTACTTTCAGTGCAGCAAACTCACTCCAGAAGTTCAGTGAGGATCTCTGAATGATCCAATGTTGACCTAAATGACTAATGATGATAAATAGAATCCACCTGTGTGTAATCAAGTCTCCGTATAAATGCACCTGCACTGTGATAGTCTCAGAGGTCCGTTTAAAGCGCAGAGAGCATCATGAAGAACAAGGAACACACCAGGCAGGTCCGAGATACTGTTGTGGAGAAGTTTAAAGCCAGATTTGGATACAAAAAGATTTCCCAAGCTTTAAACGTCCCAAGGAGCACTGTGCAAGCGATAATATTGAAATGGAAGGAGTGTCAGACCACTGCAAATCTACGAAGACCTGGCCGTCCCTCTAAACTTTCAGCTCATACAAGGAGTAGACTGATCAGAGATGCAGCCAAGAGGCCCATGATCACTCTGGATGAACTGCAGAGATCTACAGCTGAGGTGGGAGACTCTGTCCATAGGATACTGCACAAATCTGGCCTTTATGGAAGAGGAAGAGTGGCAAGAAGAAAGCCATTTCTTAAAGATATCCATAAAAAGTGTTGTTTAGAGTTTGCCACAAGCCACCTGGGAGGCACACCAAACATGTGGAAGAAGGTGCTCTGGTCAGATGAAACCAAAATCGGAACTTTTTGGCAACAATGCAAAACGTTATGTTTGGCGTAAAAGCAACACAGCTCATCACCCTGAACACACCATCCCCACTGTCAAACATGGTTGTGGCAGCATCATGGTTTGGGCCTGCTTTTCTTCAGCAGGGACAGGGAAGATGGTTAAAATTGATGGGAAGATGGATGGAGCCAAATACAGGACCATTCTGGAAGAAAACCTGATGGAGTCTGCAAAAGACCTGAGACTGGGATGGAGATTTGTCTTCTTACAAGACAATGATCCAAAACAAAGCAAAATCTACAATGGAAAGGTTCACAAATAAACATATCCAGGTGTTAGAATGGCCAAGTCAAAGTCCAGACCTGAATCCAAAAGAGAATCTGTGGAAAGAACTGAAAACTGCTGTTCACAAACGCTCTCCATCCAACCCCACTGAGCTTAAGCTGTTTTGCAAGGAGGAATGGGCAAAAATTTCAGTCTCTTGATGTGCAAAACTGATAGAGACATACCCCAAGCGACTTACAGCTGTAATCGCAGCAAAAGGTGGCGCTACAAAATATTAACTTAAGGGGGCTCAATTTTTCCGTTTTTATTTGTTAAAAAAGTTTGAAATATCCAATAAATTTCATTCCACTTCATGATTGTGTCCCACTTGTTGTTGATTCTTCACAAAAAATTACAGTTTTACATCTTTGTGTTTGAAGCCTGAAAAGTGGCAAAAGGTCGCAAAGTTCAAGGGGGCCGAATACTTTCGCAAGGCACTGTATATATTATATATTATATATATATATATTGGAGCAGAACTCTATAATGGTACAATGTTGCTTATTATTATTATACAGGATTTATATAATGCTAAAAGTTTGCACAGTGCTTAACAAAATGAAGGCAGACATTACATTTACAATAAAATTTGGTACAAAAGGAATCAGAGGACCGTGCTAATTAGAACTTAATCTAATGTATTTAAATACTAACAATGATTTTCTCACATTTTCTTTCTCTTTTGGTCTATTAAATACAGTATATAATTGAAAGTGCTTTGTTATCTGTTTAATAAGAGCAAAAATACCTGTTGATCTTGGTAGATCTGGTAAGTTAGTAACTTCTTGTGCTCTCTTCTGACTTCTTCAGTTAGCGTTGTCTCTAGCTCTCTCTGTGGACCACAGAACACCCTCCCTATATGTTATGGAGTTGATGGGAGAGGGGGTATTCTGTAGTTCTGTATTCTTGTCAAAGAGTGGCAGTACAGCCAGTGGGTGTTGTCCCTGTAGGAAAGGAATTGTGCTAATGGCAGGCCTACAAAGAAATCTAATTCAACCACCTTATCCAAATACTGGTAAACTGCAATATATAAAAAAAATGGGCGTGGGTTTAGCTATGTTTTAACCACTTTCCGACTATATACATATACACATATACAGCGGCAAGGTGGCCCTGCTGCGCAGGATCATGTACCTAGTACGTGATCCTGCCCTTCTGGGCCTGGGTCTTGCGGCGCCAGGGGCCCACTTCTGTGGTTAGGCACAATGGGAGCTGATTGGCAGATATGTCGACATGTTCACTGGCACCTGTCAATGATTTGGTATACAGGCAGAATGTCAGTCTGCCTATGTAAACAAGGCAGATTGCTGTTCTGTCAGTACAGAAGGCATGGATCCTGTGTCTCTGCTTGACAGGGGCACCGATCCATGTCTTTCACTAGTACAAACACCTCTCCCACAGTGGTTAAGCACAGGCACACATTTAGCCGTTTGATCGCCCCTGATGGTAACCCCTTCTCAGCCATTGTCATTAGTACAGTGACAGTGAAAATGTTTTAGCACTGAACATAAATAAAAATATCCCATAGATTGTAGACGCGTTAACTTTTGCTCAAACCAATCAATATATACTTATTGGGATTTATTTTTAAAAAATATGTAGCAGAGTACATATTGGCCTAAACTGATAAATAAATTTGATTTTCTTTCAGATGTTTTATTGGATATGTTTTAAAGCAGAAAGTAGAAAATATTGTTTTTATTTTCAAAATTGTCAGTATTATTTTGTTTATAGCTCAAAAAATAAAAACCGCAGAGGTGATCTAATACCACCAAAAGAAAGCTCTGTTTATGGGATACAGCGTCTCATGATCGCGCAATTGTCAGTTAAAGTAACGCAGTGCAATAATGCAAAAAATGGCCTGGTCAGGAAGGTGGGGGGGGGGGGGGTTAGATCTTCCGGAGGTCAAGTGGCTAATTTGTTCAAATCTACATATTTTTAAATTCTAATATCACACTAGGGTAACACAATAGTTTGAGGCTGTAGTTTTTGCCTGGGGAACAGTATTATGCAGCATAAAGTTAAAAGTTATGCTTTCCTTCATCTCCCTCCCTATTAGGAACTTTCATCAGGCTTGGAGGGAAAAAAAACATCTTTATATAAGAGCATTATAAAACTGAGTTAGCAATTATGGTCTCTACATGTGATAACACTGAGTTGAGGACTTTTAATTAAATAGAATCCTTCATCAGTATCAAAACACTTTTCATTTTTTATTATTAACTGGTGAAAAAAAGGTCTTGAATTGCCTCTGGCTGTTTTACAATGGGAAAAAAAAGGGAATTGCATGATTTTTAGACTGTCGATTGTTTAAGAATGCTGAGATTAGTGAGAACTAATGTTAACTGATCATTAAACTTAGATTAATTGGAATTGACATGGTGGTAATTTGTGTGGTTAGAAAACAAACCACAGAGTCAGCTTTCAACCATTAACTTCAGATGCTGCTGTCTCTAGTGGATAGTGGTTTAAACGTGCTTTAAAAGAGAACAGGCTCTGTAGTTCTGGCGTGCAATTAAATGTTACTGATTGTGTAGTGTGGCTTTGAGGCAAAGTTAGGCTTTGGAACAGAAAAAATAGTTTTCAAAGATAATATGGCAGTGAGATTGGAATAACTGATGTTCTTAAAGCTTTTTAAATGTCTGTTCAGCTCTTGACCTTATGAAATGAAAAACTTTCATACATCACACATACTAATATATTTTAATGAGATATATTTAAACTAGACTCCAGATATTTTTAGACTAGAAAAGTGGGTTCAACTCTTTCCCCTTAAAAAAAAAAAAAAATGGTTGGATTAATATTTTTTTTCTTGGTCTTGGCGGGGAAGGAGGGGAAGAGCCCCTGTCAGGTTTTATTATTGTCCATGTCTCCACTGGGTCTTTTCACGTTCTATTTGTCCTTTTGGCCATTGAACTAGAACTAGATGGGGGTGCACTTCCCTATGCACCAAAATTCCACTTATCTAAAATGTAACTTTAATTGTAAATCATAAAAGATAGGGTGAGGTCAATGCCACTATCTACAAACCAAAGTTATATTTCTATGTGGTGATATTTACATCTACCAAGTTTATTGGTGAAACTTCTCTTGATATACACATATTGACAATATGAGGGTTATTATATCCTCTTACATTCAATATTAAGGCTCCAGGCTATTTAGAGGATATGTAAACTCAAGATCTACTCACCAACCGGTATAAAGAGATGGGGGTACATCTGTCTCTCCTCTCATCTATTAGCCACATATACAAATGAGATGAACAAGAAAGAGAGAAAGTATACTAGTAAATACTGTCTTACTAAAGATATGGGCTATCTGTCTTGGGCTGCTGTGTTCAAGTTAGCTCAAGCAGCATAACTGAAGTCTTTATGGAAGACACAGATTTACAGAGTAAAATTAAAATACAAAGACTAGCAAAAAATATTTTTTCTCAGTAGAGCTTAAGAAAAGACAAACAACTTCATAAGACACCATACAAAAAAAAAAAAAAAAAAAAAACAATAAAATGAAAAATAAAAGTTTTTGGCTATATATTCACATTGGGTAATAATATTGATACCATGTGTACGCCACCACCATTGAAACATTGTTATGGAATCACAGAGAACCTTTTTGGAGAACCATCAGTAGTTTTGGCTATCAGCTATTATTCATCTGTCTGCACAGAACAATTTGTGTCACTGGAGCTCTAATGTCACGTCATTGAAAAAACTAAAAGATGAGTTCTGCTTGTTCAAGTTTAGTTGAATGGGCAGTGTAATTCACAAACGCACACACTTCAAAATATTTCTATTGATTTTTAAAGCAGGTCCTTTCGAAAACCATGATTGCCAGAGGCCAATAAGCTGTTACATTGGTCAACAGATATATCTTGACATTTTTGCTATAGATTTATTTCTGTAGAATTTCTTGTAGGATTCCAAAGTAATTTGTGCATACAAGCATTTCTTGTCTCATGTATGTTTTTACTGATGTAACAAAGGTTCTGAAAACAAAAGTAAAATGTCTTATTTTTTCTAGTTAATATTTCAAATTATGAAATTAGACACACCTTAGAACTTGGTGTTACTATACTTTTTTCAAGCTGAGGTAAATGTGAACACAAATATTGTTTTTCGGTAACAAAGGCCTTCACTCTTGACTAACATTTTCTCTAAACTTCTATAGATGTCTTTATTACTGTATAGCTGCAGAAACACCATTACTGCGATCCCAAAATTGCTTCCCATAATAAGTAGACCCAGCTTTTATTAAAATCATACCCGTTGATCCTGCTTTGAATGCTATATTATGTTTTTGGGTAAGAAGTCTCTGCTTATGTGTCCTAGTTTCTCTCCTGCATTGTAACCCTGTCACATGTACTTCCGGTGGAGAAGAACATTCTGCAGGTATGTTCTGAGTTGTTTTTACACAAATATAGCTTTCTTTTGGTGGTATTTAATCACCCCTGCATTTTTATTTTTTGCTATATAAACGAAAAGTAACTGACAATTAAACAAAAGCAAAGAAGTTTTTTTTAGTTCCTACTATATGATTTTGGAAGCAAATCATTTTTCTTCATAAATTTAGGCCAAAATGTGGTCTGCTACATTTCTTTGGTAAACATATATTATATAGTCTGTATGTATATTATTTAGTCTGTGTGAGTGTGTGACAGTTATAGAGTTTACAAACTAAGGCATATGTTTTTGAAAATTGATAAATGCTGACTTACTGACCTATCTCAATTCTTGAGGCCCTAAAATGCCAGGGCAGTACAAATACCCTCCAAATGATCCCTTTTTGGAAAGTAGACAGTCCAATGTACACTGATCAAAAAAATAAAGGAACACTTTGAAAACACATCAGATCTCAATAGGGAAAAATATCTTGCTGGATATCTATATTAATATGGACTGGGTAATGTGTTAGAAATTAAAGAATGCTGCATCGTTTGTTGTAAATGAAAATTATCAACCTACAGAGGATGGAATTCAAAGACACCCTGAAAATCAAAGTGAAAAAATAATGCAGCAGTCTAGTCCATTTTGCAGAAATTTCCTTGCTGAAACTCAAAATGGTACTCAGTGGTTTGTATGGCCCCCACATGCTTGTATGCATGCCTGGCAATGATGGGGCATGCTCATAATGAGATAATGGATGGTGTCCTTGGGTATTTCCTTCCAGATCTGGACAGGGCATCACTGAGCTCCTGAACAGACTGAGGTGCAACCTGGTGGCATCGGATGGACCAAAACATAATGTCCCATAGGTGTTCTTTTGAATATAGGTCAGGCTAGCGTGGGGGCCATTTAATGGTATCAATTCCTTCATCCTTCAGGAACTGGCTGCAATATTGTCGTGAGCCAGGAGGAACCCAGGACCCTGGGTGCATACTTCTGCCACATGAGTGTAGTATGGTAAGCAACGGGTTAAGTTGCTGTCTGCAAAATGTTACAATTATGTATATGTCTGGGAGCTGGGTGTGGCTGAAGTTAGTTGCATGCTGATGTGCAGTGAATAAAGAAGCAACCTGGCCGCTCCAGTTGACGTCCCTCTGACGAAACGCGTAGGGCGGAGTTTTGCTACGTACTACGTCACTTCCGGTTGTCGGCCGTGGAACGCGGAAGCATCCCGGCGCGCACCGACTGCATTCTGATCCCGATCATCGCAAACCTACTAGTGAGTGTACTGCGCTTTCTTTACATATTGTATGGATTTACTATTCATTATGGGGCCTTCTCTCGTTGTGAGCATTTAGGGCACAAGTGCCGGCTCGGAGCTGCTCCTTCATCACGGAGAAGAGACCCCCATCCATATTGCTGCACAGGTTGTATTGCAAAACGCCACCTAGTGGCTTTTTCTACGTATCTTTCTAGCAGCACTCATTTCCTTTTTTATCATATACTGCTGCATGAGCTATTAATGGAAACGCCACCTAGTGGACAAGTATAATTTTACTCAGCAGCAAGTATTTATATCTATTTTTATATCACATATGGGGCACATATATCAGGAAATTCATACCTGATAAACACATTTGTGGTTAGGGGTTTACTCCTCTTCTCTTTTCTTTCTTTTTTCTTTTTTTCTTTTATGTTCACTATTATTGTATATGGTACACCTATCACCGTATTGGTTGTTTTTATTTTGTACTTCATTAAACACATTGGTTATGTAATATTTATTTTATTTAGGAGTTTATTCACTATACATTGGTGACACTCTGATATTTGTGGTATTTACTTCACACTAATAAGGTAGCGCAGATACCAATTATCACATTCTTTTATTGCACTTTTACCCTTATATCTAAGGGTTGATTGGTGGCAGCTTACACCTTCTATTTATAATATCTTTCTCCTCCCCCCCTCATATGCACTTTAGTCCATAGCGCTGGTCATTTCCTTTTATTAACCTGTACAGCTTGTCTGTGTTAATACACTACATTTTGGCGACGAGGATGGCTAGCTTTCTGGATTTACCGGCTATCGGACCGTTTGATGTGTCTGGAGACCACACTAGTCTCTCACAGCGCTGGGACAAGTGGAAGAAGGGATTTCAGCTCTATGTTATAGCCACAGGAGTGACTGCACCTGCTCAGAAGAGAGCCATGCTGCTGCATCTAGCTGGACCTCAAGTTCAGGACGTTTTTGAAACCCTGGGAGCAACAGGGGAAGATTCAGACTATGAGACAGCCATGAATAGACTGAGTGAGTACTTTGAGCCAAAGAAAAATATTCCCTATGAAAGATATAAGTTTAGACAGGCTGTGCAAGAACTGGTAGAAACCACAGACAGTTATGTGACTAGGCTGAAATATCTGGCAAAGTCTTGTGATTTTGGGACTGTAACTGAGGAGATAATCAGAGATCAGGTCATAGAGAAATGCACATCTGTGCACCTCAGGAGGAGATTATTGAGAGAACCTAGTCTCACACTTACTAGTCTGCAGGAGATTGCAAGAGCCATTGAACTGTCTGAGCTCCAGGCTCTGCATATTGAAACCAAGAACACTGCATCTGTCAATACAGTCTCCAAACCTACCTATAATAATAGGAATATCTGGAGTAGGAAAGAGAGTTTTCCAAAGAGGACTTTACATATCACCTGCAATAAATGTGGCAGGGCGGGACACACAAGTCAGGACTGCACTGTGGTACAGAATAAAATGTGCTATGCTTGTGGAAAGACAGGTCATTTTGCAGCTGTGTGTAGAAGTACAACCAGAGATAACAAAACCAAAGGACAATCTGCACAAGTAAATGTTATAGCTGAGGATAAAGAGAGTGCTCCTGACTGTGAATTTATATTCTCCCTGTGTTCTCTGCAAGCTGGGACATTAACCATTAAGATTGGAAATACAGATGTGTCAGTGTTGATTGACTCTGGAGCTACATGCAATGTTATGGACTTGGCTTCTTGGCACAGTCTTAATGGCAGAGAAAATCACCTTAAATTGTGTAACACCACTAAACAGATTTATACTTATGGCTCCAGTACACCACTGCAACTTAAAGGCAAATTTTATACCTCTGTTCAAACACATGAGACTGGTCCTCCATTGCAGACTGAATTCTATGTTGTAGATGGCACAGGGTCGCCTCTGCTTGGTCGTCAAACCGCAATGGCACTAGGGGTGTTACAGATTGGCCGTGATGTAGGCAGCGCAAGAGTGAATATGGTGTCTCCTGCTATTTCTGCATTGAAAGAGGAATTTAAAGATTGCTTCTCTGGGTTTGGAAAATTAAAGGATTTTCAGTTGGAGCTTCACATTGATCCACATGTAAAGCCTATTGCACAGCCAGTACGCAGACTTCCTTATAGCCTGAGATCACCTGTTGAGCACAAACTGGCAGAGCTGCTAGACCTTGACATTATTGAACCTGTGGAAGGGCCCACTCCGTGGGTATCGCCGTTAGTTGTTGTACCAAAGGGCACAGATATTCGGATTTGTGTGGACATGAGATGTGCTAACCAAGCTGTGCAGAGAGAGAGACATCCAATTCCCACTATTGAAGATGTTCTGCATGCAATGAATGGGGCAAGTGTCTTCAGTAAACTGGATTTGAAATGGGGTTATCATCAGATTGAATTGACCCCAGCATCTAGAGTCATCACTACATTTGCAAGCCATAAAGGTCTTTTTAGATACAAGAGGTTGATGTTTGGCGTATCGTCCGCACCGGAGGCCTATCAACATGTGATTCAGCAAGTGCTACATGGTTGTGAAGGCACGCATAACATTTCTGATGATATAATTGTGTGGGGAACAAACACACAGGAGCACGACGAACGTCTCCGTGCAGTGCTAAATCGCTTGAAGGAGAAAGGGTTAACATTAAATGAGAAGAAATGCACATTTCAAATGAATAAAATGACTTTTATGGGCCATGTGCTGTCTGACAGGGGCATTGGTCCGGAGGACTGTAAAATTAAAGCTGTGTCTGATGCCAGAAATCCTGAAAACCCTGCAGAAGTACGCAGTTTTCTTGGGCTAGTGAATTACTGTGCCAAGTTTATTCCAGATATGGCGACTGTCAGTGAACCTTTGAGAGTGTTGACTCGCAAAAGAGTCCCGTGGAAGTGGAACAAGGTGCATTTGATGAACTTAAGAGACGGCTGACTTGCGCCACAACTTTGGCTTTTTTCAATCCTACTGCACACACCCAAATTATTGTCGATGCTAGCCCTGTGGGGTTAGGCGCCATCTTGGTTCAGAGACAATGCACAGGCGATTACAGGCCTATTCAGTATGCAAGCAGATCCCTCACTGATGTAGAGAGACGTTATTCTCAGACCGAGAAAGAAGCTTTGGCTGTTGTTTGGGGATGTGAAAGGTTTCACACCTATCTCTACGGCCTTGATTTTGAAATCATCACAGACCACAAGCCTCTGGAAGTGATATATTCGCCACGCTCAAAACCATCCGCCAGAATTGAGAGATGGGTTCTCAGATTGTTACCATATCGCTTTACAGTGCGGTACAGACCTGGACCGACTAATGCGGCAGATGCACTTTCCAGATTGCCTCAGTCTTCTGCACCTGTTCATAACCTGGCAGAAGAGTACATTCGTTTTTGGCTACTAACGCCATGCCTCAGGCATTGACATCGCGGGAGGTTGAAGAATTGTCATCTGTGGATCCGGAAATTGCTTGGTTGAGAAAATGTGTAAGACAAGGGGTTTGGGTGGATTGTGACCCAAGCTATCACAGAATCAAACAAGAGCTGAGTATTGCAGGACAACTAGTTCTACGTGGCAATCGTATTGTGATGCCTAAAGATTTACGGAAACGTACATTACATTTAGCCGATGAGGGCCATCAAGGCATTGTACGCACCAAACAAAGATTACGTGAGAAAGTCTGGTGGCCAGGAATTGACAAGGATGTGGAACGTTTGGTTTCTTCATGTCGAGCATGTCAGTTGGTGGGCAGCAAACCTAAACCAGAACCAGTAACTCACACTGTTCTACCTGAGGGACCATGGGAAGATTTAGCCATTGATCTGTGCGACATTCCATCTGGACACCATCTTTTAGTTGTTGTGGACTATTATTCAAGGTGGCAAGAGGTGGTAGTTCTCACTAAAGCTACATCATCAACTGTAATTGAGGGGTTGGAGAGCATTTTTGCATCTTATGGGTTGCCTAAACGGATTGTGAGTGATAATGGTGCCCAATTTACTCTCAGGATTTCAGGATTATCTGAAATCAAATGCTATTGAACATCATCGTACAACTCCATACTGGCCACAGGCTAACGGGGAAGTGGAACGCCAGAATCGAACCTTGCTGAAAGCTTTGCGGATTGCTCATTTAGAGAGAAGAGACTGGAAAAAGGAACTGTGGCGTTTTCTTTTGGCTTATCGCACAACTCCGCATACTGTCACTGGCGTTAGTCCTGCGGAACTTCTTTGTGGTCGCAAATTCAGGACAAAATTGCCAGACATTGGGGGTCCTCCTACAAGTCAGAAACCTTTTCGGCATATTGATGAGGAAAGGAAGATCCGGGCTGAACAGTATGCAAACCACCGCCGCCATTGTCAACCTAGTGGCCTTCAACAGGGTGACATTGTCATGCTCCAGGAGGAACCCAGGACCCACTGCACTAGTGTAGGGTATGACAAAGGGTACAAGGATTTCATCCCGATACCTAATGGCACTCAGGGTGCCATTGTCTAGCCTGTAGAGGTCTGTATGTCCCTCCATCGATATGCCTCCCCAGACCATCACTGCCCCACCACCAAACCGGTCATGCTGAACGATGTTACAGGCAGCATAACATTCTCCACGGCTTCTCCAGACCCTTTCAGATCTGTCACATGTACTCAGGGGGAATCTGCTCTCATCTGTGAAAAGCACAGGGGGCCAGTGGCAGACCTGCCAATTCTGGTGTTCAATGGCAAATGCCAATGGAGCTCCACTGTGCGAAACAGTGAGCACAGGGCCCACTAGGCTACGTTGGGTCCTCAGCCTGCCCTCATAAAGTCTGTTTCTGATTGTTTGGTCAAAGACTTTAACACCATTGCCCCGCTGGAGGTAATTTTGTAGGGCTCTGGCAATGCTCATTCTGTTCAGTCTTACACAAAGGAGCAGATACCGGTCCTGCTGATGGGTTAAGGACCTTCTACAGCCCTGTCCAGCTCTCCTAGAATCTCCACTGTGCTCTTGAGACTGTGCTGGGAGACACAGCAAACCTTCTGGCAATGGCACATATTGATGTTAAACTGTTAGTGCAACCTCTATAAGGTCCAAGTTTAGCCTTATGCTACCAGTAGTGACACTGACCCTAGCCAAATGCAAAACTAGTGAAAAACAGTCAGAACGATGAGTAGGAAAAAAATGTCAGTGGCCTCCACCATTCCTGTTTTTGAGGTTGTCACATTGTTGCCCATCTAGGACACCTGTTAATTTAATGAACACCAAAGCAGCTGAAACTAATTACCAACCCCCTCTGCTATGTAACAGACCAGATCAATATACCAGGAGTTTAATTGACTTGATGCTATATTCTTTTTTTTTTTTTTTTTCATAATGATGCTATATTCTAAATAAAAATGTTCCTTTAATTTATTTGAGCATTGTATTTAGTAAGAGGCATGGCAAGTTTTTTTGAAGTTGTAATTTTTTTTTGTCACAATTTATTGGAAAATTAAGAAATTAAATATGTTTTTTTTTTAACTTTTTTTTTCATACTGTCACCAGTGCAGTATGGTGTCATCATATGACTGGTGTGTCGGTGATCAGGGATACTGACTGAAGTCAGTATGTAAAAAAAAAAAAGGTAATTTTTAAATTTTTTTCCTTTTTACTATAACTGTAGCAGCAAACATTTAAAGTGTCATGAAATGGCTTTCAATCATGACTCATTGTTTACTATTGTAATGCTGGGATTGGCCATAACTATCACATGGTACAGAGTGCTGTGATTGTCCCAGGTACCATGTGATCACTGGTGGCCAATCGCAGAATTCACACAGTAGTAAACAGTGCTGTCATAAATGGATTCCATTCATGATTCTTGTTTACTAGGGGACATATAATTGCACAGCAATCACGTGTTATTTGAGCTGATCACAGTTGCCCAATACCTAGCACTGCAATCTGCTGTGTCCAGTGGAAACAGCAGTTGCAGATTGCAACGCTGCTCGCCCCAGGGGCAAGAGTGGGACAACTTACTGGTAAATCATGGTGCCTGCTGGCCGGTGGCCGTCAAGCCACCGCCCAGCAGTAAAATTACTGTTGGCCAGATGGCAAGTGGTTAAATGTAAGAAGTGATACAAAAGTAATACATGATACAATGCAGTTTAACAATGTCATGCATGTAGGCTTTAGATCTATTTTGAATGTACTCTGTTATTTTATCAATATCCCTGATGTAAAAATAAAATAAACACTTCTTCTGCCCATTGCACTGAAAGCCAGTTCATTGCAGAGAAATTCTCAATTGCAGTTTGTTCTGAAACTGACACTCCTGGGAATATCAGTCTGCTCTGTCCCCCGCAGTGCTCAGTGGTTCTTCCAGCCAACCTCCTGCTCTGTCACTTCTTCATCCTGTAGTGAAATGAAGGTCAGCGGGAGGAACCCCCAAGCACAGAGGGGTACACATCAGATTGGCACTCCTGGAAGTGTAGGTTTTGAAGACACTTTAGCAGAGGAGTACTCTGCAACAGAACACGATTTAGGGACACAGGCAGCAGAATAGATATTTTACAGGGTGAATACATTTCAGAAACTTAGGTAAAGTGCCAGAATCGCTTTTAACATTTTATGATATGGTCCCCCACTGTGTCTATGTTTGCTAGGGCTAACTGTATCCAGAATCTTCACAGAAAATCAGACACTGTGTTTGTGAGTCTTTTGCACTTCTTATATACTCAAAAATGTGACTTGACCAGTACGTTTTCGGCGAAGTGGCACATCTAAAAACAGACAAGGGTGTACATTGTGTTTAAATTATGTTTTACAGCGGTGCTTCTATTTGGGTCCCTTTACAAAGAGCACATACTAAAAAAGTATAGCTGTCTGTCAGTTTCTTGCTCGTGCTGCTTTCTCAAATCTCTCTATTCTTGGCAGTGTCCATTTGTGTATTGTCACTAAAGCATTGGGAAATTTTTTTCTATTTGATTGGCTACAGGGCCTTCTGCACGTCTTTCCTCTAGTGCAGAAAAAGAAAATGGATGGGCCAGGGGGACTTTTAAAGGGATACTGTCATCAAGACAAATAGCAAAGAATCCACATATATGTAAAAATACACAAATTTTATTGATACAAACACCAAAAATAACGAAAAAACATTAAAAGTAACTATTATCGTGTTGACAAAACACTAATAATATTACAGCATATAGAGCAATTGGGTAGTACATACAATATACAGGCTTGGGAAAGCCAAATATCCACGGAGGGTGGGTGTAGATCACGCTGTCCACTGCAGACCTATGCCAGAGATGGTAAAACTGGTGGGTCTGATGTGATGGACCTGGGTGTCTAAACCCAAACTCAGCCCGACATGTTTCGCGGGTGACCGCTTCCTCAGGGGCAGATAGCGTGGGTATGTAAAACAATGCTACTAGAATCATTAAGAGAAAGTAGAGTCAGTGCATATCTTATTTGGGAAACATGTCACATAATACATCTCATAACGGTAGGTCAAAAACAGAGGCAAGCGCCAGCCAACATATGACCCACCTGTATAGCCGGTTCTAAAAGCAACTGGAGACCTAGGGGATCACGACTGGGACTAGTACCCCCCCGGCGGACATGGGAGCAGTCCACAACAAATAGGGGTCCAAATCACAACATGTGAAGCAACTGTATTCTGGATAATGAAAAGTGTATAGTCAAAATGGGATAATTGCGTACATGCTTGTATATGTCAGCTCCATAGTAGGAGGAAAACTTACCAAATACGGTATACTTGTGTGTGTCCCCTGTAGTGTCTCATGACAGGGCTAGGGGGTGGCTGCTGGAGTAGCCAGGACTGGTAAACGGAAGATGGGGTCAATATCAGGACCAACAAACCTTGTGTCCATAAGAAGACAGGAGAAAACGCAATGTTGAAGTGTTAGGTTCAAGCAAATGCGTGAACATTACAGAAAAAGTGAAAAGGAGGATAGACCCATCCCGATGGCTTGAAAGTAGCCTGTAAACACCATGTGCTAGAGATAGACCAAAATTAAACCATAGGATTCTAGAGCAAGTGTACACATTACTAAACGTGAGTGAATGAAGCCATAGAGTGAGGGTGAAATAATCGCAAGAAAACGTGGGGTGTGACAATAGTATGCATAAAGGGATGGGGGTATAAAGAAATCAGGACGGCAAGAAGGACCCATAACTGAATGACAAGAGCCCAAGTATCTCAAAGAGTGATAGTGTTGGAATGATAAACAGCAGAGAGTCCAATGAAAAAAGACAGCATAATAGAGCCATGTGCTGTATTTACCTAACGCTCCTCGCAGTCCGGTATCCCGTAGCCGAGTGAGTGTCTCAGTGGGGATGGCGCCTATAAGAGGAACCGCTCCACCCCAAACACAGCTGGGTCGGTAATCAGCCGGCCACATGATAGCTGTGTTCGGGGCAGACGCTCCGAATGCGCTTGTACACAAACCAGCTCATCAGGATGCGCCGGATGTGACGTACTGCGCATAGCCAATGGGTGTGTCTGCGGCGCCGACGTAGACAAGTCACCGGAGATCCAGGGACTGTCAGCAGTGTCGGTACCCAGACACTACACCATGGCTCAGGGACACATATGAAGTGTGTACCCAGACGGGCGTCACATGCCCGCCGTGGGGAACATCCAGCAGGATCCTCCGATCCATAGATGGTGATGGAAATGGGTCCGGATTGCTGAACAAAGGATATTCAGGGGAGATGAATGCCAAGTGGCGCTATACCTCTGTGACCATAAACCAAAATAATTGATATACAATAACAAGATTTTACATGTATACATTAAATCATATGGAAAAATATTATTATGGGAAACAAATGAACAAAACAACATAGTTAACATAAGCATACTTTACATTAATAGGGGGTTTGAGACAGTTGCATAACCTTCTGGGATAGACTGCTTCCCAGATGTGGAGCCTGATATTTCCCAAATTGGGAATCAAGCTCATAAATGTCATAAAATAATGGATCAATTGGGAGAACAGGATGGGGACAGAGAAAAGTAGGGAGATGAAGAAAGGGGGAGGAAAAAAGGGGGGGGGGAAAGGGGGGAAGTGGGAGGGAAAAAGAAAAAGAAAAAGAAAGGGGACAAGGAAAAGGAGTGGGAAAGAACTAGGAAGGGGGAGGGAAGAAAGGGGAAGAGAAAGTAGCGGGAAGGAGACCAGACAGTCAAACTACCAACCATATATCTATAGAAATGACTTGTAGGAATGTGCCTCGTTTAAACCAGGATATGAGAGGGCATTGAGCCTCTCAATCCAAAGTGTTTCTCGTTGGAGAATGCGACGATCCCCCCCCCCCTTTTTTCCTCCCCCTTTCTTCATCTCCCTACTTTTCTCTGTCCCCATCCTGTTCTCCCAATTGATCCATTATTTTATGACATTTATGAGCTTGATTCCCAATTTGGGAAATATCAGGCTCCACATCTGGGAAGCAGTCTATCCCAGAAGGTTATGCAACTGTCTCAAACCCCCTATTAATGTAAAGTATGCTTATGTTAACTATGTTGTTTTGTTCATTTGTTTCCCATAATAATATTTTTCCATATGATTTAATGTATACATGTAAAATCTTGTTATTGTATATCAATTATTTTGGTTTATGGTCACAGAGGTATAGCGCCACTTGGCATTCATCTCCCCTGAATATCCTTTGTTCAGCAATCCGGACCCATTTCCATCACCATCTATGGATCGGAGGATCCTGCTGGATGTTCCCCACGGCGGGCATGTGACGCCCGTCTGGGTACACACTTCATATGTGTCCCTGAGCCATGGTGTAGTGTCTGGGTACCGACACTGCTGACAGTCCCTGGATCTCCGGTGACTTGTCTACGTCGGCGCCGCAGACACACCCATTGGCTATGCGCAGTACGTCACATCCGGCGCATCCTGATGAGCTGGTTTGTGTACAAGCGCATTCGGAGCGTCTGCCCCGAACACAGCTATCATGTGGCCGGCTGATTACCGACCCAGCTGTGTTTGGGGTGGAGCGGTTCCTCTTATAGGCGCCATCCCCACTGAGACACTCACTCGGCTACGGGATACCGGACTGCGAGGAGCGTTAGGTAAATACAGCACATGGCTCTATTATGCTGTCTTTTTTCATTGGACTCTCTGCTGTTTATCATTCCAACACTATCACTCTTTGAGATACTTGGGCTCTTGTCATTCAGTTATGGGTCCTTCTTGCCGTCCTGATTTCTTTATACCCCCATCCCTTTATGCATACTATTGTCACACCCCACGTTTTCTTGCGATTATTTCACCCTCACTCTATGGCTTCATTCACTCACGTTTAGTAATGTGTACACTTGCTCTAGAATCCTATGGTTTAATTTTGGTCTATCTCTAGCACATGGTGTTTACAGGCTACTTTCAAGCCATCGGGATGGGTCTATCCTCCTTTTCACTTTTTCTGTAATGTTCACGCATTTGCTTGAACCTAACACTTCAACATTGCGTTTTCTCCTGTCTTCTTATGGACACAAGGTTTGTTGGTCCTGATATTGACCCCATCTTCCGTTTACCAGTCCTGGCTACTCCAGCAGCCACCCCCTAGCCCTGTCATGAGACACTACAGGGGACACACACAAGTATACCGTATTTGGTAAGTTTTCCTCCTACTATGGAGCTGACATATACAAGCATGTACGCAATTATCCCATTTTGACTATACACTTTTCATTATCCAGAATACAGTTGCTTCACATGTTGTGATTTGGACCCCTATTTGTTGTGGACTGCTCCCATGTCCGCCGGGGGGGTACTAGTCCCAGTCGTGATCCCCTAGGTCTCCAGTTGCTTTTAGAACCGGCTATACAGGTGGGTCATATGTTGGCTGGCGCTTGCCTCTGTTTTTGACCTACCGTTATGAGATGTATTATGTGACATGTTTCCCAAATAAGATATGCACTGACTCTACTTTCTCTTAATGATTCTAGTAGCATTGTTTTACATACCCACGCTATCTGCCCCTGAGGAAGCGGTCACCCGCGAAACATGTCGGGCTGAGTTTGGGTTTAGACACCCAGGTCCATCACATCAGACCCACCAGTTTTACCATCTCTGGCATAGGTCTGCAGTGGACAGCGTGATCTACACCCACCCTCCGTGGATATTTGGCTTTCCCAAGCCTGTATATTGTATGTACTACCCAATTGCTCTATATGCTGTAATATTATTAGTGTTTTGTCAACACGATAATAGTTACTTTTAATGTTTTTTCGTTATTTTTGGTGTTTGTATCAATAAAATTTGTGTATTTTTACATATATGTGGATTCTTTGCTATTTGTCTTGATGACAGTATCCCTTTAAAAGTCCCCCTGGCCCATCCATTTTCTTTTTCTACATTCAATTGGGACGTGGATACTTGTAATTCTTTTGCTAGCTAGCTGTCCCCTTTTGTTTATACTACGTATATTTGGGTGGACAACACACCCGGGGCCCCTTGTTCTCTGTTTGTGACAGCTCTATATATCTTTCTTTTTTCAAACTTAATTAGTCTACACACCTATTTCTATTTATAGTCTAAAATTAAGTAATTGTGTATCATGGATCTTTTGGGACAGGCTTGGACAGGTTTTATGTCCCATATTCAATCTACCTTCACATCTAATCGTAGGGATGAGGAAGAGTTAAAAATTTATTTACAAAAAATATTTGGATTACTTAAACGTAAATCTCACTTATATTGGCATATCGTGTTTTTTGAAAAGTATATTACTGAAAATGTGAACCCTAGGGGTCTGAGACTACACACCTTCCCGACTGTCCGGAACCCCACCGAGACATTTAGGAAGACGTGGGAGTCCGCCTTAGATAGATGTAGCAAGGAATTAATGACTATCCTTGTGCAACAATACAATCTGGATATGTCTGGGTTGGATGCGGAAATTGACACTCTGAACGTCCAATACAGACATGTCATGGATCACCCTAGCTTTGCAGCCAAATGGCAAGAAATTAAACAACAACTTGAGGAAATTAATCAAAACATAATACTCAGGAAACAGGCCAAATACAATCGGGATAAATTGGCCTTTCTGGGTGGATACGCCTATAAGTGGACCCCCAGAGCGACCAATCCCATCAACCAAACACTCAGAAATGAGAGATCATCACAGATTGATGAATATCCTGAATCAGATTCTTCAAATACCAATCCCCTTCACTCACAGGCTAGTTTACGCCCCTCTAATTCAAGGGCTGCGCGCACACGAGTCACTAAACGCACTAGACACAATGGTGGATATTCGTCTGATGACCCTTTGGGCAAAAGACGACCACAGACACCCACAACTAGCACTTCAGATCTAACACCTACACTCCAGAAAATCCTTACCACTAATATCTTGCCTAATACTAAACAATCTAACACCAATGAGAATGGTTTTTTAGATGTCTCCCTAGGAGCCATCCCGAAAACCAAAAAACAGACCAAACTAAAAGACTTCGTCACATTGACACCGACACAAACCCCACCATCACAGAAATAAATCAAGACTGTTTCAATATTATCAATCTCACAGATATACCCCTCACTTCGGATCAGACCACCGTCTTACAATTAGGTTTGGGATTTTGTCCTTCACAATCAATCAATATATATGACACTATTAAAGATTTGTACCTGTTTGCTCGCAACTTGACCTACAAGTACATTTTCGATGCTGATCGCCAAAAGAAAAAACTTGAATTGGCTCTCACCGAGCAAATTAAACATTTCTCAATGGATGAGTTCCGGGCTCTCCGGGATCTGATGCTCCTCTATGAGGAGGGTTCCTCAGACCCCGGAGAGCCTAGTGCTACATCCATTGTCACACCTTCCCTACAATCTGTTCCTCCAATTTTTAAATCCAAATCCACGAAATTTCCTGATCTATCTATTTGTCCAAAGATCTGGGCATTTGTTTGCCAGGTGATCCGTGATTTCAAACGGAAACGCTGGCAACCAACTCCCCAGAATCTAACCACCAATTTAAAAGAAGCTCTAAAACAACTACAATCCAACCATGATATTATCATTAAACCCTCTGACAAAGGGGGAAACGTGGTAATCATGACACATCCACAATACCAGACGATGTGTTTAGATGTGCTTAACAACGAGTCGTGGTATCTCCCTATACAACCTGAACTAACAAATACTTTTCAAAACGAACTACAGAATCTATGTCTGAATGCCTATTTGATAGGCACTATAGACAAAGACACATACGAGTATCTGCGTGTTCCATACCCTAGAACCCCAACTATGTACACACTTCCCAAAATCCATAAGAATTTATCTAGGCCCCCGGGGAGACCCATTGTCTCCGGCATTGGATCCATGTCAGAGCATGCTAGCCGATATGTGGACGCTTTTTTGCGCCCCTTTGTGCAGAGTTTACCATCTTACATTCAGGACACTCCCGATCTCCTACGCCACCTTGAGGACATCTATACACCCCCGGATGCCCTCCTCGTGGCGGTTGATATCGAGGCACTATACTCGAGTATACCGCACGAGGAGGGCATCCGGTCGGTCAAGTCCTTTTTGTATGAGCAAGATCGTTCCACCTGGTCTCACAATGACTTCATTTTATCTTTATTAAGATTTATTTTGACTAGGAATTTCTTCACGTTCATGGATAAGACCTATTTGCAGATTCAAGGGGTCGCAATGGGGACCTGTTGCGCCCCCTCGTACGCAAATCTATTTCTTGGAAGGTGGGAAAGATACATTTTCGCCAATGAACAATATGCACAGTGGCTAAAACACCTACTGTGCTGGTTTCGTTATATTGACGACCTCCTAATTATATGGACGGGTACACGCAACGAACTAGACGCTATGTTATCTGCCATGAACGTGAACGAATTCAACCTCAAATTTACCCATAACATACATGACAGGCAAATTGTCTTTCTTGATGTTGAAATCAAAAGAGAAGATGATGGACACATCATCACTAACCTCTATAGGAAGCCTAGTGCAGGCAACATGCTACTGCATGCATCCAGTTTACATCCTGAATCCCTAAAGAATAGTATCCCTTACGCACAATATCTGCGAACTCGTCGCAACTGTACATTAGATGCAGACTTTTTGGTAGAGTCTAAAAAATTACGGGATAGACTCCTACAGCGAGGATACTCCCGTAAGACTCTACGAAAGGCCTTCAATCGAGCGCAAGCTCAATCCAGAGCTGACTTGCTATACCCCAAAAAAACACATGAGAATACTCAGACAGTGAGATTCATCACGCAATATTCCAGCAACTCAGTACAATTACGGAAAATTTTGGAGAGGAATTGGCATATACTGGATGAGGATCCTATCCTCTCCAGATATGTCAAGGACTCTCCTGAATTGGTATTCCGAAGAGCAACATCATTACGTGATCGGCTGATCACCAGTCACTATAGGGAACATACCACTCCAGTCCCACAAATTACGGGGACATATGCATGTGGACATTGTCCCAGATGTCCCTGGATTAGGGAAGGCATGGTCACCTCACTACCTAACGGTCAGTCACACAGACTCAATCGATATGCTGACTGCTCCACACGGGGAGTAGTCTATTTAATGCAATGTCAATGCTCTGCTTTCTATGTAGGCAAAACCATCCGCGAACTAGGTCAAAGAATAGGGGACCATCTCTATTGCTCAGAGGGTGGCAAGATACTCACTCCTGTAACACGTCACATTGGCCTCAAACATAGATACAATAACACATGTATATCCTTTAGAGTTTTAGAAATCATTTCCCCAGACCCCAGAGGGGGTAACTGGGATCGTCGCATTCTCCAACGAGAAACACTTTGGATTGAGAGGCTCAATGCCCTCTCATATCCTGGTTTAAACGAGGCACATTCCTACAAGTCATTTCTATAGATATATGGTTGGTAGTTTGACTGTCTGGTCTCCTTCCCGCTACTTTCTCTTCCCCTTTCTTCCCTCCCCCTTCCTAGTTCTTTCCCACTCCTTTTCCTTGTCCCCTTTCTTTTTCTTTTTCTTTTTCCCTCCCACTTCCCCCCTTTCCCCCCCCCCTTTTTTCCTCCCCCTTTCTTCATCTCCCTACTTTTCTCTGTCCCCATCCTGTTCTCCCAATTGATCCATTATTTTATGACATTTATGAGCTTGATTCCCAATTTGGGAAATATCAGGCTCCACATCTGGGAAGCAGTCTATCCCAGAAGGTTATGCAACTGTCTCAAACCCCCTATTAATGTAAAGTATGCTTATGTTAACTATGTTGTTTTGTTCATTTGTTTCCCATAATAATATTTTTCCATATGATTTAATGTATACATGTAAAATCTTGTTATTGTATATCAATTATTTTGGTTTATGGTCACAGAGGTATAGCGCCACTTGGCATTCATCTCCCCTGAATATCCTTTGTTCAGCAATCCGGACCCATTTCCATCACCATCTATGGATCGGAGGATCCTGCTGGATGTTCCCCACGGCGGGCATGTGACGCCCGTCTGGGTACACACTTCATATGTGTCCCTGAGCCATGGTGTAGTGTCTGGGTACCGACACTGCTGACAGTCCCTGGATCTCCGGTGACTTGTCTACGTCGGCGCCGCAGACACACCCATTGGCTATGCGCAGTACGTCACATCCGGCGCATCCTGATGAGCTGGTTTGTGTACAAGCGCATTCGGAGCGTCTGCCCCGAACACAGCTATCATGTGGCCGGCTGATTACCGACCCAGCTGTGTTTGGGGTGGAGCGGTTCCTCTTATAGGCGCCATCCCCACTGAGACACTCACTCGGCTACGGGATACCGGACTGCGAGGAGCGTTAGGTAAATACAGCACATGGCTCTATTATGCTGTCTTTTTTCATTGGACTCTCTGCTGTTTATCATTCCAACACTATCACTCTTTGAGATACTTGGGCTCTTGTCATTCAGTTATGGGTCCTTCTTGCCGTCCTGATTTCTTTATACCCCCATCCCTTTATGCATACTATTGTCACACCCCACGTTTTCTTGCGATTATTTCACCCTCACTCTATGGCTTCATTCACTCACGTTTAGTAATGTGTACACTTGCTCTAGAATCCTATGGTTTAATTTTGGTCTATCTCTAGCACATGGTGTTTACAGGCTACTTTCAAGCCATCGGGATGGGTCTATCCTCCTTTTCACTTTTTCTGTAATGTTCACGCATTTGCTTGAACCTAACACTTCAACATTGCGTTTTCTCCTGTCTTCTTATGGACACAAGGTTTGTTGGTCCTGATATTGACCCCATCTTCCGTTTACCAGTCCTGGCTACTCCAGCAGCCACCCCCTAGCCCTGTCATGAGACACTACAGGGGACACACACAAGTATACCGTATTTGGTAAGTTTTCCTCCTACTATGGAGCTGACATATACAAGCATGTACGCAATTATCCCATTTTGACTATACACTTTTCATTATCCAGAATACAGTTGCTTCACATGTTGTGATTTGGACCCCTATTTGTTGTGGACTGCTCCCATGTCCGCCGGGGGGGTACTAGTCCCAGTCGTGATCCCCTAGGTCTCCAGTTGCTTTTAGAACCGGCTATACAGGTGGGTCATATGTTGGCTGGCGCTTGCCTCTGTTTTTGACCTACCGTTATGAGATGTATTATGTGACATGTTTCCCAAATAAGATATGCACTGACTCTACTTTCTCTTAATGATTCTAGTAGCATTGTTTTACATACCCACGCTATCTGCCCCTGAGGAAGCGGTCACCCGCGAAACATGTCGGGCTGAGTTTGGGTTTAGACACCCAGGTCCATCACATCAGACCCACCAGTTTTACCATCTCTGGCATAGGTCTGCAGTGGACAGCGTGATCTACACCCACCCTCCGTGGATATTTGGCTTTCCCAAGCCTGTATATTGTATGTACTACCCAATTGCTCTATATGCTGTAATATTATTAGTGTTTTGTCAACACGATAATAGTTACTTTTAATGTTTTTTCGTTATTTTTGGTGTTTGTATCAATAAAATTTGTGTATTTTTACATATATGTGGATTCTTTGCTATTTGTCTTGATGACAGTATCCCTTTAAAAGTCCCCCTGGCCCATCCATTTTCTTTTTCTACATTCAATTGGGACGTGGATACTTGTAATTCTTTTGCTAGCTAGCTGTCCCCTTTTGTTTATACTACTTTCCTCTAGTGCAGTTTAGGTTTGCCTGCTGTCTGTAATGTATAAATATTCCTAGCTCGCTGGAGACAGTGATTATTGACTGAGCGTCTTATCTTCTCCAGCAGCCATGTTCTATTGCTTTGTGACTGTCCCCCAATACATTTAGAGAGAGTGGTCAGATGGAACAGGAGAACCCATGCTGTGCTCATAACCAGCTTTCTTAGGCACTGTGTTGAACACCGTGGACTCCAGATATCAGCTTTACCAAGGAAACAGAGCTTGCAAGAGCTGCATCCTAATTGCCCTGACTGAGCTGACAGCACCTTATTAACCCTTGCAAAAAGTTAACATAGGGGCATGTTGTAAATGGAGAAAATAAATTCCCCATAGAGTGAAGCAATTCGAAAAATTGTTGCAAAAAAAAAAAAAAAAAGGTTTTCAATTGCTAGGTCATAATTATTTGTTATTCTTTTTTTAAATGTAATTTAGCTTTGTAGACAGTGCCATCTTAGGAGCATTATAGGCTCCCGGGCAATGCAGTGCAGGCCCTGCCTACAAAAATTACCCACCAGAATAAAAATGCAGATTATTGATAAGGCTATATTTATTGGTACCTCCAACAAAATCAGTGTTTAAACATTACATTAATAAATAATAAATAATTTTAAAAAAGGCTAAAAAAATAAATACATTTTTAAAAAAGCGAAAAAACAAAAGGCACTGATATCCTTATTAATTTGGGCATCAATTGTATACAAAATGAAAGTGACATGCAGATGTTTTGGCTTTCTGAACATACAAAGACAATATTAATTCCTGCACATAAAAAGTTAGTACTTAATCTTTCTGTCTTTCTTTCCTTTCTGCCACGCTGGCTTCCACGTAATTGTTCTACAGCAATGCCCTTGTGGCTTGCACTGCGGCTGTCCTGGTGTGTCTTCCGACGGACCTTGGAAGCAGGCAGGCACTCCTGCTGCCGTGGGCACCTCTTCATGGGCCAATTAGCCGAACAGCAGTGCCAGGCTAATGACAGCTTCCAAGTTCAGTGGCTGGGTCAGATCAACACATACACGGATTGAAGTCAGACTCGACTGTCCTGTGTGTGCCTGTTTTTGTGGAGGCGGACAGCCATTCCTGCAGTTGTGGGCTCCCCTCGACAGCCCAAGTGGCCTGACAGCAGCGTCGGGCCAACAGGCGCTTGCCACAGACATCCCAACCTGTAAAAACTCTTTTCGAGGAGGTGATACTCTGCGCTCCCCCCACCGATTTAAAACAACTAGAGGATGATCAAATGAAATGGAATCAGTATGCAGAGGTTTACTTCTTCTGAAAAATATTAAAGGAACACTCTAACCACCATGACCACATCAGTGATTTGAATTGGCTATGGTGGTAGGAGTCAGATACACTGCACATGCTGGGATATTTGCAATGTTGTCCTGGGGGCTAGTTGCACCCCTAGCACATGTGACTTACTGCTGGCGGGTATTTCTGGTGGGCACTTCTGGTAGTTACTGCTGGCAGGTACTGCTGGTGGGTACTGCTGGCTGATACTGCTGGTGGGTAATGCTGTTGGTTACTGCTGGTTGGTACTGCTGGTGGGTACTACTAGCTGGTACTGCTGGGGGGTACTGCTGGCTGGTACTGCTGTGGGTACCATTGACTGGTACTGCTGACTGGTACTGCTGATGGGTACTGCTGCTGGGTACTGCTGGCTGGTACTGCTGGTAGGTACTGCTGTAGGTACTGCTGGCCTATTACTGCGGGCGGTTACTGCTGGCTGGTACTGCTGATGGGTACTGCTGTGGGTACTGCTGGTGGGTACCGCTGGGGGGTACTGCTTGCTGGTACTGCTGGCGAAGAGTGTGAGGAGTGGCGCTGGAGGAAGCATGCAGAGCCGATGCTTCCTGTATCTCTCAGCCTCCTCACAGGCAGAGTGCATTTAATATCACTTCGCCAGTGACAGGACGGAGTCAGAACTATACAGGAAGCATCGGCTCCTTTCTGACAGCTGACAGACAGCCGGGATATCGCATGGCACTTGCGGGTGTCAGGGAGACTCCCACACCTCGGAGACTTGGGATGTCTGTTACCACCTGCTAAGTTCGGTGGTTGGATGCACACTGGAGTCGGGACTAATGCTTGGCTGGGGCTGCGTCGCTGGGAAGGTGGGGCCCCCAGGCAACTGCCCAGCATGCCCATGGAGTAAGACGGCCCTGTTTGTAGATCTAGATAGCATGAGAAGAATATACACATAGGAGCCACCTGGTTTATATGGTTTGCAGTTCCCATAGATTTTCCCATGCAGTACAAGTAATATCATCTCAATAAGATATCATAGAATGCAGCGCCAATAACTCAGTAAAAATGTAGTGCATGATAAATAATAATACTAACCAATCAATGAATTCTGGTGCATTAAATTAATGATCTCAGAATAATAATATTATAATGTGGTGCATTAAATAAATAATCTCCCAATAATGAATATCCGTACAAGTAAAAATAGTACAATTGTGTCATTAAAAATAATCATGCATAATAAATTAATCAAAAGTGAAGTCCATAAAAAATGTGCAAAAAAGCATATATATTGAACGAGTTAACACCGTGCCGTGCCAATAAATAATAATTGTGCTGGTGCATCAATCCACAAGTAAAAATGACAAAGTGCACTTCAATCTGTGCTCACACGCAGATCACCTTAATGTTTGACCCATATATTCCAATGAGTCAAACACACTTTACACCTAAAGTTGTTGGTTAGATCACTCACCACTCCTCTCCTTTCTCCTCTTTGCTACGGAATATACCGCCCCACGGTGTATACGAGATTATGAAAAAAAGGTGAGATACCTCAAGTGCTCTCTGTATATTAGTTTATTAAACGTGCTATACACCCCCCGTACGCATTACATCAACCAATGACTTTGTCAGTAGACGAGGTATCTCCCCCCTTTTTTCATAATTTCGTGTGCACCAGCACAATTATTGTTTATTGGCATGGCACAGTGGGAGTTCGTTCAAGATGTATGCTTTTTTGCACATTTTTTATAGACTTTATTTTGATTCATTTATTATGCACATGATTATTTTTAATGACACAATTGTATGATTTTCACTTGTACGGATATTCACTATTGGGAGATTATTTATTATTTATTTAATGCACCACATTATATTATTATTGTGAGATTATTAATTTAATGCACCAGAATTTATTGATTGGTTAGTATTATTATTTATCATGCACTAAATTTTTACTGAGTTATTGGCGCTGCATTCTATGATATCTAATTGGCTTTTTTGTGTTTAGTGAAAATCACTTAATGTAAGCTGCCATTGTGTTCATTTAGTGCTTTTTGGGGTTGCGCCGATTTATTTATATATTTTACAATATTATCTCAATAATCTGACTGTGCAGGGATTTTCTTGCAAGTGACAGTGAGTTTGCTTGTAATGGTTCATTACCCTTCATAGAGTTTTATAGTATGCTGGAAAGCTTTTGGAGTTATTTATTGAAGGATTTCTCTCTTCTCTCTTCCTTCTGACATGTCTTACCATGAATTACCCTCTACAGACATAATGGCTAAATTTGTCCTGTGTTCAAGGTGGAACTCTAGCCAAAACTGTTTTAGTTTTGGATAAAGCTGGGAAGGGTTAGAACCTATGCCACTTGGGGATCATTGGAATGGAAAGTTAGAGGAAATATAACATTTTACAACTGCCCCCAATTCAAAGCTAGTGTGGAAATTTCCTAAAATGGACACCTGTTTTGAGGACAGACTGTTAAAGATCTCCCCTCACTTCCTGAACAGCTTACATGTATTGTGGATAGATCTCAAAGCCCACACCTTAAAGGGCTACATACAGTGGGGATTGAAAGTTTGGGCACCCCAGGTAAAAATTTGTATTAATGTGCATAAAGAAGCCAAGGAAAGATGGAAAAATCTCCAAAAGGCATCAAATTACAGATTAGACATTCTTATTTTATGTCAACAAAAGTTCGATTTTATTTCCATCATTGACATTTTCAAAGTTACAGAAAACAATAAAATGGTGTCTGCAAAGGTTTGGGCATCCTGCAGAATTTATAGCATGCACTGCCCCCTTTGCAAGGCTGAGATCTGCCAGTGTCATGGATTGTTCTCAATCATCGTCTGGGAAGACCAGGTGATGTCAATCTCAAAGGTTTTAAATGCCCAGACTCATCTGACCTTGCCCCAACAATCAGCACCATCGGATCTTCTAAGCAGTTGTCTAGAAAACTGAAACTGAAAATAGTTGATGCTCACAAAGCTGGAGAAGGCTATAAGAAGATAGCAAAGCATTTCCAGATGTCAATACCCTCTGTTCGGAATGTAATTAAGAAATGGCAGTCATCAGGAACAGTGTAAGTTAAAGCAAGATCTGGAAGACCAAGACAAATATCAGACAGAACAGCTCGCAGGATTGTGAGAAAAACAATTCAAAACCCACGTTTGACTGCACGATCCCTCCAGAAAGATCTGGCAGACACTGGAGTTGTGGTACACTATTCCACTATAAAGAGATACTTGTACAAATATGGTCTTCATGGAAGAGTCATCAGAAGAAAACTTCTTCTACGTCCTCACCACAAAAATCAGTGTTTGAACTTTGCAAATTAACATATAGACAAGCCTGATGCATTTTGGAAACAAGTTCCGTGGATCGATGAGGTTAAAATTGAACTTTTTGGCCGGAATGAGCAAAGGTACATTTGGAGAAGAAGGGGCACAAAATTTAATGAAAAGAACCTCTGTCCTACTGTTAAGCATGGGGGTGGATCAATCATGCTTTGGGGTTGTATTGCAGCCAGTGGCACAGGGAACATCTCACAAGTAGAAGGAAAAATGAATTCAATAAAATTTCAGCAAATTTTGGATGCCATCTGTGAAAAAGCAGAAGTTAAAGAGAGGATGGCTTCTACAAATGGATAAAGATCCTAAACACACCTCAAAATCCACAGGGGATTACATCAAGAGGCGTAAACTGAAGGTTTTGCCATGGCCTTCACAATCTCCTGACCTCAACATAATTGAAAATCTATGGATAGACCTTAAAAGAGCAGTACGTGACAGACAGCCCAGAGATCTCAAAGAACTGGAAGACTTTTGTAAGGAAGAATGGGCAAAGATACCTCAAACATGAATTGAAAGACTCTTGGCTGGCTACAAAAAGCGTTTACAAGCTGTGATACTTGCCAAAGGGGACAGTACAAGATATTAACTCTGCAGGGTGCCCAAACGTTTGCAGACGCCATTTTTTGTTTTCTGTTATTTTGAAAGTGTAAATGATGGAAATAAGATCTAACTTTTGTTGACATATTATAAAAATGTCTAATCTGTAATTTGATGCCTTTTTGAAGATTTTTCCATCTTTCCTTTGCTTCTTTATGCAAATTAATAAAATGTTTTACCCGGGGTGCCCAAAATTTCGATCCCCACTGTATATGTATATATAAATATATATATATATATATATACAGTGCATTGTGAAAGTATTCGGCCCCCTTGAACTTTTGGACCTGTTGCCACATTTCAGGCTTCAAACATAAAGATATAAAACTGTAATTTTTTGTGAAGAATCAACAACAAGTGGGACACATTTATGAAGTGGAACAAAATTTATTGGATATTTCAAACTTTTTTAACAAATAAAAAACTGAAAAATTGGGCGTGCAAAATTATTCAGCCCCCTTAAGTTAATACTTTGTAGTGCCACCTTTTGCTGCGATTACAGCTGTAAGTCGCTTGGGGTATGTCTCTATCAGTTTTGCACATCGAGAGACTGAAATTTTTGCCCATTCCTCCTTGCAAAACAGCTCAAGCTCAGTGAGGTTGGATGGAGAGCGTTTGTGAACAGCAATTTTCAGTTCTTTCCAAAGATTCTCGATTGGATTTAGGTCTGGACTTTGATTTGGCCATTATAACACTTGGATATGTTTATTTGTGAACCATTCCATTGTAGATTTTGCTTTATGTTTTGGATCATTGTCTTGTTGGAAGACAAATCTCCATCCCAGTCTCAGGTCTTTTGCAGACTCCATCAGGTTTTCTTCCAGAATGGTCCTGTATTTGGCTCCATCCATCTTCCCATCAATTTTAACCATCTTCCCTGTCCCTGCTGAAGAAAAGCAGGCCCAAATCATTTTGCTGCCACCACCATGTTTGACAGTGGGGATGGTGTGTTCAGGGTGATGAGCTGTGTTGCTTTTACGCCAAACATAACATTTTGCATTGTTGCCAAAAAGTTTGATTTTGGTTTCATCTGACCAGAGCACCTTCTTCCACATGTTTGGTGTGTCTCCCAGGTGGCTTGTGGCAAACTTTAAACAACACTTTTTATGGATATCTTTAAGAAATTTGATTTTTTCTTGCCACTCTTCCATAAAGGCCAGATTTGTGCAGTATACGACTGATTGTTGTCCTATGGACAGAGTCTCCCACCTCAGCTGTAGATCTCTGCAGTTCATCCAGAGTGATCATGGGCCTCTTGGCTGCATCTCTGATCAGTCTTCTCCTTGTATGAGCTGAAAGTTTAGAGGGACGGCCAGGTCTTCGTAGATTTGCAGTGGTCTAATACTCCTTCCATTTCAATATTATTGCTTGCACAGTGCTCCTTGGGATGTTTAGAGCTTGGGAAATATTTTTGTATCCAAATCCGGCTTTAAACTTCTCCACAACAGTATCTCGGACCTGCCTGGTGTGTTCCTTGTTCTTCATGATGCTCTCTGCGCTTTAAACGGACCTCTGAGACTATCAAAGTGCAGGTGCATTTATACGGAGACTTGATTACACACAGGTGGATTCTATTTATCACCATTAGTCATTTAGGTCAACATTGGATTATTCAGAGATCCTCACTGAACTTCTGGAGAGAGTTTGCTGCACTGAAAGTAAAGGGGCTGAATAATTTTGCATGCCAAATTTTTCAGTTTATTTGTTAACAAAGTTTGAAATATCCAATAAATTTCGTTCCACATCATGATTGTGTCCCATTTGTTGTTGATTCTTCACAAAAAATTACAGTTTTATATCTTTGTTTGAAGCCTGAAATGTGGCAAAAGGTTGAACAGTTTAGATTTGCTTTTTCCTCAAAAAGACTCAACACACAGCCATTAATGTCTAAACCACTGGCAACAAAAGTTAAAATGTCCAAATTGGGACCAAAGTGTCAATATTTTGTGTGGCCACCATTATTCCAGCACTGCCTTAACCCTCTTGGGCATAGAGTTCACTAGAGCTTCACAGGTTGCTACTGGAATCCTCTTCCACTCCATGACGACATCACAGAGCTGGTGGATGTTAGAGACGTTGCTCTCCTCCACCTTCTGTTTGAGGATGCCCCACAGATGTTCAATAGGGTTTAGGTCTGGAGACATGCTTGGCCAGTTCATCACGTATACCCTCAACTTCTTTAGCAAGGCAGTAGTGTCTTGGAGGTGTGTTTGGGGTCGTTATCATGTTGGAATATTGCCGCCCAAATTCCGAAGGGAGGAAATCATGGTCTGCTTCAGTATGTCACAGTACGTGTTGGCATTCATGGTTCCCTCAATGAACTGTAGTTCCCCAGTGCTGGCAGCACTCATGCAGCCCCAGACCATGACACTCCCACCACCATGCTTGGCTGTAGGCAAGACACACTTGTCTTTGTACTCCTCACCTGGTTGCCGTCACACACGTGTGAGCCAAATCAGTTTATCTTGGTCTCATTAGACCACAGGACATGGTTCCAGTAATCCATGTCCTTAGTCTGCTTGTCTTCAGCAAAGAAACTACACTTCATCAAAAAGCTCCTGATGATGCGTGGGACACGAAACGGCCGTAGAGCTAATATCTTAAACGCCTAAGGTCCAGCCATCAGTTCATCCTGTAGTGGTGGGTTTTGAAGTGAGTCCTTTTACTGTTTTGATTGTATATTTTCTATTTTTTATGTACACGGTTTTCCATGTCAGTGTTACTTAAATTTCATTTTTATTAAATTTTAAAACACCTTTTCATACTGCACCATGAGCCTCTTTCTTTTTTTCATTTAACTCTCATGTGACGTGTTGAGTCGGTAAACCTTTTGGAGATTGTTCCTGAGGCCGGATGTCGCTGAATATCTTGATGTCCAAAGATCACGAGGCCTGTTGAATCATACCCTAATGCTGTCCTTTAATTTAGACAGCACCTGGCTCTGGTGAGTTTGTATTTCATTCATTGGTGGTGGACACAGCAACGTTTTTGAACCCTGTTTTATCATCTACACCGGGATTTACTCATGAACTTTATCACATCTTATGACTGAACTTTATTACAGGATTTGTTATATTCCCCTCACGGGAATAACGTACAGATTTGTTGCATTTTATTAAATATATGATATATGTATAAATGCATGCATGAATTATCTTAACTTTAGGCTGCACTCCTGGGCAACTAACAGATGCCAAGAGTATGCATTGCACATGTAAAGGCAAAAATTGCAAGCAGAAAAAGCCTGTTAGCATTTTTTTTCTTACCTTCAGTTCTGCTTTATATGGTATTATAATACATTTTTTTAAGTCAGTTGGTAGCCTTAAGTTTAATGCAGCCATTATTATACGAATCTTTCCACAAATATGGTAGTCCAAATTCTGAGGCTGCCTAAACTACTTCTCCCCTACATGTTTCCATCCACTCTTGGGCCACAACAGCCTTATTTGAGATTTCTGCAGTTGTGCTTTATAAACATCAATTTATCATTATAAATGACTTCTGACAATTAAAGACACATTCCCCCATTCATAATAATCAGTGTGAATGAACGACTCTCCTCTGCCAGCTATTGTATTGTCAGAGAACCTAATAGCGGCGGCATTTGATTGGATTTCACTGCTGCTCGGCAGATAATTTTCCACCCAGCTCATTCCATTTTCAGAATGAGAGATGAGGGGAGGGAGGATGGCAACAGGGATACCCGCGACTCTAATTTCTGCTGTATGCAGTTTCTGTAGCACTCCACTAAACCTCCCCATGTATTATAAAAGGCTGCAGAGCAATTACTATGTTTAAAATGTACAGTAATAGGGAAAATTATCCTTGGGGAGAAAATTGTGTAACAAGATTTCAGATCGCTCAAAAACTGTAATACCTCAGTGGAGTAATATAGTAAAATACACTTTCTTGCACAATGAAGACTGGTGTTAACCCTTGCATGTTTTATTGTACATTTTCATATGTAGGTCAGTATACAGCAAGATATACATTTTATTAGCACAATGTTGCTTCCAGAAACTTGTAGCTTCTTGACCACTTAAGGACCGCTCCATGTACGTATACTGTGGCACCTAAAGCGCGAAATCACGTACCTGTACGTGATTCAGATCTTCGGCTCTGGGGCAAGCGCGCGATGCCGCCAGAGCCCCGCTTCCACTGTTGTGATTGGACAGAGCAGGAGCCAAGCATGACCGCTGGGACCCGCCGATTGTTCAGAGTAGAAGCAGAACGCTTTTCTGTGAGGGAGGAATATTGAGATCTTGTGTTTCTGCTAAGCACATGGATCTCTGTTTTCCTCCAGTCACAGCATTCCCCCCACAGTAAAAAGCACTCCTTAGGAGCACACTTAACCCTTTGATTGCCCCCCAATGTTAACCCTTTCCCTGTCAGTGCCATTTATACAGTGACAGTGCATTTTTTAGCACTGATCATTGTATTGGTGTCACTGGTCCACAAAAAGTGTCACTTAGTGTTACATTTGTCACCGCAATGTCGTTATCCTGCTAAAAATCCCTGATCGCTGCCATTACTAGTAAAAACAATAAAAAGTGCATAAATCTATCCTATTAATGCAGACACGAAGGAACAGTTCATCCCGGACCTGGCCCCAACTGGTGACTGGACAGTGAAAGGAGAAGCAGCACAGTAATAAGCTCATCTCCCTGTCACTCTGCTCTCTTCCTATCAGCACCCTTCTTGTAGGCACATGAACTGATTGGCTCTCACACTCCAGGCACTGCAAGTGGCCTATACCAGTCACATTCAGTGCCCTCAACATTCCTGATCTTGGAAACCCTTAGAGTCTAATTTGGGAGTAGACAATAAAGACCCCTATAAGTATTACGGGACCTGATCATGTTTGCCAGCTCGCTCGGGGTGTGATTTCCAAGACTTCGCCCCACAGCAGTCTTTTAGTTCCAGTGCTGATGTAAACAGAAGCAGTGGTGATGAAAGAGCAGGGGCATCCTTAACCATCTATGTGAAGGAACTTAGGAGATGTGAATGCATTTGGGATTAACACCATTCAAGGACCGAGTGTGATTGACCTGGTGCCAGCTATCATTGGAGATACCGCGTACTCTGGGTATCCAGCTTTTTGATCTATGTCCGTTTGACCTCTCTTGACCAGGTATCAAACATTCCGGTAAGGAGACATCTTTACTAGAACACGTGTTTTCTCCAAGATCTGAGATCTAAGCTGTATGGTGTTGGATTTCCTCTTTTCACTCACTACTGACCTTATGCACCTGTTAATAGACTTTATGGACTTTGGTCTTTATTGAGTTCTTATTATATGTTATCAATTTATATTTGGCACTGTACACCTTTTTAGCTATTTCTATTTGGTCTGATTTACCTATGTACTGGCTGCCTTCTAACAACTAAGAGCGCCCCCCCCCCCCCCCCCTGAAGGCAAATGAAAAGATTTTTTAGACTGCTTAGGGTACAGCACCCTGAGGCCAAGGAGAAGGTATCACTGAGACCTAGAAGATGCCATCCTAAAGCAAATAAGAAATAAACAGAGTATTTTATGTCAGCTGTATTATAGTATGAGCTATACTCTTTAGACAGGACATCTAGTTATACAGGAAACCTGTAATGTGGAGAGCCTGGCTTACCCTAGAATTCCAGAGGCATTATAAGCATGCCTAATTGAATATAGTATTTTATTCACTAGAAACGTGTTGCCATCTGAAAAACAGATCACATATACATGTAAATGCCTATATACGCATACACACAAGCATGCATGCACATGCATATATATAATATAAGTATTTGTTCCTTGGGTTTTCCCTTTAATTTGAGGTTAGGGACAAATGCAATATTAGTAGTTTCTTAAAGAGACACAGTATTTAGAAAAAAACAAAAAAAAAAACTGCTGCAGGTACCTAGCCCCTGCAGCACCTTCCCAAACCCTCCTGGCACAGGCAAATGCACTGACTGCTGTAACATTCTTATGCCTTCCTGCCTCCTGTACATTGCCATTGGCAAATAAGACTCCTGCCCTGGATAGTGATGGACCAAAAGAAAATTGTGGAGGGGCTTAGGGACTAACTACATCACAGATTGGAGTAGCTTTGCATGTCAGAACAGCCCAGCTTTCTGCCATAACAGTTTTTTTTTTGTTTGTTTTTTTAGCTATCTGCACTTTATTCGTACAAAGAGTTTTTTTTTTCTCTTTTTTTTTTTCTTAATGGCAGAGTCTCTTTAAATTCTGTGTAGTTTTTGCACATATTAGAAATGTTATGTCATGCTGAGCTAAACATGAAAATCGGCGTACACTGGCTTTGGGAAAAAAGAAAGCACCAGGAATCTCTTTTTTTGGTTGTTCTATGAACATAAAGACATAAGGTGGGTTTTGGAGAATGTACTTACTGGAGGACTTTTAAGCTTTTTGTCTGTAGTTGCAGAAGCAGTAACATTTTCGAAATGGAAACCCCACTTTTGTTGAAGAACAAACAACAATTTTTATTACATTCAGTTTTTTAAAAGCCACAAAAGGGTTCTCCGTGTGTAAAAACAATCAACATTCTACTCACATGAGAAATTCGATTTCTTGGAAGTTCTACATACAAACTGTAAAAAATACCCCTTTGATTTTTCTTTTTTTTTAGTGGTTGAACAAAGTCATAAAAGGACAGACTAAAATGGAAAGGGAGTTTGCTAATGAAACCTTTTCCTTAGTGGAGGGTGCCATTGCTAACTTCAAATTATGTAAAGAACTTCATTAACACAAAGGCTGGCCATACACTATACAATTTTCTTGATCAATTTTCCTTTAGATTTACCAAAACCATATAATATGTGTTCAAAACTAAACACTTTCAATTTGTATGGAATCAGGCCAGCCTTTGCACTACATAGTTGAAGGCAAATCTAAAGGAAATTGAACAGTGTATGGCGAGCCAAACCCTGTTTGTTTGTTTGTTTTTTTTACACCTGATTGCTCCCAGTTAGGCCCCGTTCACACTGGGGCGATCCGACTTCCCCGGGCGACCACACAGGTCGCGGCGCGCTGCTCGCACCCCGACCTCGGAGCGGCCGGCACGGACTTCATAACATTGAAGTCTATGCAGGTCGCTCCGGGTCGCCCCAAAGAAGCTCCGGACCCTTTTTCTAAGTCGGAGCGACTTGTGTCGCTCCTATTAGAACGGGTCCACAGCTTCTGTATGGCAGGCGACCTACGGACCTACAGCGACAGGTCGCTGACAGGTCGCCCCAGTGTGAACGGGGGCTTAGAGATAAGTTTGGGAGTGTCCAGATGCTCTCTCAAACCCACATGAGGTGGCAACCCTAGTCAGCACTGTGAAGTTAGCACTAGTCAGCACTGTGAAGTTTACACATATGGGAAGAATTATAGGCTTTTATTGATGACCTATTTATTATTCATTTGAATTTATTAACACTTAAGGGTCTATTTTTAAATGGTTTCACAAAGAATTCTCTAAACATTTACCTAATATTCTCACATTTTCCTCATTGGATTTATTTGGAAAAATCTGTCACTGCTGGGTGAAAGTGGTGTGAAACATAGAGTAAGCACACCACATAACCAAATTGCCGTAGCAATAAATTTGTATTTGGCATATACATGCAGTTACTAATAGGTACAAATATCCAAGTAGGTCATATCACATCAAGCATAATACAGCAAAAGTATTTGCTCCATTGTTGAAACACATGCATGCATATACAGTATATACATATATAATGTAAGAGATGATGTTCAGAAATACATACAGAAGTTCAGTACCCCGAAAAGAGTAATGAAAAGGATGGCTGAGCTAGACCCTGGTAAAAAGAGAGTGGAGAAGGAAAAAACTATTTTTTGGAGACGTAAGAACCCCCTTTGTCAAGAACATCCTACCTAATCCCTTATATACAATAGCTGCTACTGACAGCTATTTACCCCAGCTGGCTGTATGTGACATCCCTTCTGGTTCCTGTTTCCAGGCATGACATCATATCTGGTTCCTCCCTGGTCCAAGACTTGCCAACCACAGCATGGCTGGACCATGTGCCAGCCAGCTTCTGACAAGGCAAGACTGCACAGGGATGGAGTGAAACCTAGTTTGTCTAAGCACAACAAAAATAAAAAGATGCATGTAATGTGGTACAAATGTTACTTAGCAAGAACTCTGATGGGGAAGTTTCAGGGAGCAGCTTCTAAAAGATGGCTTGTTGAGCATTAACAATCTAAAATGTAGACAAAATTACCATATTTAAAAAAGGAAAGTGTATAGCAGGTGAATATACACTGCTCAAAAAAATTAAAGGAACACTTTGAAAACACATCAGATCTCAATGGGGAAAAATATCATGCTGGATATCTATACTGATATTGAGTGGGTAATGTGTAAGGAAGGAAAGGATGCCACATCATTTGATGGAAATGAAAATTATCAACCTACAGTGGGCTGAATTAAAAGACCCCCCAGAAAAATGATGCAGCAGGCTTGTCCATTTTGATGAAATTTAACTGCAGCAACTCAAAATGGTACTCAGAAGTTTGTATGCCCCCCATGTGCTTGTATGCATGCCTGACAAAGTCAGGGAATGCTCTTAATGAGACGATGGATGGTGTCCTGGGGTATTTCCTGATCTGGACCAGGGCATCACTGAACTGAACAGACGAAGGTGCAACATAGCGGCATTTGATGGACCAAAACATATTTGTCCCAGAGATATTCTATTGGATTTAGGTCAGGCGAGTGTGGAGGACATTCAATGGTATCAATTTCTTTATCCTCCAGGAACTGGCTGCATACTCTCACCACAGTCATTGTCGTGCACGGGGAGGAACCCAGGACCCACTGCACCAGCATAGGGTCTGACAATGGGTCCAAGGATTTCATCCCGATATCCAATGGCAGTCAGGGTGCCATTGTCTAGTCTGTAGAGGTCTGTGTCCCTCCATGGATAACCTTTCACATCTGTCACATGTGCTCAGGGTGAACCTGCTCTCATCTGTGAAAAAGCACAGGGCGCCAGTGACGGACTTGCCAGTTCTAGTGTTCAATGGTAAATGCCAATCGAGCTCCACGGTGCCGGGCAGTTAGCACATTGCCCACTAGAGGGCGTTGGGCCCTCAGGCCAACCTCATGAAGTCTGTTTCTGATTGTTTGGTCATCCACACCTGTGGCCTGCTGGAGGTCATTTTGTAGGGCTCTGGCAGTGTTCATCCTATTCCTCCTTGCACAAAGAAGCAGATAACGATCCTGCTGATGGGTTAAGGACCTTCTATGGCCCTGCCTAATTATCCTAGAGTAACTAACTGCCCATCTCCTGGAATCTCCTTCATGCTCCTGAGACTGTGCTGGGAGACACAGCAAACCTTCTGACAATAGCATGTATTAATGTGGCATCCTTGGGGGTGATGGACTTCCTGTGCAACCTCTATAGGGTGCAGGTATCGCCTCATGCTGCAGTAACAGTAGAGACACTGACCCTAGCCAAATGCAAAACTAGTGAAAAACAGTCAGAAAAGATGAGTAGGGAAAAAAATGTCAGTAGCCTCCACCTGTAAAATCATTCTTGTTTTGAAGGTCATCTCATTGTTGCCCACCTAGTGCACCTGTTGTTAATTTCATTAACACCAAAGCAGCTGAAACTGATTAACAACCCCCTCTGCTACTTAACTGACCAGATCAATATCCCAGAAGTTTAATTGACTTGATGCTATACTCTGATTAAAAAGTGTTCCCTCAATTTTTTTGAGCAGTGTATTAGAAAAAGCAACGTGCACTCTAGGACACTATACACATATTTAACCACTTGCCACCCGCCCGCCGCAGATATACATGCGCGCCCCATTAGACAACGGGGGATACCCGCGATCACTCCCCATAGAGAGAGAACAACGGTCTGCTGTTGTAAACACAGCAGACTGTTGTTCTCTCTGGAATAATCACAGAGCGCCTTTGATCTTCCTATTTAGGATCACAGGTCTCTGTGTTAATTCCCCCATATAGTTAGAAAACACCCCCTAGGCTAACACTTAACCCTTTGATTACCCCTGGGTTAACCCGTTCCCTGTCAGTGACATTATTAAAGTAACAGTGCATATTTTTAGCACTGATTACTGTAGTAATGTCACTGGTCCCCCCAAAAGTGTCAAAAATGTCAGTTAGGGGTCCAATCTGTCCACCGCAATGTCGCAGTCCCGCTAAAAATCACAGATCACTGCCATTTTTAGTAAAATAAATAAATAAAAATTACACAAATCTTTCCCCTAGTTTGTAGACACGATAACTTGTGCGCAAACCAATCAAAATACATTTATTGAGACTTTTTTTTACCAAAAATTTGTAGCAGAATACATATTGGCCTAAAATTATGAAAAAATTTGATTATAAAACGTTTTGGGGGGACTTAAATTTTATTTGGGTACAGCGTCGCACAACCACGCAATTGTCCGTTAAAGTAACGCAGTGCCGAATCGCAAAAATTGGCCTGGTCATTAAGGGGGCAAAACCTTCCGGGGCTGAAGTGGTTAATATAGATAAGTATAAAGAGAAAACCACAAATAATACATATATATAGCAAGGAGAAAACCCCTCTGTATAGCTGGACATACACTATACCATCTGATTTTCCGCTCTCTGCAGAACCCAACATGTTCATACAGCATATAATATAGAATAACCTGAGCAATACTAACAATTAGCAACTAATCAGGCAAGTGAGAGCACTAGTTAGTAACCATTGGTTCTAAAGGAGACCGTCCAACAGTGGAGTGAATACAATTGCTGGATTATGTTTGATGTGATATGATACTCTATACATGGATATTTATTTATGTCAGGTACTTCTATAGCGCTGTCAATTTACGCAGCTCTTTACATATACATTGTACATTCACATCAGTCCCTGCCCTCAAGGAGCGTACAATCTAAGGTCCCTAACTCACATTCATACACCGTAGGGCCAATTTATTTATTTTTTTATACAGGATCCAATTAACCTACCAGCATGTCTTTGGAGTGTGGGAGGAAACTGGAGAACCCTGAGGAAACCCACGCAGGCACAGGGAGAACATGCAAACTCCAGGCAGGTAGTGTCATGGTTGGGATTTGAACCAATGACCCTCTTGCTGCTAGGTGAAAGTGCTAACCACTACACCGCTGTGCCGCCCAATTTGTACCTATTGTAAAATTGTATGTATATGCCTCATACAAATGTATTTCTAAAGCATTTTTGTCTGGTATGCTTACTCTTTATATTTGAAATTCTTATACAAACAGATTGATGGATGGTAGAGAGGTTTAGGCACCCTAAAAATAATCTATTGTTAGTTGCTGAATGGTGTAGTTGATAATGGTGGGCAGACCTTTACTTCTTAATACATGAAAGCTTTGTGAAAACTGCAGTGGGCAAAGTTAATAGAAAGTATTATATTAGAGGTTACTGTTACTTATAAGCTCACGTGTAATTTTTGTTTAATAATGTTAACCTAATCTGTTTTGCAAATGCTAGATTAGAAATTTAAGGTGGAGGTCTTTAAAGTGGAATGAACCTCCCTCAGTCAACATTAAATATTTTTAATCCTTGTGCTGCTAGCCTTAGTATATATATATAGAAGTATAATTTATTTGTTTTTAACTTTTCTTTTTTACATTTCTTCCTGATTTCTGGCCAAGGCCAAAATGATATCATACATCCCATGTGTCCTCATGGACATTTTTTTCTTTCTCAGCCAAGCACACCCTCCTGTCTGCGAGCTAATGCAATTGAAGAGACAAGGACTCACTGCTCAAGGTGGTATAATTGCCTGATGACTCACACCGGTGCATGCCCCGGCTCGCCTCCGTGAAAACTTGATAAAAGAAAAGGAATTGGCAGCACTCCAGGTTGAGTCAAAATCCAGATTTATTGACTGGACATCCAAATATGACAATCGTGACAAGGTAGACGCGTTTCACACACTGACTGTGTGCTTAATCATTACCACACAGCACACAGTCAGTGTGTGAAACGCGTCTACCTTGTCACAATTGTCATATTTGGTTGTCCAGTCAATAAATCTGGATTTTGACTCAACCTGGAGTGCTGCCAATTCCTTTTCTTTTATCATGCCTGAGCTGAGGGCAAATGGATTCCGGAGCATAAATGCTACATGAATCATCTGCCCTTACTCAAGATAGCAATGGCTAGAATAACAGAATGAAGCATGGAGACATGGATTGATGGGTTGGTTGGATTTGAATATTACAAAATCAGTTAAATGGCATTTCTCTATCATTCAGTGACAGAGGCAGCTCAGATACAGTTAAGTTCCCCTTTAAATACAGCAACTATATGTTATTTAGAAACAATTATTTCAATTTATGTGTCACAAAATAGTTCTTTTAAGTAATATACTTGTATCTTTTTTTTTTTTTTTTACAAACAATTTTCCTTTCAGTGGCATCATCCCTTTTAAAGCAGACTAGTTTAGGTTTTTTTTTCCCATTCCTAGTTTTTTTTTCATGCTTACAGCAGATCCTGGCAGTGGTGATTTTTCTATGTGCACAGGAATGTGGTCAGATCAAGATTTCGGATATCCTATCTGTATTCCACAAGCTGCTGTTCTGCTGGAGGTCACAGCGGTGATTTGGCAGTGTCTTCGTCCTTGCTGTTTGGATATGGTCTGTAATGAGGTCTAGAGACTCCCTTACACTCTGTTTAAGTGGATATCAATCACTAGGGAGATGTGTTAATCTGAAAAGCTGTCAGCGGGAGCTCCCAGCCTGACAAAGGATCAGTGCTTCCCTAACATAGTGTCAGGTTTATCTGAAGGATACTGTTGTACATTTATCCTGTACACACACATTTGGTCTCCAAACGGGTTTCGGAATAAAGGATTTCTATCTGGAGCTGAAATACAGAATGACAGACCTATGACAGGAAAGCACGTATCAGCCTATGTCACTTTGACAGCCAGCCTTCACTCAGAGACCAGGTGCTGATTTGAAGCAGCACTAAAACATGACCAGTCTGATTCCTGAAATTGAAATCAACAAGCTCTAATGAAACTCCCAAATGTACAGTTTACACCAAAGCTAACTGTAGAAAAGAAGCTGTTTTGCATTTGTGTTCATTTGAGCAAATCAACAGACAACCGTTGCTTTAAAGCCGAGTTCCGGCCACAGAATCTTTTTTTTTTTGTTTTTTTTTAATGTCCCCCAAACAGTGACCCTCCAACCTCTATATATCCGCTAATCCTGTTTTATACATTGGAATAATAGTTTTGCAAGCATAAAATCTTACTTTATAAAATTTCTGCTGAGCGCCGCCATCTTTGTGCTGGTTCGCCGAGTCCGCTGTGGGGAAATGTCTGCCCTGCTTCCTGATTGTAGTGGGCGGAGGCCGGTGAATCCAGCGCAAAATCTCGCGCATGCGCAGTACTATGCGATCGGCATAGTATTTGTTTCCATAGGGACGGCAGCGTGGAGGAAATTGCCGCCCCTATAAAGCCTATTTAATAGTAGACCTATTTAAATATGGCGCCGTCCGCACTGTGCTCCGCCTAACATTGTGTCATTTCCTGTTTGGAAATATCGCGATGAGAGGAGCGGCCGGCCGCCTACGTCACTGCCAATTGCATCCTGGGAGCGACGGTTAAGAGCTCCCAGGACGCATTGCGGGACAGGAAGTGACGGCGCTGGCCGCGCGGCCGAGGAAGGAGGAAGTGGATGTCAAGGTGAGTATATTATCCTCTGTAAAGGTAAGTAAAAAAAAAGAAAAAAAACGTCAGGAATATCCAATTCTTGCTCATGGAAGGATAAGGAATCGGATGCCAAAAAAGGTAAAGGCATGATTTTCTGCCCGGAACTCCGCTTTAAAGTGATTGTAATCTGTCATACTTATCTGCTCTGTGTAATGGTTTTGCACAGAGTAGCCCCAATCCTCGTTCTGGGGTCCCCCCACTGGTGGTCTTGGCTCCTCCTCTTCTTCAAGTGGCTCCCTAGCAAGCTACTTGTACTGGCTCAATCCTGAGCTGCACTGTGTGCATCTGTTGAAACACGTGGTGCGGCTTACACTCTCTGCTCAAAGGATTTGATTGACAGCAGCAGGAGCCAGTTTGCTCCTGCTGCTGCTGAGCCTCCTGTTAGAAGAAGGGAAGGGAGAGCAGCGCTGGTGCAGATGCACACAGCGATGGATTGAGATCGGGCTCAGATAAATATTTCAGGGCAAGCTGGAGGAACTAACATGGGAAGGTTTTTTTTTTTTTTTTTCTTTGCCTTAATAACCTTTACAACCACTTTAATTATTCAAATTGTACAAGAAAAAAACTTGAATTACAATGTTTCCTACTTTTTATATATGATTATCTTTGTATAAGAAGCATCTGCTCATTGGTACATCTGTTAGTATTACATGTAGTGTACTTTCAGTGGAAGGTATGGGTACTTTGAAGCAAATTTGAATGTCCTCCCTGGAAGGTCCTTTGATGGATCAGAAAATACACTAATGCCTTCAAAAGCATCAAGACTCATTTAGAATGTTTTTTTTTTTTTAATTCAGACAATGGTGTAGCCATAGTGAAGTACTTTCTTCTAATTTGTCAGTAAGGAGACGAGGGTATGTTAAAAAATAGTTTTCATGTTCTTTTTCCATTTAAGTACCTGATTGATCCTGCCACTTCACATTTTTTCCTTGTTCTAAATTGATCACACAAGGAACAGAAGCTGATCTGTGATTGTGTGGTCAGTTTTTCCTGGCCATTCAGACGCACAGGACACTATGCAGACACACAGCCCTGTATTGGGTAGTTAGTCCAGACCCCATTCCCCTCAACCAATCACAGCCTGTCTCTGGCACACACACACTCCCAATTACAGCCTGCCCTTTGAACATCCTCCCTGCTCAAGCACAGCCTGCATCTTGCCTTGAAGTTGAACAGACATTGGCATACGGGCACAGTGTCCTGTAACCCTGCCTCTCACTATCAGGAAGAGGAGGTGAAGGGTCACATGATGACAGAACTTTTTAATCTTGTAAAAAGGCAATAAAAATAATTTCTGAATCTAAGTTAAAGCATTTATGGTGCTCACATAGCTATAACTGTACTAGAAAGTGTCTATAACAGTGAATGTTCACAACTTCCTCAAGTGCTATGCTGCATACCTCTCTATGACATACAGTGCCCCTCTCTTCTGTGTCTCATGATGTTTGCGAAAAGTGATGTAACTGTTCAGCATATTCAACGATGGATAAACATGATGTCAAACATGACAAGGGGGCACCCCAATAAGAGACTAATGTGCCCTATGTATACTGGGCACAAAACCGTCAAGAGACCTATTGGAAGTCCAAATAGTCTCAAATGGTAAGTGGGGAGCCACCGCAGCCAATATTACACCATGAAAGAAAAATATAAGGGGCCATAGTATACCCCTAAGAACGGCTGCACAAAGGGATGCTCAAACCAACTTAATGAAATTTTCAAAAAACTTTATTGAAGATCAAGTGACACATTGTCTAAAATTACCCCAACATAGGGAAACAGTACAAGAATTTCAAATAGTGCAAAGGTTATTAACCAAAAACATACAAGACACATAAAAACAATGACTCACACTCACAAGGCCGGCCACACATTCACACTGGAAATTCTGACCTGCAGACATATGGGCGTGCCGCATATATTCCTAGGACGGAATTTGTGAATGCTGCTGGCCCATAAGTCTGCTGGTCGGCATGCCACAATTGAATGATGTAACCTTTTGTAGTAAATAACTAGTTAGACTTCACAAAAATCCACGTGAATCATGGACACCATGCAGTATACTCCTAAATGGTCAACTCAGTGCTACTATGCCAGCATGGAAGTGATTCTGGAGTCCGCATAACAGACAGTCATGTAAATAGGGAGTACTGGCAGACCATTCAGACAGACTAAACTATGACACTTCTCCTCATTAATAATTCAAATATTTGAGAGCTCTTAATTTCCAGTGAAACTCCACTGTGGGGAAAGAAGGTATCCGGAGGAATGTCTGCGTGCCAAATGGAATAGGCTGTGTATAAAGCCAGTCCTGCAAAGTGGACACTAACTGATGTCCTTGGAAAGGTTAAGTGAAAGCCCTCTAAGATTGGGGGTGGCAATATCAGGCCGTCATTTGTCACCGTGCAACAGAAAGTCTCTCCTTGTCTTACGGATGTAGGTGCGGGAGCTGGGGAGAGACGCAGTGTAATTGGATAGCTGCGCAGGCTCACACCATGATTGGGCTGTATTCACTGTTGGTGAAAATTTGCCGTTTGGCCAACTTATGGCCGTTCACTTAATGATATCAAGTATACTATGGACCCAGTGCAGCCAGGTGTTCACTGCCTTTTCTCTATCCCCTTTTAATCAGAAGTGTTAGCTCACCGTTTTCCTATGACCTCTGATGGAGAAGCTTCCGAAGGTCCTCTTAGGGAGTTGTTTAGGTGAAAGCCTGATACTCGGGTTCAGCTCCAGCATGCCATGGAGAGGCAGCGTGTTCCATGTATGGCCGGGTTACCACGCCTTGAGCGGGAGCTGGAACGCATTGGTGGCTCTTCCGGGTGACGTGCGGCCGGCGTGTGACGTCAACGCGTTTCGCGTGCGTGACGCACGCTTCGTCAGGACGTCATTGGATAGTGGGGAACGTCAATAAATAGGGAAATAGCCTGATTGGTAAGTGCTGTCAGATGGCAGCACAGCAGACATTCCTCCATTACCACTTCCTGTGTAATTAAAAACCGGATGGTTTAACTCCATCTTGTGGTAAAAAGGAGGTAATGCTTAAATATTTTATATTCATTGACAGCTATGGCGTGGCTCCAGGACAGAATTCAGAGGGCATTCAAGACTGCATTGTCTTATGTCAAGGCGTGAATTGACAATATAGTACATAGACACTACAATCCCATTGGCCGGTCTAAACATTAAGTGATGTTATTACTGTGACTCTTGCAAAAGAAAGAACTTTTTCAGCAAGTCATATAACATTTACATCTATTGTTACCGTGATGAACTCGGCTTTAATATAATCATGTAATTAGGCGGACACTAGGATTGGTTGATACTATAGATAGCCCATAGATCGAATACCAATCGGATTACCTGTAGCCTAAATGCTACTAAGCATCAGGGACTGGACATTATTCCAAAAGGGAATTTTCACATTTACGGTTAATGTGAAAACAAGTTTTTTGGTATGCAGGGACCTATGTCATGGGAGGGGGACATTTACATATTTATATCAACCGTTGTTAGCTTACAAATAGCAAAGTGCACAGATAGATTAGCTCAACATATAAAGAACAATTATAGTTTGGATCAGAAAAGGCCAATTGAAGGAGGATTATCCATAATTTGTAAAGGTATATCAAGGGTACTAGATGATGTCAACTAATAACACGAGGTGGGAAGAGTACACTAAGCCCCCCCAAACAATTCGGGGTCCTATAGCCTAATGTAGTATCTCTCATACTCCACCCAGTTTTTTCACCTTATTACCCATCATGGGCCCCTATGCTAGAGCTAACTCCATAGTTCTACGGCTCAAGAAAAATACGGAGGCTCATGTCAGTATTCAAGCCCAAAGGTACTAACGTCCGAAGACGAAAGATCCATGCCTTCTCTTCTTTTAGAAGGACTTTATCGAAATCACCTCTTCTGGGTGATATCTTTAAGGCCCAAAAACCCATCACCTTCAAGCATGAAGAGTCACTGTTGTGCTTTTCGGCAAAGTGTAGGCCGATAGGGGTCTCCTCCTTGAGGCGTACACTTTTAGGTGTTCCCCTATTCTAATGTGTAATTGCCTTTTGGTCTTACCCACATACATTTTGTGACATGGGCACTCTATAATATATAATACTCGGGTGGTAGAGCAATTTATGAAGGATTTGACCTTGTAGGTCGCTCTTGCTTGTGAGTCGGTATAGACCTGTGATATTATCACATGGCTGCAGATCTGACAGTGACCACAGGGATACATTCCTTTTAGAGGCTGTAATTGTGTAAGCCAGTTTGTTTTAGGTATCCGGACAAACTCAGAGCGTACCAGGTGGTCATTGAGGTTTGTGGCTCTTTTAGCTGTTAACAATGGTCGTGGGCCCACTATATTTTTTAGTTGTTCATCATTTTGTAATATGTGCCAGTGTGATTGAAGTATTTGTCCCACCTTATTCCAATGGCAGCCATATTTAGTGATTAAACGTGGTAGGTTGGGGTTTTCTGATTTTGGTTTGTTTTGGGTCAGGAGCTCACTTCTATCCCTCACAGCTGCCTTCCTTCTAGCCCTCCTGATCACTCGGTGAGAATAACCTCTTTCGCGAAATCTCGCATAGAGTTCTCTTGATTCTCGTATGTAATCCTCACCGGATGAGCAGTTGCGCTTAATGCGGATAAATTGTCCCACAGGGATCCCCATTTTAAGGCTAGTTGGGTGGTGACTGTCTGCCCTTAGGAGGGTGTTGGCAGCTGTTGGTTTTCGGAAAGTGGTGGTAACCAATTTTCCATCTTTAAGCTCGATATTCAAATCTAGGAAGGAGATAATTTTCTTATCTACCGTATAAGTCAACCGGATGTTGCGCTGATTGGCATTAAGCTCCGTCATAAATCGTTCTAACTCAAGTGGTGTACCTTCCCAGACCATGAGCACATCGTCTATGTACCTCAGCCAGGTCAGAGCATGGCCGAGGTACATAGACGAGGTGTACACCACTTCTTACTCCCACATGCCGAGGTGTAGACATACCAAGTGTTCAAGGAGAAATTTAGTCTGTAGGTCCTACCCTAGTTAAATGAAACTGCTAAGAAAACAAAATTCTAAATTTGGCCATAGATGAATCAAATCATTCCCAGTTCAGGAGGAACCAGTAAATTTGGCCATAGATGGATCAAATCATTCTTAGTTCAGGAGGAACCAGTAAATTCGGCCATAGATGGATCGAATCATTGCCAGTTTAGGTGGGACCAGTTGAAATTCGATCCATCTCTGGGCAGGCTGGTTGTACTGAAGATGATCCATTAAATGACTTTAGTACAACCAGCCTGTCAGATTTTTGCATGCCATAGCTTTCGGCAGTAATTGTGTTCTGCTGGCAGGGAAGGCAGAGGTATTCCCACATCAACACTACAATTATTGATAAGGGAATCAAGCTATTTTTTGCAGGAAAGAAAATGGTATCAGCTATGGCTTGCTTAACTTAGCTTTTGTATTAAGGATACCAAAATTAGTAAGTTGAGATTTTGAAAATCTGGACCCAAATCCAAAGTAAACAAATGTTCAAATATCCCTATCATAAGACCCACACTATATTTAGATTTAATCATAAAGACTTTATATCAATCAATACATGCGCATTGGTATGTTTAATCAGGAATGTTCACTGGTTTTGAGATATCATGCAATAGTTCACATCATTGTTGGATATACAGTTAGTAGACACATTTCTTCTAAATGCAGAGTAATTTAATGACTTATTACCAAGTTACATATTCAAGCAATAGGCATACATTTGGACACAGTTTCTGCACAGAATTATACTTAATTTTGATGAGGCTATTGCTTTAATAACTCTACAATATTTTCTGTACAAACCTCAGGTATTTCTACCTAGCTGCTTATGACTGATTCATCTTTGTAACATTGTTTCTGTTCCATCTCCAAACAGTCATGTGTGGTATGTCTCTGTTGAGCTGACTGTGCTCACTTTAACATTCCTCATCCATTGTAAATTCCAGATCTTAACAAAGGTTCTTTTGAATTAGCACATTAGATACATGTCTCATTTGGGAACAGATAACAAGATCCTGGTTGTCTCTATCTATACGGCTATGCTCTGTAAGGTACATATTCTCCTTTGTTGTCTCCCTTCTCCACACAAGAGTTACTGGATTTTGTTACACTATTTACCGATTAGTTTTATGCCATTGATCATTGGGTCATGTAAGGTACAAGCTTTTTTCGCTTTAACTTGTATTTCAATTGAGTACAGCAATATATTATTCTTATTGATGTAGTTATAAAATATTTCTTCACTTACAGTTTTTTCTTTTTTGCTAAATTGCAGACAATATATCACTACTGTAAAGGTACTACAAAGTGTGATGGCGCCTATCAGCATTAGATGAATGTCACCTGACCATGAAAATTTCTTTAGAATACTGTGCTTGATACTTTATAGACCTTCGTAAATACCTTTGCCTGTTGGATCTTGAGGTCGGGTTGAGGGGTCCATCATCTGTGTTGGATAATTCAAAACATTATTGTTTTAATACAGTAAAACTTGAATTGAAGGTGCCTGCTGTGCAGATGCCTGCCAAAAGGATATGAAAATGTATATGGAGTTTAATAACATGATTCAGTGATTTGATCTTTGGCCGAACATTGGCTATTATTTATCTAGGGTAAAGGCACAGTACTGTAGGCATTTACAGCTAATTTTGTACATATTTGACCTTTTTGCATTTCAGGGGTGTAATTTGTAAATTGAAGGTCATTTTTGTTTTTGCTAAGACTATATTGTTTTTGGTCTTTGTCTTCTAATCTGTCATCATAGAGAATGTTAATAACAGTAGACTAAATTAATGCTCATCCAGCCAATTTACAGTAGCTGTGTAATTAAGGGACCTTCATCGTTTGCCTGGGTCAGTGTAATTTGTCTTCTCCATTGTAGGCACTTTTATTGCAAGATGGCTATAGACTTTCACAAATTTTCCACTTTGCCAGGAGAACATAGCACACATATCTTATTCAGAAACAAATTAATTATTTAGGGACTTGGCTAAATTACATTACTTCTCCAGTTCTTGCATCTCTGTTGTAACCAAGGGGAAAGAAGTTCAGTTAAATTAAGCAGAAACTAATTTACAAAGGACTAATTGTATGTAAATCAGGCTTGTATATATTCACCAGGGATATTAGATGCAATTGTGTTATGTTTAGAAAGGGTACTAAAGTGCACTGAATCAGGTATGGGGCAGGCCATTATTCACAAACAGCTTAATATGTTTAAAGGTTCTTCTACACAATAAATAAATATTTGATTCTTATTCCCACTTTAATTTTCAAGCACTTTAAAATGTGCTTCCTAATAAAGATGGGCCGAACGACCCCCGTATTGTTCGCTGCAAAACTTTCAAACATCGCAAACGTGCACTACTAAATAACGAACCCATTGAAGTCTATGGGACCCAAACTGGAAAAATTAAAAGTGCCCATTTAGAACACTTATATGCAAGTAATTGGGCATACAATGGTTATGGGGTCCGGGTACTGCCCTGGGGGACATGTTTCAATGAAAAAAAAAGTTTAAAAAAAAAAACATAATTTTTATAGTGAGCAGTGATTTGCTAAAGCTTAAAGAGGTTGTAAACTCGTTTGAGTTTTTTTTTTTTTTTTACACCCTGCAAAAGAAAGACATAATGAGCTAGTATGCATATTAGCTCATTATGCAATACTTACCTCAGAACGAGCCCCCGCCGTGCCGCTCACTCACCTCTATGACGGGCGACATGTCTAGTCGCCCGTCTTCCGGGATCGCAGCATCCGGCCATCTGATTGGCCGGAGCCGCGGTGACGTCACTCCCGCGCACGCGCGCTAGAGCCGACAGTCACGGCACGGGGCTCTGAAGGAACGGCCGTTCCTTCAGAGCGCATGCGCCAGTGACGTCACTGGCGACATGTAAGGTAAATATCTCCTAAACGGTACATGTTTAGGAGATATTTACAGTACCTATTAGGTAAGCCTTATCATAGGCTTACCTATAGGTACAAGTTGTAGAGGAGGGTTTACTTCCTCTTTAAAGAGAAACCATAAAAATTAGAAATAACAATAAAAATGAAAACTTCCTTTAAATATAAAGCCTGGGGGGTTCCCTTAGTCTGCCTGTAATGTGGTACATTGGTACCGTGTATAGAACCTGCTGCAGCAATAATGAAATTTTTAACCACATAACGACCGCCCACCGCAGATATACTGCGGCAGGCAGCCACTGCTGGGCAAAGTGACGTAGGGGTACGTCGCTCGCTCAGCCGCCTGTAGGGGGCGAGCTCCCGCCCCTGCTCGTTCACAGGCATCCCCGCGCGAGTGCCCGGCGGCTCCGATGTCCGCCGGTCACTTGCGATCTCCCGCAGGAGAGGGAGAAAGGCAGACGGCTGTTGTAAACACAGCCGTCTGTCATTCTCCCTTTATGCAAGTGCAGAGACTATACGATCCTGCTATGTAGGATCGTATGTCTCTGTGGTTACATCACAAGCCACGCCCCCTTACAGTTAGAATCACGCCCCTAGAGACACACTTAACCCCTTGATCACCAATAAAGTTAACGCCTTCCCTGCCAGTGTCATTTTGACAGTAACAGTGCATATTTATAGCACTGATTACTGTAGTAATGTCACTGGTACTCCCAAAAGTGTCAAAAATGTCAGTCAGGGGTCCGATCTGTCCGCCGCAATGTCGCAGTCCCACAAAAAAAAAAATCGCAGATCGCCGCCATTACTAGTAAAAAAAAAAAAAAAACAATAAAAATGACATAAATCTTTCCTGTAGTTAGTAAACACAATAACTTTTGCGCAAACCAATCAAAATACGCTTATTGCAATTTTTTTTTTTACCAAACATATGAAGCAGAAAACAAATTGGCCTAACATTTTAAAAAATTTTGATTTTTACATTTTTCTTTTGAGAATTTCAAATAAAAAAATTTGAAAAATATTGTTATTTTTTCAAAATTGTCGCTCTTTTTTTGTTTATAGCGCAAAAAATAAAAATTGCACAGGTGATCAAATACCACCAAAACAAAGCTCTATTTATGGGAAAAAAAGGACGTCAATTTTGTTTGGGTACAGCGTTGCACGACTGCACAATTGTCCATTAAAGTCACGCAGTGCCGAATCGCAAAATAGGGCCTGGTCTTTGAGCAGCCAAATCTACCGGGGCTTAAGTGGTTAAAGCCCAAAAAAATAAAAAATTTTATTCAAGCTTGGGGAGCCAGTCTGTATGATGAGACCACAATTTTGTGCACTTGGAACAAGATTAGAAATTTTGTATGACCTGGCTTGTCTGACTTATCTGACTTTTCTGAAATGTCTACAGTTCACTATATTTGGAAATATGGGCTTTCATTTTATTTTATGTATTGTCACTATTTATGTACTGCCATTACATAATTCAGTGCTGTTGCCAGGGTGATCGCATTACTCATGCCGACTAGGAGGTAGTCTGCTCGGAGTGGCGCCCACCTGATTCGTAAGAGTCCCCCCATTTCTCTGGCGGTCTCAGGGTGGACGTGGGTCCCCTCCATGGAATAGTCAGACCCTTAGGTATTCCTCAGTTCCCCTGGCCTCTTGGATATACCAGCCCCCCCCTTTATGTGCCCCCTCCTCCCACTATAGGTTCCTACCTTGGGGGGCGGATATATTGCGGGCACTGTGGGGGAGAGGGAATTTTTCTGGTGGGGTCCCCTCCTGGGGACCATCCTATGCCTCTGTCGGCTGACCTCCCTGGGGGTCCTGAAGACTGCATGGCGCGCTGTGGGGGCTGCCATTTTGCTGAAGACTTACCCTGCATTAATGTCATGATCCTTAATTGTAATGTATGGGCAGCCATTTTCGAAATCTTCCCCATAGGAATGCATGGGGCGGCCATTTTCTTGTGGTCCACGGTGCTGGACAGCATAGGCAAGGTATCAGACAATCTAGGCAAGACCCCCCAGGTGCTTTCACTTCCTGTGTCAGATCATTTCTTTTTGATGTATAGATTGTTCCTGCAAGCCTCCTGATCGGTTTGGTAACGTTTTATGAGGTCTCTTGTGGATTTCCTCACACACACTGCTAACAGACTGTGTTAGGCTGGGACTTGAGGTACCGCCACTGTAGTGGTGCGATCACGTTTTTGCAACTTTTTTAAAGTGACACTACATCATTTTAAATTTAGTGAACATGGAGTCCCATGACAAAATTTCACCTACAGACCCCCCTTAGTGCGACTGTGGAACCTTCTTGGTAGCAGCCCCTGTCTGCTCTTACAGCAGTTTTGGAAAGTGGATTTAGTGTTAAAAAGTAACACTAGCCGTAAGCTCCTTTTCTCCTTTTGCCTTCGCCTCCCTCTGTTGTATCTTCAGATTCAGAGGCAGATGTGGCTGCCGCAGACACACCCCACCCTGGTGGCTGTGTGTCATCGCATTCTGATGGCGAAGAGAACCTGTCCTCGTCAGCCGCTGCGCGGGAAAGCGCATTGGTGGAAGCACTTATAGTTTCAGTGCGAGAAACTTTAAAAATGGTGGATGAGTCTACAGTGTCAGGAACGCAGCTGTCTTTTGGCACCCGCAAATCCCAGAAATCTGGAACTTTTTGATAATATTGTCATTGAACAGTGGGGGCACATCAAGCACGTTAGTGGTGCCCAAGCGATTTAAACGCTATTATCCCTTTGTGGATAAGGTCTCCACTTGGTGGACCGTGCCACCAAAGGTGGATCATCCAGTTTCCAGACTGAATAAGTCTACTGTGGTCCCGGCCTTTACGGACCCCGTTGATAGATGGATTAAGTCTCTGTTCCACCATTTACTGTACATGTGATAGCGGGCTCCATATTGAAACCAATTTTTGTGACCACCTGTCATGGTCTTACCTTCTTGCTGTTCTCCTTCGTTTGACATGTGCTGGCGGCCATCTTGGTTTCTGGGTTTCTTGTAGCCTCCCACCCTGCGGCTCCTCCTTCCCACTGGGAGGAGCTGGATGCCTAGCTCATATATATAGGAGGTCTGTGGCTTCAGTTCCTTGCTTGGTCCTCCTGTGTTCACATGCTTCTAAGACTGCTGCTGCTTCTGGTCCCTGATCCTGGCTTCGTCTGACTACCCTGCTGGTTCCTGATCCTGGCTTCGTCTGACTACCCTGCTGGTTCCTGATCCCGGCTTCGTCTGACTACCCTCCTGGTTCCTGACCTCTGGCTTCGCAAGGACTCTGCCTCGGTTTCGCCATCCGTTTGGACTTTTGCTTTACAGCTTGATTTTCAATAAAGCCTTCTTATTTTCACTTATCTGTTGTTGAACGTCTGGTTCATGGTTCCGTGACATTAGGACCAAGCCATGAATTCTGACGGTACAGGGCCATCCTCGCTACCCACGCTGGTTGCCAGACTTGATCAGCAGGATCACCTGTTGGGTCGGTTCGCCGTGGCGTTGCAAACCCTGCTTGAACGCATGGCTCATTTCGCTCCCATTGCCGATGGGTCGGTTGTCGCTCCTGGGCCCGCTCCTACTGCCGCTCCGGTTGTTGCGCCAGAGTCTACCCCGACACCTGTTGTTGCGCCTGCGGTGTTTCGGGGTATGACCGGTTCTGCCCCCCTTCCACAGCGCTTTGGGGGAGAGCCAACTCAGTGCCGAGGTTTCCTTAACCAGGTGGGCATTTATTTCGAGTTGCTGCCACATGCCTTTCCTACTGAGAGATCAAAGGTGGGCTTCTTAATTTCGCTGCTCTCGGACAAGGCCTTGGCCTGGGCCAGCCCTTTATGGGAGAACAACAATCCGGTGGTTGCCGAGTTTTCCGGTTTTGTTGCTTCTCTTCGGAGGGTATTCGATGTGCCGGCTCGTGCTGCCTCTGCTGCGAAGCTCCTTATGTCCATCAGACAGGGTTCATGATCCGTAGCTGAATACGCCATTGAGTTTCGTACCCTGGCAGCAGAGGTGGGCTGGAATAATGAGGCTCTGTTCGCTGCTTTCTCTCATGGTCTCTCGGATGCCTTGAAGGATGAGGTTGCAGCTAAGGACCTACCAGTGGAGCTCGAGTCTCTTATTTCTTTCTTGATTTTGATTGACACCAGACTCAGGGAGAGACCTTCCTTTAAGGAGAGTCTGCGGAGGCCTCCTAACAGATTGGCGCCTACCTTTGCTGTCCCACCCGTGCCTCCCTCTCCTCCCACGCCTCCTGGGGATGACTTGGCTGGGGGTGAACCCATGCAGCTGGGCTTTGCTCGCCTGTCCGAGGGGGAGAGGGTACTCCGAAGACGCGAGGGTCGATGCATGTACTGTGGTCTCGGTGGGCATTTTCGGTTGGCATGTCCGAACCGTCCGGGAAACGCTCGCACCTGAGATCCTGTCGGGGGCAGATCTTGGGTGGAGTCTCCTCGTCCCCGGTTTCCCGTGTTGACAAACCACTGATCACTGTTGTCCTCTCCTGGGTCGGGGGCTCAGTGACGACCCAGGCGTTGGTGGACTCTGGTGCTGGTGGTTTGTTCATTGATAGTGTGTTCGCTGCCGCCAATTCCATTCCTCTGCAGGCCCGAGGTTCTCCACTGGCTCTTGAGGCGATAGACGGCAGACCCCTTCTGCCGCCACACGTGACTCATGAGACCCTTCCAGTGGGGATAGCCATTGGTGCCGTTCACAGAGAGTCGGTCTGCTTCCAGGTTATTTCGTCTCCACACTACTCGGTGGTCTTGGGGGCCCCTGGCTCCAGAAGCATAATCCGACTTTCGATTGGAGATCGGCCGAGATCCTCTCGTGGTCACCGCAGTGTGGGGCTAGTTGCATCCACGGGCCTGTCAAGTTGCTGTGTACTTCCTCGGACTCTCTGTTGCCTCCTGAATACGAGGAGTACCGGGATGTATTCGATAAGGTGCGCGCGGTTGCCCTACCTCCGCACCGCCCATACGATTGTGCCATCGAGTTACAACCTGGTGCCGTTCCTCCTCGTGGCAAGGTCTATCCACTGTCGGTAGCGGAGAATGAGGCCATGGAGGAGTACGTGAAGGAGGCGCTTTCACGCGGACACATTCGCAAATCCTCGTCCCCGGCAGGGGCTGGATTTTTGTTTGTGAAAAAGAAGGGCGGTGAGTTGAGGCCTTGCATCGATTACAGGGGTCTCAATCGCATCACGATCAAGAACGCTTACCCGATACCCTTGATTTCCGAGCTGTTCGATCGCCTTAAAGGGGCCACGGTCTTTACCAAACTCGACCTGAGGGCGGCATATAACCTCGTAAGGATCAAGGCGGGCGATGAGTGGAAGACCGCGTTTAACACCAGGACCGGTCATTATGAATCCTTGGTTATGCCCTTTGGGTTGTGCAATGCGCCCGCAGTCTTTCAGGAATTCATTAACGATGTTTTCCGTGACCTGTTGCAGCAGTGTGTGGTGGTCTATTTGGATGACATCTTGGTATATTCTGAATCCATGGAGACCCACATTCTGGATGTCAGACGAGTGTTGCAACGGTTACGAGAGAACAAGCTGTTCGGTAAGCTTGAGAAATGCGAATTTCACCGATCCCAGGTAACCTTCTTAGGTTACATCATTTCCGCTGAGGGGTTCTCCATGGATCCTGAGAAGGTTTCGGCTGTCTTACAGTGGCCCCAGCCCAGTGGTCTTCGCTCCCTGCAGCGCTTTTTGGGCTTCGCCAATTATTATCGGAAGTTCATCAGGGACTTTTCCATGCTAGCCAAGCCTCTCACGGATCTGACCAGGAAGGGCAGTAATTCCCAGGTCTGGCCGCTCGAGGCCATCCGAGCTTTTGAGGCTCTAAAGTCCGCCTTTGTGTCGGCTCCGATTCTGTCGCATCCCAACCCTGGGTTGCCCTTTGTCCTCGAGGTGGACGCGTCTGAGACGGGAGTAGGCGCCCTTCTGTCTCAGCGTAGAACACCAGAGGGTCCTCTGCTTCCTTGTGGGTTTTAATCCCGGAAACTGTCTTCCGCGGAGTGCAACTATCAGATTGGTGACAGGGAGTTATTGGCCATCGTGCAGGCCCTTAAAGAATGGAGGCACTTGCTCGAGGGTTCGGTGGTTCCGGTCCTCATCCTGACGGACCACAAGAATCTGACCTACCTTTCTGAGGCCAAGAGATTGACACCACGTCAGGCCAGATGGGCTCTGTTCTTGTCACGTTTTAATTACGTGGTCTCCTACCTACCCGGTTCCAAGAACATCAGGGCGGATGCCTTATCACGGCAGTACTCCGACCTGTCCAGGGAGGAGTCGATTCCGACTTCGGTCATACCTCCGAATCAGATCCTGGCCGCCATTCGCACCAGCCTGACCTCTCCCCTGGGTGAGCAGATTTTGGCGGCTCAATCTGGTGCTCCCTCTGGGAGACCCAACGGCAGATGTTTTGTGCCTGAGGAGTTGCGCACTCGGTTGTTGCGAACCTACCATAACTCCAAGACCGCGGGGCATCCTGGAAAGGATCAGCTGTCCTGGGCTGTTTCACGTCTGTTCTGGTGGCCTTCCCTACGTTCCGACATCGCCGCATATGTAGCGGCATGCTCCATTTGTGCCCAGAGTAAGTCCCCTCGGCACCTTCCGTTGGGCCTTCTGCAACCCATAGCCACCGGGGAGCGCCCATGGTCACACCTGGGGATGGATTTCATTGTGGACCTCCCTGCATCCCGAGGCCATACGGTCATTCTCATGATTGTGGATCGATTTTCCAAAATGTGCCACTGTGTTCCTCTCAAGAAGTTACCCTCTGCACAGGAGTTGGCCACGATTTTTGCCAGGGAGGTCTTCCGGTTGCACGGTTTGCCCAAGGAGATTGTGTCGGATCGGGGGAGTCAGTTTGTGTCCAGGTTCTGGCGCGCCTTTTGCTCCCAGTTGGGGATTCATCTCTCCTTCTCCTCGGCCTACCACCCTCAGTCCAATGGGGCCGCAGAACTATCCAATCAGGCCTTGGAGCAATTCCTTCGTTGCTATGTCTCCGATCACCAAGACAATTGGGTTGACCTCCTGCCTTGGGCTGAGTTTGCCAGGAACACGGCGGTGAACTCTTCCTCTGGGACGTCTCCCTTCATGGCCAATTATGGGTTCCAACCTGCCGTGTTACCGGAGGTATTCTCTCCCCAGGATATTCCGGCTGTGGAGGATCACCTTTCCGTCCTACGTGCTTCTTGGGTACAGATCCAGAAGTCCCTTGAGGTCTCTGCGCAGTGCCAGAGACTCCAGGCTGATCGCAGACGAGCGCCTGCTCCTTCCTACCAGGCCGGAGACCGTGTATGGTTGTCCACCCGCAACCTCAACCTTCGAGTGCCCACTCCCAAGCTGGCGCCTCGCTTTGTTGGTCCCTTCCGAGTGCTTCGCAGGGTAAGCCTGGTAGCCTATGCCCTTGCGCTTCCTCCTGGCATGCGGATCTCCAACGTGTTTCATGTCTCCCTGTTGAAGCCACTGGTGTGTAATCGTTTCACTTCCTCGGTTCCTCGGCCTCGTCCGGTCCAAGTGGGCAATCGTGAGGAGTATGAGGTGAGCAATATCCTGGACTCACGCCTGGTCCGCGGTCGGGTGCAGTTTTTGGTTCATTGGCGTGGTTATGGTCCAGAGGAGCGTTCCTGGGTTCCCTCCGCAGATGTCCATGCTCCTGCCTTGCTCCGAGCCTTCCACGCACGCTTCCCTCAGAAACCGTTCTTTACTCCGCGGAGGAGGGGCCCTTGAGGGGGAGGTACTGTCATGGTCTTACCTTCTTGCTGTTCTCCTTCGTTTGACATGTGCTGGCGGCCATCTTGGTTTCTGGGTTTCTTGTAGCCTCCCACCCTGCGGCTCCTCCTTCCCACTGGGAGGAGCTGGATGCCTAGCTCATATATATAGGAGGTCTGTGGCTTCAGTTCCTTGCTTGGTCCTCCTGTGTTCACATGCTTCTAAGACTGCTGCTGCTTCTGGTCCCTGATCCTGGCTTCGTCTGACTACCCTGCTGGTTCCTGATCCTGGCTTCGTCTGACTACCCTCCTGGTTCCTGACCAGGCTTCGCAAGGACTCTGCCTCGGTTTCGCCATCCGTTTGGACTTTTGCTTTACAGCTTGATTTTCAATAAAGCCTTCTTATTTTCACTTATCTGTTGTTGTACGTCTGGTTCATGGTTCCGTGACACCACCCTGGTGTCGCAGACCGTCACTGAATTGGTGAAGTTACTAAAAGGTGCCTTGGAAATGGAACAGCTCTCCCTGTAACGCTCCTGCGTTTTGCGTATGATGTGGATTTTCAGCTGCAGAAATATTCCACTTCAGTAGTCATGTAGAGAAACGCTGAGACACCATTCCCAACTCTCAATGACTCATCATGTGTGGATGATCTCAATTCAGCAAGTAAATACACACACTCAATAAGATGTTTCCTAGAGTGACTTATGTATATAGTAACACAGTGATGATAGGCTGAAGAGACAGATTGGGTAGAGATGGTAGATGACAGACACTTGAAAGGAAATGTTCTTGAAAGTAAGATAGTAGCAGATGGGATGCAGATAGGTTTAGCAATCATGTATGGTAGTAGATGACAGAGTAGCAGGTGGACATACAAGAGAGATCAACTCAGTGCAAGAACAGGTGGTAGTAGGCTCAAGAGCTAGCAATCTTAGATAATGCAGATGTAGTAATAGTCCTTAGTATGCAGAGCTAGATAGTGTAAGCTTTAGTATAAAGGTTATAGAGGTTTCCCCTGTGGGGTACTTATCACTAATAGCAATGTAGCAGAGGAGAGGTTCGGCAAGAGCGGATGATCCGGTAGCGGGATACAGGGATCAGCGCAGCGTGGTTCCGACAGCGAGGTATGCTTGCAAGCATGTGAGCTTCAAGACAGGTTAGCATCAAGGCACAAAGCAGTTTGAACGAACACATGTGAGTGAGAGCCGGCGATCTAAATAGCCATCCAGTCCGGCGCTCAGTGATGACAGCATCAGTCTTAAAGGTGTATGCGCACCTTACCAAAAGAGAATGGTGGGGCGCATACACTTATGAAAGAGTAATTAGGGTACCCAAAGGTACCAGAACATTACACTCCCCAGGGCTGATTGAGCTCTTGGATCAAATGCCCAGGGCTGATTGAGCTCTTGGATCAAATGGCTCATGCTCTTCTGTATATATGCGATGCGTCGCTGGATGCAGCTCCACTGGTAGCCAGAGTGTCTCCAGTGGGGATTGTTAAGACGCATGGTGTGCCTAAAAAGCTGGTCTATGGACCAGGCTTCCAAAAAGGCTCTTTCTGACCTTCCCTTTATGGGGGAGAGGTTGTTTTTTATCCTCCCTGGATGAGTTGATCAAAGGCCTTACGGGTGGGAAGAGTACACATGTAACTCAATCCTCTAATGGCAAGGGACCACGTGCTAGACAGGGGCCTTCTTTTACTGCTCATAGGCGGCTTTTTTGCACCTCCGGGTCGCAAGAAAATGGAAAGCCATTCAGGTCTTCTGGGAGTTCCAAGAAGACATGGTCAGGCAAACCGAAGACAGGCCAATCCGGATCTGCAGACAAATCCTTGTCTGCATGAAGGGGCCCCCCTCACCTGATTCTAGGGTTGGGGGACGTCTTCGCTTCTTTCCAGAACCATGAACTTCCTTGTTTCAGGACAAATGGGTACAAGATCGAATGCCAGTTTCGTCTGTCAGACAGGTCCAATCTGCGCCTCTCTCCAGACCGTTTAAGGGATCTCTGGGAGGCCGTACAAGATCTGCTATCACAAAGGGTGATTGTGCCGGTTCCCTCTCAGGAACGTTTTCAAGGGTTTTATTTAAACCTGTTTACTGTGCCCCCCAGGAAGGAAGGCAAAGTGCGTCCAATACTGGACCTCAAGGCTTTGAACCACTTTGTGTGGGTACAAAGGTTTTGAATGGAGTCCATTCTCACGGTAGTGGCGTCCCTACACCAGGCAGACTTTTTGAGCTCTATAGATATCAAGGATGCCTATCTACGCTGGACACCAGCATTTTCTCTCCTGCTCTATAGGAGAGGAGCATTATCAATTTTCGGCGTTACCCTTTGGTCCCACCTCCACCCCCAAGGTCTTCACCAAGCTGCTTGGTCCAGTGTTGGCATTACTGCGCCAATGGGGGATTTCAGGACTGGGGTACCTGGACGATCTCCTATTGAGGGTGGACTCTCATTCAGCCCTGTTGGGCGACTTGACGATCACTGTCCGAAGACTGCAAGAGTTCGGTTGTAACATCAATTTAAAAAAATCCGCCTTGATACGTTCGATGAGACTGGATTATCTGGGCCTGACTCTTGACTCTGCTTTGGCGAGGGGCTTTCTTCCCCCGGACAAGTTGCAAAAATTGCAGAGTGCGTTCCAGTTGTTGTTCGCAAACAATCTGTCCTCTCTGTGGACTTGCATGTGGGCCTTGGGTCTGATGGTGTTAACCTTCGAGGCGGTTTAGTTTGCTCAGTTCCACACGAGACCCTCACAAAAGGAGATTCTTGTAAAATGGAAAAAGGATCCAAAATCCTTGAATACTTTGATTCAGTTGAGTCGCAACACAAAGTCTGCTCTTCTGTGGTGGTTTCACTCGTCAGCACTTCGCCAAGGCAAGTCCTTCCTGCCGTTCTATTGCACGGTGGTTACCACAGATGCCAGCCTGTCAGGCTGGGGAACAGTGCTGGGAAAACTCTGCGCCCAGGGATCCTGGACGGTGGAAAAGTCCAAGCTGCCGATAAATATCTTAGAGCTCAGAGCGATAATGCTTTGCCTGAGTCATTGGACGGCTCGTCTGCAAGGTTGCCCGGTCCGGATTCAGTCGGACAATGCCATGGCCGTGGCGTACATCAATCTTCAAGGGGGTACCAAGAGATTCTGGACTGGGCGGAAAAGTTTGTCCCTGCTCTTTCTGCTGTGCACATCCCAGGGGTGGAGAACTTGCAGGGCGGCTTACCTGAGTCGTCAAGGTGTTGGATCACGGGGAGTGGTCCCTGCACCCGGAGGTGTTTCACCTCCTGTGTGTCCGGTGGGGGACAACCAATGTTTTTTTTTTTTCAAATTATATCTTTATTTCTTTAAATTCAGTTACATGAATATATAATCAATACATTTTACATTTTAATTTCCAAAATCATATTATACACAACATCTATTTCCCATATTCGGGACTAATTTCTTCCTTTTATTCTGTAACCAAACCCAAATCTCCCTTTTTCGTTATCTTTTCCCTCCTTCCCCTTCCCCCCACCCCCCAATCCCCCGGGGTCCAAAAAAAAAAAAAAATTTATAATAATAGTATGAGAATAAAAATTTCTTTCCCTTTTTCTCCTCTCCTCCTCAGCCTCCTCTCTCCCTCCTCTCCCCCTCTCCCTCCCCTAGTCAGTGCTCTGTTATTTTTATTATCGGTTTTCTGCATACTACTGAACTGGTTCTTGTTCTATGAATACAAATTGGCCTTCCTCTGAATTAATATAATTTTTCCACTGTTTCCATTTCTCCTCATATTTATCATTTTGTTGACGGGAAAACGATACTAATTTCTCCAAATTGCTTATCTCTTCCACTTTCCTCACCCACATGTTCATGTTAGGTGGCTCGGTATCTCTCCATCTAAGGGGTATACAAATCTTTGCTGCATTTACTAGATGGGGCATAATCGAGTTTCTGTAGTTTTGCACCGGTTTACTAGGGGCGTGGAACAGAAAGAGAGATGGTTCTTTGGGAAAATTATCTTTCATAATCTTCTGTGTTGTCCTCCAAATCTGTTCCCAAAACCTCTCTAGTTTCGGACATGTCCAGAATATGTGGAACATTGTCCCTCTCTCTGTCCCACATCTCCAGCATCGGTCACTATTTGATACAGAGATTTTGTTTAATTTAACAACACAAAGTCTGCTCTTCTGTGGTGGTTTCACTCGTCAGCACTTCGCCAAGGCAAGTCCTTCCTGCCGTTCTATTGCACGGTGGTTACCACAGATGCCAGCCTGTCAGGCTGGGGAACAGTGCTGGGAAAACTCTGCGCCCAGGGATCCTGGACGGTGGAAAAGTCCAAGCTGCCGATAAATATCTTAGAGCTCAGAGCGATAATGCTTTGCCTGAGTCATTGGACGGCTCGTCTGCAAGGTTGCCCGGTCCGGATTCAGTCGGACAATGCCATGGCCGTGGCGTACATCAATCTTCAAGGGGGTACCAAGAGATTCTGGACTGGGCGGAAAAGTTTGTCCCTGCTCTTTCTGCTGTGCACATCCCAGGGGTGGAGAACTTGCAGGGCGGCTTACCTGAGTCGTCAAGGTGTTGGATCACGGGGAGTGGTCCCTGCACCCGGAGGTGTTTCACCTCCTGTGTGTCCGGTGGGGGACAACCAATGTTGACCTGTTTGCTTCTCAACTCAACAAGAAGGTTCAGAGGTTTGTGACCAGGTCAAGGGATCCTCTGGCCGACGCCACAGATGACCTGGTGGCTCCTTGGGGTCAGTATCGGCTGATATATGCTTTACCTCTGTTGAAACTCCTGCCGAAACTGCTGCACAGAATAGAGGTGGAAGGGATTCCGGCCATTCTAGTGGCCCCAGACTGGCCTCGCTTGTCTTGGTACGCAGACCTGGGAGGTTTCCTCTCAGGGAAGATCTCCTGTCTCAAGGGCCGATCTTCCGCCCTGCTTTAGAGTTGCTGGCTTTAACAGCGTGGCTGTTGAAAGCCAGGTATTGAAGGTCTTTCTGACTCTGTGATTCCTACATTGTTGAAGGCCAGGAAGTCTACTTCCAGGAAGATCTATCATCGTACGTGGAAATCGTACATTTCATGGTGTGAATCACTGAAAGTGCACCCTTGCTTGTTTTCAGTAGCTAGTGTTTTGACTTTTCTTCAAAAACGAGGTTGAATAGCGTTTGGCTTTTTAGCCCTTTAGCTATGCATGCCCTGATTTGCACTTTTATTCAGGGGGTGCATCATATGGCGCCTCCGAAACTATGCCCGTTACCTCCAAGGGATCTGAATTTGGTGTTATCGTTTCTTCAAAAAAAACCTTTTGAGAACATTCTGGAGATTCCCCTGTTTACATTATCTCAGAAGGTTGCCTTTTTGGTGGCTATCACTTCTGCCCGCAGGGTGTCTGAACTGGCGGCGTTGTCTTGCCGTTCACCTTTTCTGGTGGTCCGTAGAGATAAAGTGGTACTTCAGCCTAATCAGTCGTTTCTTCCTAACGTGGTTTCTGATTTCCATTTGAATGAAGACATTGTGCTGCCTTCACTCTGTCCTAAGCCCAAGCATCCCAAGGAAATTGCTTTGCATTCTTTGGATGTGGTTCGGGCAATTAGAGTTTACCTGGTGGCTACTGAATCTTTCAGGAAATCAGATTCTCTTTTTGTCCTTACTGAAGGACCTAGAAAAGGATTGGCTGCGTCTGCTGCGACCATATCCAGATGGATCAGGCAGACGGTGGTTCAGGCTTGTTCACTAAAGGGTCAAGTTTCTCCTTTCCCAGTGGAGGCGCATTCTACTAGAGCACTGAGTGCCTCTTGGGCTTTTTGCCATCAGTCGTCAGTAATGCAAGTTTGCAAGGCGGCAACCTGGTCGTTAGTGCACACGTTTACAAAATTCTACAAGGTAGATGTGTTGGCATCTTTCGGATGCCTCTTTTGGACGCAAGGTTTTGCAGGCTGCTGTTTTAAAAGAGATCTTTTTTTTCTCTTTGAGGGTGTATGTTTTTTCTAGGTGAGCTCCAGTTGTTCCTGGTTGAGCTCCTTGTTACCTGGTTGGCTACGTTTAGCCTTTGGGGAATTACGTTCTTCTTTGCGTTGTTTTTCCCACCCCTCATGAAAATTATGCTTTCGGACGTCCCACTGGCTAAGAAGATAAAAAGCTACATCTGTCAATGAACGATAGAGAAAACTGGATTTTTGACCGTTAAATCCTTTTCTCTGAAGTTCATTGACAGACGCAGCACCTGCCCCTCTAAAAAGATCTCTTTTAAAACAGGCTGCTGTTTTAAAAGAGATCTTTTTTTTCTCTTTGAGGGTGTATGTTTTTTCTAGGTGAGCTCCAGTTGTTCCTGGTTGAGCTCCTTGTTACCTGGTTGGCTACGTTTAGCCTTTGGGGAATTACGTTCTTCTTTGCGTTGTTTTTCCCACCCCTCATGAAAATACTGCTTTCGGACGTCCCACTGGCTAAGAAGATAAAAAGCTACGTCTGTCAATGAACGATAGAGAAAACTGGATTTTTGACCGTTAAATCCTTTTCTCTGAAGTTCATTGACAGACGCAGCACCTGCCCCTCTAATTATGAGTGTGTAGTGTGCCCCCCCCAACCTCCAGAGGCCTGGTGGTGACCAACAGAGAGGGCCGACATCCCTCCTCAGGGTGCAGATTACTAGGCATGGTGGGTGGTGAACAAGATAGAAAGATGGACGCCAGTGACTTTTATGGTTTAACAAGGAGAAATTTATTTCTCAAAACAGGAACAAAAATGGGAGCGAGAGGTAGGGCACAGGACACCCTTAGTGAAAAACGGCAGATTGGCAGACAGTGCCACCTACTGACAGAAGGGAGAACTACAGCCAAACCAGGAATAGGAGGAAAATCCAATGACCACAAGACTATAAATAAGCGAGTCTAGCTACCACCTAGAACAACTAAACACTGCTTGCAACAAAACTGAGGGCTGTAACGGTGTGTGGGGTTATGCCTGCAGGGACAGCCCCATAGGTGTGGTGAAAGCTTTTTCCTGCCTAGCTTCCTATTCCTGATGGGAGGAGCATAACCCGATAGCTAAGAAGATATGAAGCTGCGTCTGTCAATGAACTTAAGAGAAAAGGATTTTACGGTAAGTCAAAAATCCAGTTTTGTCCTCGGTGCCCGAGGATGTCAGCTTTCACATCCCATCGCCAGCATCTGCATCATATGGTGGGAGATTATCTAGGGGCGAAAACCGACATGGAGAGCTTTCAAGGTGACGATCCATTGGGTTACTGGGTCGTTAGAATAGATCATCGGCCAGAACTTGCCCAGTATGCAATGGAGCTGCTGGGCTTCCCTGCATCCAGCATGTTTTTCAAATGGGCATTCAGTGGTGCCGGAGGTTCTGTGACAGTTAAAGGAGTGCAGCTGTCCACAGACTTCTGGGAAGCAAGGAGGGGGTAGTAATAAACTGTAAACCTTTTTTGAGCAGGAACACTTACAGGAAATAAAAGCAATTAAAGCCGTCATACGATGTGTGGTCCCGATGTTTACAGTAGTCCTGTGAGCTTCACACTCGCCCTGAACGCCAAGAGAAGGTTGTTCGTGTCTGGATGTCCAGGGAACCTCCATGCTATCCAGAGTGGAAAGCGGAAGCGGAAATTATGTCACCGGTGCAGGGCGGAATTCTGGATCATGGGCTGTCACACAAGGAGGTGGTGGCTCAGAGCTCACAGCTCCTTCTACTTGCCTACTGTTCCCTGGAGGAGAGCAGTTAAAATACAGACATACTAGGATGTGCTGCTGCCGTGGGACTACAATGGCCAGCAGACTAACATTGTATGCAAAAAAACAGCAAAAAAAGCAAGGCTAAATAAAAGTACAATATAACCAAGAAAACATATTAAAAAATACAACTTTATTGGAAATGCATATAGGAAAGAATGAAGAATTATAAAAAAACGCATATAAAAAGAAAAGGTCCATGAGGTCCATGACATAAAAAATATATATATAGAATTTCAAGACCTAATGATGATGGTTCTGTGGGATAAGAGTCATCCATGGACCATAATCCCATAGTACACTAAGTGTCAAGATTACTCACTATACGGAAGAAAAAGCCACCACCCCCAACCAGGAGAAGGAATCGATATCCAAAATATATATGAACGACGTAAGGATCATATAAAAAATATATATTTATTTTATATAACGTCTTAAAAGGTGTTTGCAAGAATATTACTTAAAATTACCAAACATTACAGTAAGGAGTGGGTCTCAATTTTTTTAACTGAGTCCCCCTGGTGTGAGAGTATTTAAGGAGCATATCAAGTAAGTCTCCTGCTGACACAGACGTTTTATGCACGTGTCAAGGAATAGGCAAATAGGGATATTGCCCCCAGACCTAAATACACAGGTACAGAAAAACATTGGATTGAAAGTAACTTGTTTTGAGAGAATTTTGCAAGACATTTTTAAAAAATTAATTTTGGCTTGGTAAACAAGGGGTGCCTCTAAGTGTAGTAATATGGTTACATTTAATGAAGGTACAACATTTAACAACTCACATGGTTGATGATTAAAACAGGCACATCTTAGTATGCAGGTATCGGGGTAAAGCTGTCCACATAGACCATCCACCGCCCCGGCATCAATGTCATCTCTTCAACACTGCATTCCACGAGCTCTTCAAGCCTTGCTTTCAGATCGCGTTACTGCAAGGTAGTCATTCCGGTCACGACAGCAGACTGAACGTGAGGAGAATGGTCTATGTGGACAGCTTTACCCCAGTTTCCTGCATACTTAGATGTGTCTTTTCATCATCAACCATGTGAATTGCTAAATGTTGAACCTTCATTAAATGTAACCATATTGCTATACCTAGAGGAGCCTCTCTTCTCTTTTATACACTGTAGTTCCTGCTGGATTTTGCTTTCAATCCCCTTGTGGAGGCTGCCATCACATTGCTCTAATATTTTTATATGGACTATAAACTGAAGGACTTATAAATAAATGATTGTGGAATGAATCATCTGAGTTTTCATTATTTCTTATGGGGAAATTCGCTTTGATATAAGAGTGCTTGGGATTACAAGCATATTTCCGGAAAACAAATTATGCTCACAATCTAAGGTTTTACTGTATTGTACTAAATTTGTGGTACCATGTAAGATCTTTTATGCCCCATTCACACTTCACGTAGTGGTAGTATGTGTTCTCGCTCAGTTTTTTGCAAGATCTTTTCAAGTGACTGGGCTGCCCTACATGCTAGAAATGCACCAAAGAAGCTGCTTAATATACAACTGTGCTGCTGAGAGCATGAGCCAGCTGCTCCTGCCCCCTCAAGAGTCTGATTTTCCAGTGAGCACTGGAGGGGCAGAGCACAGAGTAGTGACTGACAGTTAAAAGCAAAGAGTGACCAGCGCTATGGAGTGTGCGGTGAAACGTGAACGGCTATCAGGTGTAAGCGGCCAACAACCAAACCCCAAGGGGTCAAGATATGGATAAAGTGCAAGAAAAGGTTGAAAACGTCGCTACCTTTGTGCAATAATTAATAGGGTGCAATCAACTCATAAATAAAGGGGTGTGACCCATAAAAACCATAAAAGAGGTGAAATAAATAATTATATACTGTGTATTGGGTAGATTCAAATAGAACCGATTCAATCTCCTAATGTGTGGTAGGTACAACCCAAAAGTGCTAAAGTGCAATAAATAAAATTGATGACATAGACGAGTGAATTTATTTTTGTGATAAAAAATATATAAATAAATACAGTGCAACAAATAGAATAGATCATGTGTTGGATAATAATCCTGGCTCTGTTACTTGTGTGGGTATAACATGCCAATACAAAACATTTAGTGATGAAAGTGGTGAATAAACCAGGGGAAAAAAATCCCTTAAGGTAAGATGGCAGCTGCAGTCACCCGTGTAACCACTAGGTGTCGCGCTGTATATACAACCTGCAGCAAATAGAAGTCAATGTGTGTCTCTGAGGGTCCCCCTCCACGGTCAACAAGGCACCAGTTGGCGTGTTTCCATATGGAAAAAGAAAGAGGGGAGCCCCATGAAGTATTTGATCAACAATAATTAGAGAAAACGTAGCATCCACTCACTGTGAGAGCTGCCTCGGATCAGTAGCGAACGCCGGGAAGCTTCCGCGTTCCACGGCGGTGGAGTCTTGAAACCGGAAGTGACGCTATGACGCAATGGACCCGCCCTACGCGTTTCGTCAGAGGACGTCTGCTGGAGCGGAGGGGGACCCTCGGAGACACACATTGACTTCTATTTGCTGCAGGTTGTATATACAGCGCGACACCTAGTGGTTACACAGGTGACTGCAGCTGCCATCTTACCTTAAGGGATTTTTTTCCCCTGGTTTATTCACCACTTTCATCACTAAATGTTTTGTATTGGCATGTTATACCCACACAAGTAACAGAGCCAGGATTATTATCCAACACACGATCTATTCTATTTGTTGCACTGTATTTATTTATATATTTTGTATCACAAAAATAAATTCACTCGTCTATGTCATCAATTTTATTTATTGCACTTTAGCACTTTTGGGTTGTACCTACCACACATTAGGAGATTGAATCGGTTCTATTTGAATCTACCTAATACACAGTATATAATTATTTATTTCACCTCTTTTATGGTTTTTATGGGTCACACCCCTTTATTTATGAGTTGATTGCAAGTGATTGCACCCTATTATTTATTGCACAAAGGTAGCGCCGTTTTCAACCTTTTCTTGCACTTTATCCATCTAGTGACTGACAGTCTGTCAGGGTTATTTGGGGAAGTTAATTTCACAAATAGAAATGAAATGTCATATTTTGATCTGTATAGAATTAGCAATGACATCCATTTTTGTCAGGTTACTAAATGGTTAAAATTTCCTTTAACAAAAAGTGCCTGTACAGAAAAAGTGGCTATTCAACAGGTTTATCCCAGACAGGCTGTGTTGAAGACCTAAGGTAATAAATAGTCTGTTGACTTTTTTTAAGACAAAGACTAGCTGACGCTATACCAAGGTAATCCTGTTTGTATTGGAATCATAAAACAAGTCAGTATTTTTCTATGCTTAGACCTATGTAAAACTAAAATTTACAAATATGTTATAATCTTATATGTAACATAATATTAACACTGCAATATGAAATGTATATATAACTAGCATACATAAATATGTAGGAAAGCGTTATACATTATAATGTTTCATATTTTGCTAACTTCTAACCTTACTGATTTGATGACTCATCTCTGTATGTCGAGAGGCTTCAGTAAACATTTGTAAATTGTAAGTCGTAGAAAGCATCATAAACTTTTCTGGCCTTGCCAGATGTTTAATTTAGAAGGTCTGGTTGTAAGCTATGGGTCATTATAAAGGTTCGAAGTTTATTTGAAGATAAATAATGCTGTCATACTGAACCTAAGTGCAATGCAATACTGCTATTTTGCTGACTACGGTAATTGAAGTCTTGGGTTAAAAAGTAAAATCCAATATATTTTAAATAAGATATATTAAATATTAGAATGGTGTTATCAGGATAATTCTTTATTCAGATACCTGGTGGATTAAATGGACATTTAGTAGATGAAAGCATGGTTACATTTTTGTTGTGTTATAATAGTCTTAAATGGAGAAATCTTTATTTAATTTTAAAATACTGGTTGACCAAAAGGTGTCACCCTATGACATCACCAGTTAATGGTTAAGATGTTCTAGCCAATGATGATAATGTCACTCCCTCTGGGTTTAACTTATGGTAATTTTAATGGTCCTTTGTCTATACCATATAAAAGCCCAGATGAGAGAGACACATGACACATCACATTTTGCCCAATATACAGTACATCACACATACAACATACACACTACTAACAGCTATGCACAGACTCATCTACACAGACTTCCTTTTAATACACCATGTATCTGAACCTTTGAGGGACGCCAAATGAAGCTCCTCCCAAATTGGCCACCATCTTGGAAATGCAGCCATCTTAAGGAACCTGGTAACTACTATTCTAAGCTAGCGGCCATTTTAAATATGGTAATTATGCCTTGCTAATTATTTGATTGTTATTCAATATTGTTTATGTACTTCCTTAAATGTTTTACATTTCATATTCAAGGGTAACGAGAGTACAATCCCAGCCGTATAAACCATATGTAGATTTTTCTCTAAAGAGATGATTTTTGTTTTTATAACATTTTTATTAATATCAGATTTAGCGCATTATTTGCGATTTTAAGTCTTCCGTTTTGCATGGCTTATTCTCACTTTATCTGCAGTGAAGTGATTATCAGGTTTTGCATTGCGCAGACAATTGTGGTCTGATTGTATAGTATACTTAAATATGGTTTTTACTACATCTGGGGAAATGGTAATCTTGCTTTCGTTTCACTTTAACTTTGTTTCAGTTTCACTTTCATTATTGAGCTACCAATCACATTGCATGTATTGCTTGAATTTGTTATTTTGTGAAGTTATATCTTTTTGTGTCATCTCAAGTTTGATCATTTATCGTGATTACATTTCTCGTGAATAAAACTTTTATATATTCCATACTGTAGACTGTTTTCACTAAGATTGGTATATGCTTTTAAAAAGAAATTATTCAATAAAAAGAACTCGCTACATATTGATTTATGGAATAAGTGGAGAATCTCCTACATCATAGATCTTTGCTTATTATTAACCATAAATAGACACTGTGATATTCAGAGCAGTATAAACATTCTGACATAATGGAGGCACAGCGAGATATTATTAATTATTAATTATTAATTCTGACATAATGGAGGCACTGCTGAGATATTAATAATTTCTTACATATGCCAATCATAATTATGATCATGATGACATAATTCATAACTTCAAAAAAAAAAAAAATATTTTTATTATTGATTGTGATGTTGATAGAAATGCCTTAAAAAATGTCTACAGAAGGTAAGGTTCACGCTGCCAACTTTGGCAAGATGTTAATCCCACAGCCTCAGTAGATTTGGCACAGATCTAGAATATGTAAAGACACCTCTCTGAGTCTGAAATGGTGGAATATGTAAGGCTGGTTGAAGTCATACCAAAATCCTCAGAAAAAGTTGGGCCAAATAATGGGCATCTGACATGGGTAGAGGATAACCTGATGTATGAACTCACCAATAGCTTATCTAACACCAAAGACGTCAGGAAGCGTGGTCACATACTTTTAGAGTCATGCCAATCTTACTGTATCTCTGTGAGGAACTGCACCAGAAGGCTCAGCAAAAAGGAATTTAGTAAAGTTCTAATCTCCACTCCAAATAAAGGGAAGTGAGATAAGGAATCTCCTTGAGCAGGTGAAAGTAACCTCTATTGGGACACATCAGTTCAGAGAATTTAGCGTGAAACTGCAAGAAAAAGTAGAACTGTGGCAGAAGTTTTATCAAGAAAGCTATAATGAAAGTAAACATTTGTAAGAGCAATGTAAATGTTTAATGCAATGAGTAGAAAGTTTTAAGCAAGGAAAAATGTTTTCTAGCAAAAGTTGCTGAGTAACCAGCAGTGGAAAATTTAGTTGCCGAGTAATCAGCAGAGGAAAATTTAAAAATTTAAAAAAATAAAATAAAAATATGTAACGGTTCAAGTAAGGACAGGAACTCATCAATAAATAAATATGAGAGTTCCAAAAGGTCATGGTGTCCATACAAAAGGGTAATGCTTATTAGTCCTGCATTAAAAATTAAATAATTAATTAGACCCAGATATGACTCCCAGTCTGATGGTTATGACCAGGACAAGGGGGGGAAGAGTCAGGCAGAGTCCACGTCCTACCCCAGCCATATTCCTAATATAGGAGGGCAGAAATTGGGCAGTCATGCATAACTAGGTATGAGACATATCAGGTCACTGCAAAAAGACTAGCACCCCTAAAAAGATGCCATACACCTCTAGAATTTAAAAAGTTTTAAAAAGAGTACTGTCCTGATTTTTGTTAAGAAAGGGTCTTTAGACATTACTGATCATCTTGAGGCCTATGAAAACAGCCTTTCTGTGTTGTGCCTCAAGGATGTCATTTAAAAGTCGGCCCATACATAAAAAAAAAAACCCTTACCGCTGCTAGAGCTGCAATATATAATTTAAAATGTACACAGCACCAAAGCCCCATTTAATTTTTGGTGTACTCAAAAGTGCCTAACATCCTTCAATGAAGGAGTCTGAGTACAACCACCGGGAATTTAAATCCCTGTGCTTTGAGACATTGCCTAGGTACATAAAAATAAGTTTGGCAAGGGACTACAAGTTGGGGTGTTCACTGGAATGGTTGGTAAAAGAGAGAGACAATTTGTACTCCATCCAACAGACCAGTGAATACAAAGAAAGGCGTAAACCGGTCACCGAAATTGTGGCAGAAACGCATCTTTCTTCTCAACCCTCAAAAAATAAATAAATAAATAAAAAGGAGCAAGATTTTATACCGGATACCTCATGGAGGACACCGGACACCCCACCAATAAGGAGGGGGGAACAAAGGCCATTTCGGGATTTCCCTCCAGGGGGACAGGGCCCAAGGTTTAAAAGAATCTCTAGGGAGTATCCCCATAGAGCCCAAATATACCCTTGAGGATGGGAAACCTCGCTATGCCCAGTATCCTTAACAAATGGGGGGATCCACAAATAAATAGGGATTTGCCCCATCTTAGGGCAACCCAAAATCCTCGGGAAGATCAAGAGACATTAAGGTCCAGACTCCATGCCAGAACCGTGCAAGTAGTTCTGATGGGGATCTGTCCAATCTGTCTGAACCCGAGAGACATAGGCACCGCAGGAGGCGGAGCCAACAATCCAATTCTGAAAAGGTTTTCAGCAGAGTAGATGCCAAGTTGGATCGGATAATCACTTGGTTCACTCAGGGCACTGCAGCCCAGAACTAAAATAAATAGCCCTCTTTAGGAACAAATCCTGTGGCCAGCCAAAGGCCACAAAATCCTTAAATGCCCAAATAGCAAGGGATCAGAGGGACACACTGAATAAAGGCATAGGAGACAGAGGTTCTAACACCATTTTATCCCCAGGTCACAGTATGGAGAATCCTGAAATCTCTACCAGGGAGATCTTGGGGGTTAGATACTAACTATCCTCCTATTTTTCAGTGGTCACTTCATCCCTCTGACTCAAACAGTTCGCTTAAAGCGGGCACATTTCAAAAAATTGCCACTGACGGTGATACCTTGGAGGATCAAACCCTAATGACGCAATGAAGTCAAGAAGTTTAAGGTTGTATACGGTAACCAAGAAGGAATCCTCAATGTCAGGTAGTTTTGTTACCTACAATGATTCGCATTGATGCCCCAAAGGGGGAGATATTATATTTTTTCTCCTAAGTAGTAGGTAAATTTTAACCACCCCCCATCCGCGCTACAGCCTATATACGGCTGCAGCGCGGACTTGAATTTTCGGGAGGCCGTTTTTAAACGGCCTCCCAGTGACACGCCCCCAGCGCGCTCCCGCGCGCTGGGGGCGTGCGGATCATCTCTCATCGCCGGCGCTCCTTCCTCACACAGAGCCTGCAGTGTGAGGAAGGAGGGGGAGCCTCACAGCGCCGGGGACACAGGAGAATGTAATCAGGGCACCGATCACCAGTGCCCTGATTACTAAAGGTAAAAATACACACACAGTGCCCCCCCATCAGTGCCCACAGTGCCCGCCATCAGTGCCCCCCATCAATGCCCACAATCAGTGCCCATAGTGCTGCTAGTCAGTGCCCATCAGTGCCTGCTCATCTAGGCACTGATGAGCACTGACTGGCAGCACTATGGGCACTGAGTGTGGGCACTGATGGTGCTGCCCATCAGTGCCGCTCATCAGTGCCACCCGTCAGTGTCCAGTGCCATCCGCCAGTGCCCATCAGTGCCGCCTATCAGTGCCCATCAGTGCCGCCCGTCAGTGCCGCCTCTCAGTGCCCAGCAGTGCCACCTCTCAGTGCCCAGCAGTGCCACCTCTCAGTGCTCAGCAGTGCCGCCTATCAGTGCCGCCTCTCAGTGCCGCCTATCAGTGCCGCCTATCAGTGCTCATCAGTGCGGCATATTAGTACCTCCTCATCAGTGCCCATAAGTGCCACCTCATCAGTGCCCATCAGTGCAGCCTATCAGTGCCCATCAGTGCCGCCTCATCAGCGCACATCAGTGAAGGAGAAACATTTATTTTCAAAATTTACTCGCAGAAAATAAGAAAAACTTTTTTTTTTTTCAAAATTTTCTGTCTTTATTCTTTTTTTTTGTAAAAAATAAAAATCGCAGAGGTGATTACATACCACCAAAAGAAAGCTCTATTTGTGTGAAAAAAATGATAAAAATTTCATATGGGTACAGTGTAGCATGACCGCGCAATTGTCAGTCAAAGTGTGAGAGCGCTGAAAGCTGAAAATTGGCCTGGATGGGAAGGGTGTTTAAGTGCACAGAAGGCAAGTGGTTAACAAAATATTGTATCATTGCTTAATTGTTCAATGTGTGGTATCCATGGCGATAAACACATCCCCATGTTAATGAGCCCCAGAAGTTAGTCTCACCTTCCATGGTGGTCAGATAAGACTGATCCCACAATGGAATAAAGGAGAACTCTGAGAAAGCTTAGATTACCAACCTCACATTGAAATTTCAATTGATGAAAATATATATTCATACTGTATATTTCATCCAATAGAGGGAGAATAACCTTCCATGCCAGGTCGTTGATTGGTCCAGACGATGATGTTTACCATAAATGCGGCAATCGGATGGGTCATCTTACTCCTTGGAGCCCAGCTCAGGACGGAACCCCTCATTGAATCAAGTACCTCTTCAGGAATCCTGCTGCAAGACGCCCAATATTCTTGTTGACGGAGAGGAAGATTTGTTTTAAAAGATCTTTGTGCATTTGATCCGAGGAAATCCATTAAGAGGAATCGCACTACCTCCTGTTTTCAGTTGAAGGAGATGTGAGAATGGTGCATTGCACATGTGAGCAAAACTCAGTCTAGGTGTATGACACTCTAGGCCATGCTGACACCATTCATTGTTCAATCCACGTTCAAGGAGATTTCTCGGATTCCTGTTTGCCACCAATATTTTACTGCGTTTTGAATGGTTGTTGCCAATACCACCGCAGTAGTTCATTTTTATATCTACCAAAACTTTGCAAGCTGAAGTTGGAGATTTCAAGGAAAAATTGAGTTTCTTTACTAAGAGATCGAAATTCAAAAAACTAACAAGGAAAAGTTGTGACATAGCTAACAATAGCAAAGTCGATATGAACTGACACTTGGAACTGTTTTTTTTTTTCATTTTCATCGCTTTGCTTGAAAGTTATAATGAACAATCCCCAATATGAACTACTCTCTTAGAGAAGGATGACAGGACATTTTCCTTTTAATGAGACTTCCTCCCAGTTAGTTAAGGTTGATCACCAAACTACTGGGAGGAAGGGGGGGATATGTCAGGGTTATTTGGGGAAGTTAATTTCACAAATAGAAATGAAATGTCATATTTTGATCTGTATAGAATTAGCAATGACATCCATTTTTGTCAGGTTTCTAAATGGTTAAAATTTCCTTTAACAAAAAGTGCCTATACAGAAAAAGTGCCTATTCAACAGGTTTATCCCAGACAGGCTGTGTTGAAGACCTAAGGTAATAAAAAGTCTGTTGACTTTCTTTAAGACAAAGACTAGCTGACGCTATACCAAGGTAATCCTGTTTGTATTGGAATCATAAAACAAGTCAGTATTTTTCTATGCTTAGACCTATGTAAAACTAAAATTTACAAGTATGTTATAATCTTATATGTAACATAATATTAACACTGAAATATGAAATGTATATATAACTAGCATACATAAATATGTAGGAAAGCGTTATACATTATAATGTTTCATATTTTGCTAACTTCTAACCTTACTGATTTGATGACTCATCTCTGTATGTCGAGAGGCTTCAGTAAACATTTGTAAATTGTAAGTCATAGAAAGCATCATAAACTTTTCTGGCCTTGCCAGATGTTTAATTTAGAAGGTCTGGTTGTAAGCTATGGGTCAATATAAAGGTTCGAAGTTTATTTGAAGATAAATAATGCTGTCATACTGAACCTAAGTGCAATGCAATACTGCCATTTTGCTGACTACGGTAATTGAAGTCTTGGGTTAAAAAGTAAAATCCAATATATTTTAAATAAGATATATTAAATATTAGAATGGTGTTATCAGGATAATTCTTTATTCAGATACCTGGTGGATTAAATGGACATTTAGTAGATGAAAGCATGGTTACATTTTTGTTGTGTTATAATAGTCTTAAATGGAGAAATCTTTATTTAATTTTAAAATACTGGTTGACCAAAAGGTGTCACCCTATGACATCACCAGTTAATGGTTAAGATGTTCTAGCCAATGATGATAATGTCACTCCCTCTGGGTTTAACTTATGGTAATTTTAATGGTCCTTTGTCTATACCATATAAAAGCCCAGATGAGAGAGACACATGACACATCACATTTTGCCCAATATACATCACACATACAACATACACACTACTAACAGCTATGCACAGACTCATCTACACAGACTTCCTTTCAATACACCATGTATCTGAACCTTTGAGGGTGTAACGCTCCTGCGTTTCATGTATGGTGTGGATTTTCAGCTGCAGAAATATTCCACTTCAGTAGTCATGTAAGAGAGATGCTGAGATACCATTCCCAACCTCAATGACTCATCATGTGTGGAAGGTCTTACTTCAGCTAGTAAATACACACACTCAACAAGCTGGTTCCTAGAGTGACTTTATGTATGTAGTAACACAGTGATGAAGATTTAAGAGACAGGTTGAGTGGAGGTGGTAGGTGACAGACACTTGAAGGTAAGACAGTAACAGATGGATGCAGGTAGGTTTAGCAATCATGTATGGTAGCAGATGACAGAGTAGCAGGTGGACATACAAGAGAGATCAACCCAGTGCAGGAATAAGTAGCAGTAGTCTTAAGAGCTAGCAATCTAGATATGCAGATGTGATAAATAGTCTTTACTATGCAGAGCTAGATAGTGTAAGCTTAGTATAAGTTTATAGAGGGTTCCCCTGCGGGGTACTTAGCACTAATAGCAATACAGCCGAAGGTTGGTTCAGGAGGAGCGGATGATCCGGAAGCGGGATACAGGGATCAGCGCAGCGAGGTTCCGTCAGCGAGGTATGCTTGCAAGCACGAAAGCTTCAACCCAAGTTAGCATCCAGGTAAGGGTGTTTGAACGAACACATGTGAGTGAGAACCGGCGATTTAAATAGCCATCTAGTCCGGCGCTGAGTGATGACAGCTTCAGTCTTAAAGGTGTATGCGCACCCTTCCAAAAGAGAATGGTGGGGCGCATACACTTGTGAAAAGAGTAATTTAGGGTACCAAAGGTACCGGAACATTACAATACCCCCCCCCTTAAGGCCGGCTCCTGAAGGCCTCTGGAGCTGGTTTGTCTGGGTATCTCGCATGAAAATTGCGGATTAATCTAGGGGCATGTATTTCAGAGGTGTTTAGCCAGGTGTCGTCTTGGGGCCCATAGTTCTTCCATCTAACCAAGTACTGAAGTCTTCTTCTGTAGATACGAGAATCCAGAATCTCTTTTATCTCGTATTCTTCTCCACCTTCAACTTGTACAGGAGGCGGAGGTGGAATATTAGGCCTTATTCCTTGGTCCGGAACATGGGGCTTCAGTAGCGACACATGGAAAATGGGATGGATTTTTAGGTCTATTGGCAATGTAAGCTGTACTGCAGCTTTTTTTTGATTGGGAAAGGTCCCAAGAACAGAGGTCCAAGCTTTTTGCTAGGGATCTTCAGTCTTAAATTTTTTGTTGAGAGCCAAACGAGGTCCCCGATAGTGTACTGTGGAGAATGTCTTCTGCGAAGATCATAGTACTTCTTTTGTTGACTGTGAGCTGTGTGAGGGGTCTCACAATAGCAGAAAAGTTTTTAATGAACTTCCTGTAGAAATTTGAAAATCCCAGGAATCGCTGTAGCGCCTTGCGTGTGGTTGGTGTAGGCCAATACTGAATGCAGGATATTTTACTCATGTCCATCTCGATTCCTGTTTTGGATATGATGTAGCCTAGAAAGAGTACCTCGTCTTTATGAAACAAGCATTTCTTCAGTTTCACATAAAGGTTATGTGCAAGCAATCTTGATAGTACAAGTCTTACATGTCTTATGTGTTCAGACAGGGATCGTGAATATATAAGTATATCGTCCAGATATACCACAACACAGACATCTAGTAAGTTTTTAAAAATATTGTTTATAAATCATTGGAAAACTGCAGGGGCGTTGCATAGCCCGAATGGCATCACAAGATATTCGAACAATCCGTATCTGGTTCTGAATGCAGTCTTCCACTCGTGTCCATCACGGATTCGAATGAGATTGTATGCTCCTTTCAGGTCCAATTTTTAAAAATAGGTAGCTCCACGCACCTGCTCAATGAGCTCAGGGATAAGCGGTAGAGGATAGCGATCTTTTATTGTGATAGCATTCAATTTCCTGTAGTCGATGATAGGTCTGAGACTTGAGTCCTTATTGCGAACAAAAAAGAGTCCTGCTGCTGTGGAAGAAGTGGAAGGTCTAATAAAACCTTTTTCCAAATTCTCATCCAAATAGGTTTTGAGATGGGAAAGTTCATCCTGTGAAAGAGGATAAACATGACCGAACGGCAATTTGCTATTTGGGAGTAGATCAATGCTACAATCATAGTCTCGATGAGGAAGTAATGCTTGAGCATTTTTCTCAAGAAAAACCTCAGAAAGATTCTGATAACATAGTGGTGCAATCTCATCTGTCACCATAGACAGAATCTTCCCGGAAGACGGGAGGTTACACGTATCCTCGCAATAGCAAGAGAGGAAGGCCAAGGACCGTTCCTTCCAATCTATGGTTGGTTGGTGTGTGTGTAACCAGGGAAGTCCCAACACAATGGGAAAGTGGGGTGAAGGTATTAAATCGAAGGTAGTAGTCTCCCTATGAGACTCGTTAATAGTGACTAGAAGTGCTTGTGTCTGATCGGTGATCGGACCAGAGGATAACGGAACACCGGTAATAAGACTTACTGAGACAGGTTTAAGTTTAGAAATAATAGGAATTTTATTTGAAGCAGCAAAACATATATCAATATAATTTCCACAAGATCCTGTGTCAATCATGGCCTTAGTAGTAATCCTGTTCTGGTCCCACTGTAATGTCAAACAAACAAAAATGTAAGGGTTAGTGAATGAAGTTGTCAATCCCCCTAGGAGGACATGTGAACACTCACCCTACTTTTTGTTGACTAGGGGACAGACATTTATCTTGTGATCCGGGGATGCACAGTACAAGCAGAGATTTTCATATCGTCTTTTGGCTTTTTCCATAGTTGATAGCGGTGGGCGTATGGTTCCTACCTCCATAGGAACGGGGTTAACGGCCGGAATCCGAGAGGAAACGGATAATGGCATTCCCATTTTCTCAGCCTTTCTTTCTCGTAGTCTTCTATCTATGGTAATACTGAGTTGTATTAATGCATCCAGGGTTTTTGGTAGATCCGCTCGGGCGAGCTCGTCCTTAACGGCTTCTGATAGGCCAAGCCTAAATTGGGATTTCAGAGATGCATCATTCCATTCTGAATCAAGGGTCCATCTCTTGAATTCCGCAACAAAGTCTTCTACAGGCCTCCTTCCTTGTTTCAAGGATCTTAATTGAAGATCGGCAGTACTCTGCCTATTGGGGTCATCATATAGGCTAGTGAGTTCTGCTAGGAACAAGGCATAGGAGTTGAGAAGCTGGTCGTTTTTCTCAAAAAGAGAGTCTGCCCCGGCTCGAGGATCGCCTGTTAGGTAAGAAATAATAGTACAAACCTTAATGTGATCAGTAAGGTAGGTACGAGGTTTTAGCAAAAAAAGTAACTCACATGCGTTTTTAAATTCGCGAAATTTTTTGCGATCGCCTGTAAATACCAAAGGGGAATTTATCTTGGGTTCAGGGGACTGAGCAGAGGTAAGTTGTGTCAGTCTAATTACCTGCTGCGACAGAGCCTGATTGTCTTCTTTTAATTCAGCAAGTGCGTGTATTAACGCAGTTGCTTGCTGTTTTAATTGTGTCACCTGAGTGGTTATTTCTGCTGAATCCATTTGTAGGTTCGTTCAATCTGTAACGCTCCTGCGTTTCATGTATGGTGTGGATTTTCAGCTGCAGAAATATTCCACTTCAGTAGTCATGTAAGAGAGATGCTGAGATACCATTCCCAACCTCAATGACTCATCATGTGTGGAAGGTCTTACTTCAGCTAGTAAATACACACACTCAACAAGCTGGTTCCTAGAGTGACTTTATGTATGTAGTAACACAGTGATGAAGATTTAAGAGACAGGTTGAGTGGAGGTGGTAGGTGACAGACACTTGAAGGTAAGACAGTAGCAGATGGATGCAGGTAGGTTTAGCAATCATGTATGGTAGCAGATGACAGAGTAGCAGGTGGACATACAAGAGAGATCAACCCAGTGCAGGAATAAGTAGCAGTAGTCTTAAGAGCTAGCAATCTAGATATGCAGATGTGATAAATAGTCTTTACTATGCAGAGCTAGATAGTGTAAGCTTAGTATAAGTTTATAGAGAGTTCCCCTGCGGGGTACTTAGCACTAATAGCAATACAGCCGAAGGTTGGTTCAGGAGGAGCGGATGATCCGGAAGCGGGATACAGGGATCAGCGCAGCGAGGTTCCGTCAGCGAGGTATGCTTGCAAGCACGAAAGCTTCAAGCCAAGTTAGCATCCAGGTAAGGGTGTTTGAACGAACACATGTGAGTGAGAACCGGCGATTTAAATAGCCATCTAGTCCGGCGCTGAGTGATGACAGCTTCAGTCTTAAAGGTGTATGCGCACCTTTCCAAAAGAGAATGGTGGGGCGCATACACTTGTGAAAAGAGTAATTTAGGGTACCAAAGGTACCGGAACATTACAGAGGGACGCCAAACGAAGCTCCTCCCTAATTGGCCACCATCTTGGAAATGCAGCCATCTTAAGGAACCTGGTAACTACTATTCTAAGCTAGCGGCCATTTTAAATATGGTAATTATGCCTTGCTAATTATTTGATTGTTATTCAATATTGTTTATGTACTTCCTTAAATGTTTTACATTTCATATTCAAGGGTAACGAGAGTACAATCCCAGCCGTATAAACCATATGTAGATTTTTCTCTAAAGAGATGATTTTTGTTTTTATAACATTTTTATTAATATCAGATTTAGCGCATTATTTGCGATTTTAAGTCTTCCGTTTTGCATGGCTTATTCTCACTTTATCTGCAGTGAAGTGATTATCAGGTTTTGCATTGCGCAGACAATTGTGGTCTGATTGTATAGTATACTTAAATATGGTTTTTACTACATCTGGGGAAATGGTAATCTTGCTTTCGTTTCACTTTAACTTTGTTTCAGTTTCACTTTCATTATTGAGCTACCAATCACATTGCATTTATTGCTTGAAGTTGGTATTTTTGTGAAGTTATATCTTTTTGTGTCAGCTCAAGTTTGATCATTTATCGTGATTACATGTCTCGTGAATAAAACTTTTATATATTCCATACTGTAGACTGTTTTCACTAAGATTGGTATATGCTTTTAAAAAGAAATTATTCAATAAAAAGAACTCGCTACATATTGATTTATGGAATAAGTGGAGAATCTCCTACATCATAGATCTTTGCTTATTATTAACCATAAATAGACACTGTGATATTCAGAGCAGTATAAACATTCTGACATAATGGAGGCACAGCGAGATATTATTAATTATTAATTCTGACAAGTCACCACCCTGTATTCAGAGTAGACTCGAGAACTGAGTGAGGCAGTCTTTGATTGATCATTTCTCAATGTAGAGAACTGATCAAGCGAGGCAGTCTTTGATTGCTCAGTTCTCAATGTAGAGCCAGCAGGGGAGCACGAGGTCGCCGCTGCAACTAACTAGGTGAGAATATGGATTTGTTTTTTTTTTCATTCCCGCATGTCTCTTTTAAGACTTTTTCAGTCTATTTCTTATGGCAACTAGGTTTGTATATTAATTAGCCTAACTCGGATAAAATCTTTGCTCTGCCAAACTTTTTGCCCAGCAAAACCCTATGGAGGAGGGTTTCCTAAAAAAAAACAGGTTGTCCCTGTTGTGGAACCAACCATTTCCTGTCTTAACAAGACTCTAACTATCCCTACTGTCAGTGGCTCACATCAACCATCAGGGAGGAACCAGAAGGCTTGCAGTTCAAAGAAATGTGAATCTGATTCTGATATGGGCATCTTCATGTTCCAGCCAGGTCCACTATGCACAACCCAAGCATGGAAACCCTAGAGAATGGCCTCTTTACTCTTTCAGAGCCTTTGCTGCAGGTGGGGGATGTCATACGTGTGTGGACCTCATGGCTTCTGTCAACGGGTCTGTGGTAGTAAGCCCTTATAGATCCCCAGCTCAGGATTCCCCAGGGCGCGGAGTCTAAGCCCCAGCCTGCTTCTTCACCCTTGCCCCTGATGGTGGGGATGGACTTGCAGCAGACTGGAACCAGATCACGGCCACCAGGTAGGCCCAGCTGAGAATGTGGAGACCGCTGGCGTGTGCAGGGTAAACAGGAGACTATAAGGAGATCCAAGAGACAAGCCAAGGTCAGGACAGGCATCAGACAAATGTAGACGGAGAAACAAAGCCGGGTCGGTACACAGGAGATCAGATACAATAGCCAAGGGATACACGGATGGGAGCTCAGAGAACAGGGATGTTGCTCAAGCAAGGAACAGTGCACTGAGCCTGTGTATATATAGGGAAGCAAACAGGGAGGTGACCCAGGAAGTAATAGACAGAAACAGGATATAACCCACAGTGGAGCAGGCGACGCCCATAGGAAACAGAGAAGCCCAAACACCACATGTGAAGGGAGGCAAACAGAAGCACTGCAGCAAGGAGGTAAGAATATACAGACAAAACTATAGGCTAACTTGTGACAGCTTCCAGGTTCAACAACAAACTTAGTGGGTTTTTTTCCAGGTCCAGGGATCCTCTAGTCCACATGTGTCAAACACAAGGCCCATGGACCTGAATCCGGCAAGCCAGGCCATTTCAAGTGGCCTTTGCACCCATGGCTTTTTTTCAGCCGGAACAATGCGGAACTCCTTTCTGCCAGCTCTGACTCTCGCCCTCCACTTCCTGTTCGCCACTGTCACTTATAAACACAGAATCAATCTGTGTTTACAGGGACAGCTTTCCTCTCTGTGTCCCTCACAGAATTCTGTCTTTCCTGCCCTGATCTCTGCATTATGTATGCAGTGCACCCCTGAAATCTGCGCAAAGGGCACCCCCAAATTCTCTGGGAAAAAATCTCTGGATATAGTTTTACAGATACAGACGGCACTTTGAGGGCAACAATAATGCTGATGTGTTCCACAATTAAATTTAGTTTGACACCCATGCTCGAGCCTTTGCAGTGGATGTTCAGGTTACACAGTAGGATTAGTTCAACCTGATCTATAACTTTCTTCCTCTATAACCTCTTCTTCCTTTTCTCCACTAGATCAAGATAGAGGTCATTTTGGTGATTCTTATCGCACCAAACTGGCCCAGATGGGCACGGGCATGATTTTCCATGAGCCTTTCCAGATCTTCTGTGCCAGGGACCAGTTTACCATCCTGCATTTCAATTGCTTAGGTTAAAAGCACCAGCCCAGCTACCATATGAAAAGTTGGCATGTGTCGAGATAGTGGTCCAGTGCTTCTCTGAGAATGAGCTTTATGTAATGATGTATATTCATTTCAGATTCATCCAGTCGGCACAGTTAGATATATGAAACCCCTCCACCAACTGTTGTTTGCAATTACCAACAATTGATGGGAACCATGGGCACTTTTTTTCAAAATAGTTATGGCTATATTTTAATCATTAGAATCAGATGGACATTTAATACAATTCCTAGCACAGAGTTGGTCAAATGCCTGTACTTCTAATTTCACTTTTATTTATCATTCTGTAAATTTGTTTTGCTTCTTTTTTGGCAGTATTTCTTAAAATCAAACACAAATATAGAAAATACATTATTATCATGGAACATTTGCTGCTTTTTCATACATCCACTATGCAAATATTTTTTCCCCCATGTATCATACTCAGCTTTACAATTCTCTTCAATGCTCAGCACCTATCAGAGATTTGAATTACCTCTTGTTACTTCCCAGTGTGTGGTACAGGCCTGCCTGTGTAGTACTGGAATTTGGCACTTGTTATGATGCTAACCACCCTCGGACTCAGGATCTGTCAGAGAAATATAGTAAATTTAATAGTTCAAAATCCAACTGGGAGAAAACAAATGAAAATGTAAGCTCTTCATTGAAAGGCCTCGTTTCTCAGCCACACTGTATGGGAGCTGGCAGCCAGTCAGGGTATAAATCACAGTGCACATTAATATAACTGTCAGGACTTTACAAACACTTTCTGATGTTTTTATAAGAGGTGATAAATACGTATTAACATCTGTCTAATTCAAGCATATGCGGCTCATATACACATCTGATATACAGCATTGCAGGGACAAATATACAAATGCCTTCTGCAGATCTCCATTAAAAAAAAAAAGGTGCTTGCTGCATGGAATGAATACTAACAGGCTTTCCTAACTCACCACATTTTATATGTTTATGATGGGGAAATACAGATTGGGAAATGTGAGCAGTTTCATTAGATGATACTACAGAAATGCAAAAAAAAAGCCATAGAATAGATGTTCTAATGTTTTTTTTCCCCTCTCTTCGAAAATGTGTGTCACCATATCTCACTAGGTTCATGCAAAAAAAAAAAAAAAAAAAATGTAAGACCACTCTAGGTTTCTGCATTAAAAAAAAATGTTTATGGAGTATAGGTTAATGCATGACCCACCCTTTGATGCATTTTACTTTGCAATAGATCTTAGTTGTAGAGTGGAAGGAGGCCAGGGGCAAAGAACTTCATATACAAATTAAAGAAACAATTCAAAAATCAAATTTTCAAATTTAGTTCTGACAATAACTTTACTTAAGAACCTATTTATAATTTATATGTATCATATACAGTAATTCTTTTCAAATGATCAATCCGTCATTAAATACACATAACGCACTGTACGCTTCACAAATTATACAGTATATAGTCACTACAATACATATATTTTAAAGATATCTCACTAAATCCATGTCCCGTTTAAAGTCTATTGTGACAAAAATCATATTCTCCCTGGTTCTCACTGACTCGTGTAAAATGCCAGGTGGTCTGATCAGATCAGCCTCTTCTGTGATGAAGGGCTTGTAGAAGAAGCAGTAGGAAAAATCACAACGTGCTGCACTTTTCTCTTGATTACATTTTAGGGTTCTAGTCAAGTATGCATTGTTTAGGCCCCAATACACAAGGTGACGCACATTTCACATGTGCTTCCCAGTCTTCAGTCCTCGAAATGGCATTAAACTGAAAGGCTCATTTTGAAATAGCAATTTCAAAGCGACCTCAATTTATGGGGCCAATTTTGACTTTTCACATACATGTAAAAATCTTTTTTTTGCCGAAAAATTGCTTTGAAACCCCAAACATTATATTTTGTAAGCAAAGGCCCTAGAGTTAAACACCTCGCATGGTCACATACGACTGAATCTCTGTCTGAGTTGCAGCATTCCTCCTGGACGAAAGCCCCCCCATTTTGATGAAGAGGAGGTTCTGTCTGGAGCAGTGCCTGCCTGGTTCCTGGTATGGTAAGTGACTTTTTCCCCCCTCTCCCCCTGGAGGGTTTTGGGGTGGACATGGGCCCCTCCATGGGATGGTCGGACCCTTGGGTTCCCCTCCTTCCCGTTAGACACCCCCTCATCGGTCTGGTGGTCCCTGTGGGCCATATCGCCCCTCATCTGCCCCCCTCCTTTACTGATGCTGGGGTTGTGGGGTGGCCTGGTCCACTGCCTGAGATGGGGGGCAGGGTGCTGTGCTAGCGATGGGGGTGGGGGCGCCACCGACAACCAGGCGATTGAATGTGGGGGGAGCTGTACTTCCGGCCTGTTTCCATTTTCTGAGGCCTAGGGATCCCTCTTGGTACCATGCGTGGTCACTGTTTTCTTATAGCCTGTGTGCTTAATGCACGGCTTTGATGTTTGTGTAGTCCTCCGGCCATTTTTTTGGTGGTTTGCCATTAAAAATAGCGGCAGCCAGGACAGTGGAGCCCTCTGGGTGGCGATTTCGGCTGTGGGAGCATCTCCTCATCCTTTGGTGCTGATTCTTGGATTTTTTAATTTCCTGATCGCCGTTCGTGCAGTGCAGATTCTCCTGGTAGCTGCGGTGCCTGGTTTCTGCGGTGTGGGGAGTCTGGTTGGGTCCTCTCCCTCTCTACTAAGGATCGATTGGTGCTCTGTGGCTGCCAACCGGGTGGGCTGCCAGAGCGGTGGGGGTTGTCCCTTAGCAGTGATTTACACTTTTTTGTGGAGTTCCCCTTGTTACTCATGGAGTCTTTGGAGCACATCTCCCCACCTGATCCCCTCTCTGAGGCTGTGGGGCCCTCCGGATCCCATCTATCCATCCATCCATTGATGCACTGACAGCGGTCCTCCTTGGGGTCCCAGGTGGAGGGGGCTTTTGGGCGATGGGCTGGCAAAAAGCACCCCCGCTTTCCCCAGCCTCATCTCTGTCATCATATTCTGAATCTGATTCGGCCACCACAGACGTGGGTCACCCTGCTTGATCTGCGACCATGCGCCCCGAATCCTCAGATAGTGAGGATTTCTCCACTTCTGCAACCGTGTACGAAAAGGCACTGGTGGACACACTGATTGTAGCTGTGTGTGAGACCTTTAAGATGGAGGATGCAGCGAGGCGGAGGCGCAGGTTCCTTTAGATATTCACAAGCCATCCAGAACGGAAATGGGGTTCCCTTCCCCTTCTATTTTGACAAAATTGTCACTAAATAGTTGGGCGACCAAAGCATCCCCTTGGGGTCCCTAAGCGATTTGGCTAGGCGATACTCCTATGAGGAATCCCTTCTTAAGAAGTGGACTGTTCCACCGGTGGTGGACCCTCCAGTTTCCAGATTGAACAAGTCAACCATGATTCTAGTTGAAAAGTCCCCTCTCCGCCTCTAAGGACCCGGTTGACAGGAAGGCAGAGGCTGTGGCCCGCAATATGTACACCCTGGCTGGTTCGGCACTGAGGCTGATATTCACTATTGCCCTGGTGTCACAGACTCTGAGCAAATGGGCTAGGCTATTGCGCCGTGACCTGGAGGGGGAGTAACTCCCCCCTGCCTTTGCTAAACTGGTGGACCAGCTGGTCCAGGGGCTGCAGTTTATCTGTGATGTCTCTTTGGATGTGACTCCCCTAGTGACTCGGCTCTCTGTTTTGGCAGTGGTCCTTTTAGCGTGTCTTTTGGCTCATATGCTGGTCTGCGGACCAGACTTTTAAAAAGGTTTTGACTGATCTTGCCTTTCAAGGAGATTGCCTGTTTGGTTCTACCCTGGATAACATCATTAAAGGTCTCACAGGGGGGGGAAGAGTCCCTTCCTTCCACAGGCTACTAAGGGTAAGGACCCTCGTTGTAGACGTGGGCCCTCCTCAGCTCAAAACTGGCAAGTCAAGAGCAGGTTTCTCCAGACCCGCGGACCAGGCCCCTTCAGCATGAAGGGGCACTCTCACCTGTATCTGGTGTGGGGGGACATCTTCACTGGTTCCTGGACCTGTGGACTCCCCTGGTACAAGTCAGATGGGTCCACGAGGTCATTCGGTCTGGCTACAAGATCGAGATTCATTCTTACCCTCCAATAAAGTTCTTCCTTCCAACGTGTGACTGTCCCCGGTCTGCTTACAGGCTCTTTTTGGGGAGGTGCAAGACTTTTTACTTTAAAGGGTGATGGTCCTGGTTCCGACTTTGGAATGTTTACAGGGTTTTTACTCAAACCTGTTTACAGTCCCCAGGAAGGAAGGCAAGGTGCATCCAATTCTGCACCTCAAGGCGCTGAACTGCTTTGTGCAGGTGCAATAGTTCAGAATGGAGTCCGCTCGCACGGTAGTGGCTTCCCTGCATCAGGAGGATTTTTTCTTGCCTCCATCGACATCAAAGGATGCTTACCTTCACATTCCAATGTGTTGGTCTCCAACGCTTTCTCTGCTTTGCCGTGGGAGAGGGACATTATTAGTTTGTGGCATTACCCTTTAGTCTCGCAAAATTTCTGCTCAGGGGGTCTGGACACTGGCACATTCAATCGGACAGTGCCACGGCTGTGGCTTATGTCAATCACCAGTGTTCTGAGGGCTCTGGAGGTAGCCAGCATTCTAAGGTGTGCAGAACGGTTTGTACACATTCCGGGAGTGGAAACCTGGCAGGCGGATTACCTTTAGTCGGCAGGCTTTGGACCAAGGGGATTGGTCCCTTCATCTGGACGTGTTTCATCAGTTGTGTCTCCGGTGGGACAGCCCCGAGGGGGATCTGATGGCGTCCCAGCTCAACAGAAAGGTGCAGAGGTTTGTGGCTCGGTCACAGGATCCTCTGGCGGACACCACGGATGCAATGGTGGCCCAAGGGGTTAGTATCGCCTGATTTACGCCTTTCCTCCTCCCAAGCTTCTGCAAAGACTTTTATGCAGGATCAAGGCAGAAGGTAGTTAGGTCATAGTGGCCCCGGACTGGCCTTGCCATGCTTGGTACGCCGATCTGGTGCGGCTGGTCGCTGACGTTCCTTGGAAGCTGCCTCTCAGGAAAGATCTTCTGTCCAAGGACCAATCTTCCATCCTGCTTTACAATCGCTAGCTTTGATGGCTTGGCTGTGATCAGTGATTCCAATGCTGTTAAAAGCTAGGAAATCAAATTTTCTGAAAATCTACCATCGTACATGGAAGACGTACATTTCATGGCTTGAGTCTCTTGGAGTTCATCCTCGCTCTTTTGTCGGTGGCTTGGATCTTGACCTTCCTTCAACAGGGTGTTGAGCAAAAACTGGCCTTGAGTGTGATCAAGGGTCAGGTGTCAGCCTTAGCAGTCTTCTTTCAACGGCCCTTGGCCACTTACTCCTGGGTGCGTACTTTTCTTCAGGAAGTTAGAAACTCTGTCTCCCCCTTGGGACCTCAATTTGGGTATCTTTAGGAGATTCCCCTGCTTACGCTGTCCCAGAAGATGGCCTTTTTGGTGACTTTGATCTCTGCATGCAGGGTGTCAGAATCGGCGGTGTTACCCTGTCATTCAGTTTACTTGGTGGTCCACAGTGATAAGGTGGTTCTTCGCCCCTGTCCATCGTTCCTTCCTCAGGTTGTCTCTGAAAGGGTTGCCGCTTCCTCTGCGGCCGTTTCCAGATGGATCAGACAGACAGTGATTCAGACCTATTCCATCAAGGTCAGGTTCCTCCTTTCCCTGTCAAGGTGCACTCTACTCGGGAGCTAAGTGCCTCCTGGGCATTACGTCATCAAGCGTCAGTGACGCAGGTTTGCGAGGCGGCCACCTGGTCGTCGGTGCACACCACACAAAGTTCTATAATGTGGATGTGTTGGCATCTGCGGATGCTTCCTTTGGCCACAAGGTTTTGCTGTTTAGAGGACCTGGTCCTCTTTGAGGGTGTATTGTTTTTTTCAGGTGAGCTCCAGTTGTATTGGTTGAGCTCCTGTTTACCTGGTTGGCTATAGTTAGCCTTGGGAATTTATTTTTTGCTGTTCCCACCCCTCATGTTTAACACTTCTTTGGGACGTCCTAATGGTTAAAAAGGTCAGGAACTGTGTCTGTCAATGAACAAAAGAGAAAAGGGGCATTTTGACTTACAGTAAAATCCATTTCTCTGATGTTTATTGATGGACACAGCACCCACCCGTCTGTGGAGTTGTAATTCTTCTGACACTGCTTGTAACAAAACTGAGTACCTATAGCAGAGAGAGGGAGTATACCCCCTGGGACTGCCCATAGACGTAGCCAGACTTTTTTTCCACCTAGTGTCCTACTCCTGTAGAGGGCAGTATAACCCAATGGTTAAGAAGATCAGGAGCTGTGTCTGTCAATGAACATCAGAGAAATGGTTTTTACGGTAAGTCAAAAATCACTTTTTTTGGGGAAAAAATACACATTAATGAATTTTAGTGAACACAATATAAGACCACTTTTTTGGTAAAATATAAAAGGTTACACCTTGAGTAAATAGATACCAAATATGTCATGCTTTAAATTGTGCACGCTCAAGGAATGGCGACAATCGATGGTATTTTAAATTATCTATAGGTGACGCTTTAAAAGCCTTTGCAGATTTCCAGTTTATATTTACACAGTAGGTCTGATGCTAGAATTATTGCTCTCGCTCTGATATTTGTGGTGATACCTCACGCGTGGTGCAATCACTGTTTACATATGCGTGCAGAACCAATGTGTGCTTTTGCCACTGCGTGTGAGCATGGGGTGATGGGGCGCTTTAAAAAAAAAAAATATATATATATATATATATATTTAATTTTTCTCTATCGTTCATTGACAGGCGCAGCTCCATATTCTTCTTAACCATTGGGTTATGCTGCCCCCTACAGGAGTAGGACACTAGGCAGGAAAAAACTTTACCACGCCTATAGGGCAGTCCCTGCAGGCATACACCCACTCACTCTGCTATAGGATTCAGTTTGTTTCTGCCTAGTTTAGGAGCAGGACCTAGTTCCCTGCTGGGACTTCGGTCTTAGCTTGTTTTTTTATTTTAAAGGGAACCTAAAAAAAAAAAATGTAAAATTAAAATTTTTTAGCTAGGTATGTTCCTGAGAGAACAGCATTCAACAGCCGGACTGGGTTTCAGACTGGATATCCTAGATCCTTAAGGTCTCCCAGTCTGGCCAGCGAGCGTGTGTAGGCCTTGCCACGACAGAGCCCCAATGTGGTTGGCCCGCGAGTGAATCACCTCACCGGGACGCACACAACCTGGTTCAGCCTGAGTCACAGCGTGCCCCTTGGCCATCAGCGTTCCCCTTGGCCATCATCTCTCCCGAGTGGAGAGGCAGTCTGTCCGGAGTGGCGCCCACCCGATTGTCGCTGGTAGTGTCCCCTCCATAGCTCTGGCAGTCTTGGGTGAACAGGCGCCCCTCCTTGGGATGGTCTGGCTTTGCCACTTGCTCCAGTTCGAGAGGGGTTGAAGGGGTTGTTGCTGACCAGGCTGTCCAGATCGCACACGGGGGTCTTTTAGCAAGTTCCTGGCCCCATGAACGTTAGTGACTGGGGCAAGGATGGTGATAGGCTTGGGGGTGAGCGGATGTTCTTCATCTGCGGGTCTGCACCTCACGTGGCTGGATAGGGCTGAAAATTTAGTCCGCGGCTTTGCGGCCAACTCGCGGCTGTCCGGGTACCTGAACAGGCTGAACGAGACGAAGTGCCTGACCAAGCTGACCGGCGGATGCCGACGGATCACCTTACACGGCCGGATCGGGCCAAAAATTGAGGACGCAGCTTGCGGCCTACTTGTGGCTGACGGAGCTGGGTGACTGACCAAGCTGTCCAGGCGACTGACCAGGCTGTCTGAGCTCCTAACTGAGTTGTCCGAGCTGCTGATCAAGCTAACAGAGCTGACTGAGGTCTCATGACCAGATTGGGCCCCAAATTTAGGCCGCGGCATTACGGCCTACTCGTGGCTGGCTGTCCGAGCTGCTGACCATGCTGTTGACCAGGCTGTTTGAGCTGCTAACCGAGCTGCTGACCAGGCTGTTTGAGCTGCTGACCGAGTGATAGTGCAGTGGATGGACGTTAACCCCTCCCCCCGGGGGTTGAACATATGGACTACCTGATGCCCCCTGAACCGTGGGGCGCCATTGGGTCATTGTTTTGTGGGGGTACTCTGCCTGTGCGTCTGCGTCACAGCGAGCCCCCTCTTCCCCTTTATTCGGCTATGTCCTTTTATGTCCTTGATGGTGGGTGACTCTTACGTCTAATAGGGGTCCCTTTGTGGAACTTTAGCCGGCGTCTCCTTGCAGGACTGTGGTTGGCGACCTCCCCTGCTTGTTATGTTCTCAGGGTGAGCTTAGCATATAGCCACTCTACTGGATGTCTCCTTTTTTTACTGAACATGCGCATGCAAGGGTGCTGGTGGATGCACTGATTGTATCGGTGCATTCAATTTTAACGTGGGGGCGCCGGTCCCCTCGCGGCCCGCAGATCCCCTAAAAGCGGCAAAGGTACTCCCTTTTCCCTCCCACTGTGACAAAATTGTCACGAGTCAGTGAAGTTGTTCTAAACGCCATAATGGTAACCACGCATGGTGTGGCTAAAAAGCTGATCTGTGGACCAGGCTTCCAAAAAGGCTCTACAGATCTCCCCTTTACGGGGGACCGCCTATTTGGGTCTTTGTTGGATGAACTGCTCAAAGGACTCACAGGTGGGAAGAGTACTCTTCTTCCTCTATCCGCTAAGGGCAAGTCACCGCGTAATAGAAGGGGCCCTTATTTTTCAGCACACAGGTGGCCACTTCATGCCTTAGGCATGCAAGAGAAAGGACCTAAGCCATTTAGGTCATCTGGGGGTTCCAAGAAGACGTGGTCGGGTAAGCCGAGAGCAGGCCCCTCCAGATCTGCGGACAAATCTCCGTCTGCATGAAGGGACGCCCTCACCCATATCTGGGGTGGGGGGAAAGTCTTTGTTTTCTGTCCGGAACCAGGGACTAGAGATGTATAGAACTGTTCGCCGGCGAACAGTTCCCGGCGAACTTAGCATGTTCGCGTTCGCCGCTGCCGGCGAACATATGCGATGTTCGGTCCGCCCCCCATAAGACATCATTGAGGCAAACTTTGACCCTGAACTTTACAGTCAGCAGACACATTTCCAGCCAATCAGCGTACCTCCCTCCCACACCCTCCCACCTCCTATAAATAAGCAAGGGCAGCATCCATCTTAGATCATTCTGAAGCAGTGTGTGTAGTGAGAGTAGGGAGAGCTGCTGCTGCTGCTGCTGCTGTTAAGCTAGGGACAGTTAGTCAGTGTTCCTGGTCTTGCAGTGTTCTTGGTCCACTACTGCTGTAATATCAGCACCCCAAAAAGCCCTTCTAAGGGCTGGTATTTGTGTTTTTTTTTTTTATATATATATATATATATATATATATATATATATATACCTAGCGTCCCCAAAAGCCCTTTTAAGGGCTGGTAATTGAGTTGTTCTTTCATATATATATATATATATCTATATCTATCTAGTGTCCCCAAAAGCCCTTTTAAGGGCTGGTAATTGAGGATTTTTTTATTTATATATATACATATATATATATATAGTGTCCCCAAAAGCCCTTTTAAGGGCTGGTAAGGTAATAGATTTTTTTCTTTATATATATATCTATATATATCTATTGTACACTGCAGTTGCCTGCCCGCTGTGTGTGAGAGGCCACAGACCTACCACAGACTGTACTGTGTGCACACCACACTCATTTCGGGTGGCACAGTACCTGGCATTTTAAAAAATATTTTTTTTTCCTCTGTCATAATTGCAGTGAGTGCTGTGTCAGGTCCACAGAGTGCACTGTACCCACTGCAGTGCACTGCCCACCACTGATATATATACGTTGGCACAGCATCTTGTTGCAATAAATTGAAAAAAAAAAATATTTTTTATTATTGCAGTTGCCTGGGCTGCCAGTGACTGTCAGGTCCACAGAGTGTACTGTGCCCACTGCAGTGCCACTGTGTGCCCACCCACCACTGATATATAAGGTGGCACAGCAGCTTGCAAAGTAAAAAAAAAATATATATTTTTTTAAATTGCAGTTGCCTGGGTGCCAGTGACTGCTGTCAGGTCCACAGAGAGTGTACTGTGCCACTGTCCACCCACCACTGATATATAAGGTGGCACAGCAGCTTGCAAAGTAAAAAAAATATATATATTTTTTTAAATTGCAGTTGCCTGGGTGCCAGTGACTGCTGTCAGGTCCACAGAGAGTGTACTGTGCCACTGCACACCCACCACTGATATATAAGGTGGCACAGCAGCTTACAAAGTAAAAAAATATATATATATTTTTTAAATTGCAGTTGTCTGGGTGCCAGTGACTGCTGTCAGGTCCACAGAGAGTGTACTGTGCCACTGCCCACCCACCACTGATATATAAGGTGGCACAGCAGCTTGCAAAGTAAAAAAAAATATATATATTTTTTAAATTGCAGTTGCCTGGGTGCCAGTGACTGCTGTCAGGTCCACAGAGAGTGTACTGTGCCACTGCCCACCCACCACTGATATATAAGGTGGCACAGCAGCTTGCACTCATAGTACAACAGTAACAGTAACAACAACAAAATGACAGGCAGAGGCAGGCCACCCCGCAAGGGCCGTCGTGGTCGTGGTGCTGTGATTTCCTTAGGCCCTAGAATAATGCCCAGTGTTCAGAGGCCACCACAGACCCTGAACTCAAAAAATTCTGAGGCCATAGTTGACTGGCTTACACAGGACACCCAATCGTCTACAGCTTCCGCTCGGAACCTTAATGCACCATCCTCCTCCAGCTCAGCTTCGGGCACCTCTCAATTTACCACTCGCCAGCCCGCCGGCACCACCACCAACACTAGCACCACAGCCGCTTCACTTGATCCGTCAGAGGAGTTATTTTCACATCAGTTTGAAGAAATAAGTGATGCGCAACTATTAGTGCCAGAGGATGTAGATAACGGGGATATGTCTCAGTCAGGCAGCATTATACACATGGACGTACATTGTGATGATGATGATGTTGTACCTGCTGCTGCTGCCTTTGCTGAGTTGTCAAGTGAAGCGGCTGATGATGACGATGTGTCTGTGGATGTCACCTGGGTGCCTGCTCGAAGAGCAGAAGAAGAGGGGGAAAGTTCAGATGGGGAGACAGAGAGGAGGAGGAGACGAGTTGGAAGCAGGGGGAGGAGGTCATCGCAAGGAGCTAGTGGCGCAGTCAGACAGCATGTAGATTCGGCACCCGGGGTCAGCCAGACAGCACGCCAATCAACGCAAGCTGTTGCCACCACCAGAATGCCGTCCTTGCAAAGCTCAGCAGTGTGGCATTTTTTTTGTGTGTCTGCCTCTGATATCAGCGATGCCATTTGTAACCTGTGCCAAAAGAAACTGAGTCGTGGGAAGTCCAACACCCACCTAGGTACAACTGCTTTGCGAAGGCACATGATCTCACATCACAAACGCCTATGGGATCAACACATGAGTAAAAGCAGCACACAAACTGAAAGCCACCATCCTCCTCCTGGTCCAGCATCTTCAGCCACGTCAACCACTGCTGTCCTCCATGCCCCCTATCAACAACCCGCCCCTCCGCCTCTCACCTTCAGCAGTTCCTGCTCGTCACCTGCCCACAGTCAGGTGTCTGTGAAGGAAATGTTTGAGCGTAAAAAGCCAATCTCGCAGAGTCACCCCCTTGCCCGGCGTCTGACAGCTGGCTTGTCGGAACTCTTAGCCCGCCAGCTTTTACCATACAAGCTGGTGGAGTCTGAGGCCTTCAAAAAATTTGTCGCTATTGGGACACCGCAGTGGAAGGTACCCGGCCGAAATTATTTTTCACAAAAGGCAATCCCCAACCTGTACTCTATTGTGGAAAAGGAAATCATGTCACGTCTGGCACACAGTGTTGGGGCAAGGGTCCATCTGACCACTGATAGCTGGTCTGCAAAGCACGGTCAGGGCAGGTATATAACGTACACTGCGCATTGGGTAAACCTGCTGGCGGCTGCCAAGCATGGAATGCGTGGCTCTGCTGCAGAGGAGTTGGTGACACCGCCACGACTTGCAGGCAGGCCTGCTGCCACCTCCTCTACTCCTCCTACTCCATCCTCTTTGCTAACCTCCTCGGCTGAGTCCTCTTCTGCTGTTGCGTCTTGCTCCACACCAACTGCACCCCCCCAGCTCCCCAGGGGCTATTCCACATGCCGGATACGACAGTGTCACGCTGTCTTGGGGTTGACTTGCCTGAAAGCAGAGAGTCACACCGGACCAGCACTACTGTCCGCACTGAATGCACAGGTGGATCAGTGGCTGACCCCGCACCAACTGGAGATCGGCAAAGTGGTGTGTGACAACGGGAGCAATTTGTTGGCGCCATTGAATTTGGGCAAGTTGACACATGTGCCGTGCATGGCACATGTGTTGAATCTGATTGTGCAACGTTTTGTGCAGAAGTACCCAGGCTTACAGGACGTCCTCAAGCAGGCCAGGAAGGTGTGTGGCCATTTCAGGCGTTCCTACACGGCCATGGCGCACTTTGCAGATATTCAGCGGCGAAACAACATGCCAGTGAGGCGCTTGATTTGCGACAGCCCGACACGTTGGAATTCAACACTGCTAATGTTCGACCGCCTGCTCCAACAAGAAAAAGCGGTCAACGAGTATTTGTATGACCGGGGTGCTAGGACAGCCTCTGCGGAGCTGGGTATTTTTTTGCCACGCTACTGGACGCTCATGCGCAATGCCTGTAGGCTCATGCGTCCTTTTGAGGAGGTGACAAACCTAGTGAGTCGCACTGAAGGCACCATCAGCGACATCATCCCATATGTTATTTTCCTGGAGCGTGCCCTGCGAAGAGTGCTGGATCAGGCCGTAGATGAGCGTGAAGAGGAAGAGGAAGAGTTGTGGTCACCATCACCACCACCAGAAACAGCCTTACCATCGATTGCTGGACCTGCGGCAAAACTGGAAGAGGAGTGTGAGGAAGAGGAGTCAGAGGAGGAATGTGGCTTTGAGGAGGAGGAACACCAACCACAGCAGGCATCCCAGGGTGCTCGTTGTCACCTATCTGGTACCCGTGGTGTTGTACGTGGCTGGGGGGAAGAACACACCTTCAATGACATCAGTGAGGACGAGGAATTGGACATGAGTAGCTCGGCATCCAACCTTGTGCAAATGGGGTCTTTCATGCTGTCATGCCTGTTGAGAGACCCTCGTATAAAAAGGCTGAAGGAGAACGACCTGTACTGGGTGGCCACGCTACTAGACCCCCGGTATAAGCAGAAAGTCTGTGATATGTTACCCAATTACCGGCAGTCGCAAAGGATGCAGCAGCTACAAAATAAGTTAAAAACTATGCTTTACACAGCGTATAAGGGTGATGTCACAGCACAACGGGAATCCAACAGGGGAAGAGGTGAAAGTAATCCTCCTCCTACCACCACAACCACGCCGGCAAGGACAGGACGCTTTACAGACGTCTTGTTGATGGAGGACATGCGGAGCTTTTTTAGTCCTATGCATCGCCACAGCCCTTCGGGGTCCACCCTCAGAGAACGACTCGACCGACAGGTAGCAGACTACCTTGCCTTAACTGCAGATATCGACACTCTGAGGAGCGATGAACCCCTTGACTACTGGGTGTGCAGGCTTGACCTGTGGCCTGAGCTATCCCAGTTTGCCATTGAACTTCTGGCCTGCCCCGCTTCAAGTGTGCTGTCAGAAAGGACCTTCAGCGCAGCAGGAGGTATTGTCACTGAGAAGAGAAGTCGCCTAGGTCAAAAAAGTCTTGATTACCTCACGTTTATTAAGATGAATGAGGCATGGATCCCGAAGGGACTGACAGTGGGGGATGCATTTGACTAAAAAAGGCCTGGTGATGACTGAGATGCCTTGGCCTAAAAATGGTCCACACGCTGCTGTATATAATCATTCTCTGCATGCCGGATGACTTACGTGACGTCTCCGCCACCAACTACGGTTCAAGCCGCAATGTTTTAGTGCACTTTCTGCCTTAAAACCTCAATTTTTCAGGCCGCTGCTACAGCAGCGGCTGCAACAATACCTACTTTTTCATGCATGTGTACATGCCTAATTTTTCTGGCCTCTGGTGCTACACTGTGGCTGCAAAAAAACAAAAAAAAAGGCACATACATGTGTCAATTCCCCTTCGTGATCGTTACCTTGTCGTGGTGAAGGGGCTTGCGTATCACAATGAAGCGATCACCTCTAGGATTGTGTTGGCACACCCCAGATGATAAGGTCGTTGCTTCATTGTGTACAGACCAAAAGCGATCCGCAGGATAATTTTTCATAAAAAAAAACATTCATTTTCTTTCATTCTTTCTGCGGAGCTGGGTATTTTTTGGCCGCGTTACTGAATGCTCATGAACAATGGCTGTAGGCTCATGCGTCCTTTTGTGGAGATGACAACCCTGGTGGTCAGTCGAACCCAAGGCAACATCATCGACCTCATCCCATATGCGTTTTTTCTGGAGCGTGCCCTGCGAAGAGTACTGGATCAGGCTGTAGATGAGCATGAAGAGGAAGAGTTGTGGTCCTCATCACCACCAGAAGCAGCCTTGTCGTTGTCAATTGCTGGACCTGTGGCAACGCAGAGAGAGGAGTCTGAAGAAGAGAAGTCAGAGGAGGAAGGTGGCTTTGAGGAGGTGGAATACCAGCCACAGCAGGCGTCCCAGGGGGCTTGTTCTCACCTTTCGGGGACCCTTGGTGTTGTATGTGGCTGGGTGGAGGAAGAGACCTTCAATGATGTCAGTGAGGACAAGGAACGGGACATGGCTAGCTTGGTATCCAACCTTGTGCAAATTGGGAGTTTGCGGTTGTGCAAATGGACTGACTGACTGTTAAACGGGGAGTTTGGTCTGTCAGAGTTTGGTCTGTCACTGTGAAGCGGGCGACGGGCGTAACCCTTACACTACTTGACCGATAAAACATCATACCTGATCGTATTCACACACTGGATGTTTTAGTGCTGGTTTACACTGCCGCTACCACTAAAGTAGCGTCGCTTCCAGTGCGACTTTGGCGCGACTTAGCGCGACTTTGGCGCGACCTCATCGCGAGGTGACTTTTTATTTGGCCAATCACAATATCATGTTTTGTGACCGTCACCTAATTTCCTTTTCCTGTTTTTTGTTTTACATATTTCCCCATGTGTGCAGTGTTGTCTGTGTCATAGCTCAACTGATAGGCATGTTTGCCTTGGCATATCATATTTCAGCTTGCCAGAAAGAAAAAAAGACAGCTGGAAAGACACTGCATTAGTTTTCTACTAAAAATCATAAGAAAAATGCTGGTTTTTTTGGGTTGTGGACATACTACAGAGCTGAAACTTGACAGGTACACTTTTTAGACCCCCCAGACACTAAATACAAAAAATGACATGCCTGCCTAAAAAAATGCCCGATAAATGCCTGCAAGAGAAAAAGCCAGCCGCAGAGAAGCCGTATTCCTGAAAATATAAGAAAAATGCTGTTTTTTAGGGGTTCTGAACATGCTACAGAGCTGAAACTTGACAGGTACACTTTTTAGACCCCCCAGACACTAAATACAAAAAATGACATGCCTGCCTAAAAAAATGCCCGATAAATGCCTGCAAGAGAAAAAGCCAGCCGCAGAGAAGCCGTATTCCTGAAAATATAAGAAAAATGCTGTTTTTTAGGGGTTCTGGACATGCTACAGAGCTGAAACTTGACAGGTACTCTTTTTAGACCCCCCAGACACTAAATACAAAAAATGACATGCCTGCCTAAAAAAATGCCCGATAAATGCCTGCAAGAGAAAAAGACAGCCGCAGAGAAGCCGTATTACTGAAAATATAAGAAAAATGCTGTTTTTTAGGGGTTCTGGACATGCTACAGAGCTGAAACTTGACAGGTACACTTTTTAGACCCCCCAGACACTAAATACAAAAAATGACATGCCTGCCTAAAAAAATGCCCGCTAAATGCCTGCAAGAGAAAAAGCCAGCCGCAGAGAAGCCGTATTCCTGAAAATATAAGAAAAATGCTGTTTTTTAGGGGTTCTGGACATGCTACAGAGCTGAAAATTGACAGGTACACTTTTTAGACCCCCCAGACACTAAATACAAAAAATGACATGCCTGCCTAAAAAAATGCCCGATAAATGCCTGCAAGAGAAAAAGCCAGCCGCAGAGAAGCCGTATTACTGAAAATATAATAAAAATGCTGTTTTTTTGGGGTTCTGGACATGCTACAGAGCTGAAACTTGACAGGTACACTTTTTAGACCCCCCCAGACACTAAATACAAAAAATGACATGCCTGCCTAAAAAAATGCCCGCTAAATGCCTGCAAGAGAAAAAGCCAGCCGCAGAGAAGCCGTATTCCTGAAAATATAAGAAAAATGCTGTTTTTTAGGGGTTCTGGACATGCTACAGAGCTGAAAATTGACAGGTACACTTTTTAGACCCCCCAGACACTAAATACAAAAAATGACATGCCTGCCTAAAAAAATGCCCGCTAAATGCCTGCAAGAGAAAAAGCCAGCCGCAGAGAAGCCATATTCCTGAAAATATAAGAAAAATGCTGTTTTTTAGGGGTTCTGGACATGCTACAGAGCTGAAACTTGACAGGTACACTTTTTAGACCCCCCAGACACTAAATACAAAAAATGACATGCCTGCCTAAAAAAATGCCCGCTAAATGCCTGCAAGAGAAAAAGCCAGCCGCAGAGAAGCCATATTCCTGAAAATATAAGAAAAATGCTGTTTTTTAGGGGTTCTGGACATGCTACAGAGCTGAAAATTGACAGGTACACTTTTTAGACCCCCCAGACACTAAATACAAAAAATGACATGCCTGCCTAAAAAAATGCCCGATAAATGCCTGCAAGAGAAAAAGCCAGCCGCAGAGAAGCCATATTCCTGAAAATATAAGACAAATGCTGTTTTTTAGGGGTTCTGGACATGCTACAGAGCTGAAACTTCACAGGTACACTTTTTAGACCCCCCAGATGCTAAATCCAAAGAAATTTTTTATTTTTATTTTTTTTTAATTTTTCCAATAATTGGCTCTCTATCAAAAAATTATAATTTTTAAGAACTTTTTTTTGCGTGATCCCTCTCCGGCATGCCACAGTCCAGGTGTTAGTCCCCTTGAAACAACTTTTCCCTCACTATTGTGGCCAGAAAGAGTCCCTGTGTGTTTTAAAATTCGCCTGCCTATTGAAGTCTATGGCGGTTCGCCCGGTTCGCCGGTTCGCGAACATTTGCCGATGTTCGCGTTCGCCGTTCGCGAACGGCGAATTTTAGGTTCGCGACATCACTACCAGGGACCTCCTTGATTTAGGAAAATGGGCCCACAAGCTGCTCCGATTGGGTTACAAGATCGAATTCTGGTCCTGACCATCGGACAGATTCTTCAAGTCCCACCTATGCCTTTCTTTAGATGGGTTAAGGGGTCTAAGAGAGGCGGTACAAGATCTGCTGCCGCAAAAGGTTTTTGTGCCGGTTCCCTCTTGGGAACGCTTTCAAGGGTTTTATTCTAACCTGTTTACTGTTCCCAGGAAAGAAGGGAAAGTGCGTCCAATTCTGGACCTCAAGGCTCTGAATCGCTTTGTGCGGGTACAGAAGTTTCAAATGGGGTCCATTTGCACGGTAGTGGAGTTCCTACACCAAGGGGACTTTTTGGCCTCTATCGATATCAAGAACGTATATCTGCATCCCTATTTATGCTGGACACCAGCGTCGTCTTCGCTTCGCTGTAGGAGAGGAACATTATCAATTTGTGGTGTTACCCTTTGGTCTTGCCTCCGCCCCCAGGATCCTAACCAACGTGTTGGCTCCGGTTTTGTTATTACTGTGACAGCTGGGGATTGCGGTACTAGGGTACCTGGACGATTTCCTCTTAAGAGGAGACTCCCACTCAGTTCTGGTGGGCGATCTGTCAATCACTGTATGAACTCTGCAAGAGTTCGGTTGGATCATCAATTTCAGAAAATCTGCTCTGGTCCCAGCCTCCAAAATGGTTTATCTGGGACTGACTCTGGGCTCAGCCTCTGCAAGGGTGTTTCTTCCCCCGGAAAAGCTGCAAATGTTGCAGAGGACGACTCGGTTGTTATTATTCAACACTCTGTCCTCATTGCAGACTTGCATGCAAGCTCTAGGCCTGATGGTGTCTATCTTCGGGGCGGTTCAGTTTGTTCAGTTCCACATGAGACCTCTACAAAGGGGTATTCTTGTCAAGTGAAACAAGGATCCAAAATCTTTTGACAATCTGATTCGGTTGAGTTAAAATGCAAGAAGGGCTCTTCTGTGGTGGCTGCGTTCCTGGGCCCTGCATCAGGGCAAGTCCTTCCTTCCATTGTATTGGTCCGTGGTAACCACAGATGCCAGCCTGTCTAGCTGGGGGGAGTACTTGGAAAGATGTGTGTCCAGGGGACCTGGACTCTGAAAGAGTCCAGAATTCCGATCAATATTCTGGAACTCAGAGCAATAAAGCTTTGCTTGAGTCACTGGACAAATCGTCTGCAGGGTTGTCCAGGTAGGGCTCAATCAGACAATGCCATGGCCGTGGTTTACGTCAATCATCAAGGGGGCACCAAGAGTGTCCTGGTGGCCCAAGAGGTGGCAGAAAATTTTGTTCCAGCCCTCTCCGCTGTGCAAATACCCATGAAGAACTGGCAGGCAGATTACTTGATGATGAAGTGGTACTTCGACCTAATCAGTTGTTTTTTTCCTAAGGTGGTTTCTGATTTCCATTGAATGAAGACTTTGTGCTGCCTTTACTCTGTCCTAAGCCCAAGCATCCCAAGGAAATTGCCTTGCATTCTTTGGATGTGGTTCGAGCAATTAGGGTTTGCCTGGTGGTTCCTGAGTCTTTCAGGAAATAAGACTCTTTTTGTCCTTACAGAAGGACCTCAGAAGGGATTGGCTGTGTCTGCTGCGACCATATCCAGATTGATCAAGCAGACGGTGGTACAGGCTTATTCACTGAAGGGTCAGGTTCCACCTTTCCCTGTGAAGGCACATTCTACTAGGGCGCTGAGTGCTTCTTCACACATTCACAAAATTCTAAAAAGTAGATGTGGTGGCATCCTCGGATGCTTCTTTTGGCCGAAAGGTTTGGCAGGCTGCTGTTTTAAAGAGCAATTTTTTTTCTCTTTGAGGGTGTATGTTGTTTCTAGGTGAGCTCCAGTTGTTCCTGGTTGAGCTTCATGTTACCTGGTTGGCTAAGTTTAGCCTTTGGGGAATTACTTTCTTTCTCTGCATTGTTTTCCCACCCCTCATGCAAATACTGCTTTGGGACATCCCAAAGGTTAAGAAGAATATGGAGCTGCGTCTGTCAATGAACGATGGAGAAAACTGGGTTTTTGACTTACTGTAAAATCCTTTTCTCTGAAGTTCATTGAGAGACGCAGCACCTGCCCCTCTATTTCTGAGTGGGTTGGGGTTTTTTACTTCTGACACTGCTTTCAACAAAACTGAATCCTATAGCAGAGTGAGTGGGTGTATGTCTTCAAGGACTGCCCCATAGGTGTGGTAAAGTTTTTTTCCTGCCTAGTGTCCTACTCTTGTAGGGTTAAAAAGAATATGGAGCTGTTTCTGTCAATAAACTTCAGAGAAAAGGATTTTACGGTAAGTCAAAAATCCAGTTTTATTTTTTTAGTGTTGTTTTTGTCCCTGTCATCTCTTTATGAAGAGATGGAGGTCCGTTAGACCCCCCATCTCTCCTTTATGCTTCAATGCAGCCGATCAGACACATATCGGTCTGATTGGCTGCTGTGCGTCCAGTAAACAATGAGCCGGAACTGGAAGTGACTCCCTTCTGCTACCAGTAAGGTATTCCAGCCCAGCAGCTCAGAGTACTTTTAAATTAAAGAGAATTGCCAGCCCAAAAAAAATTACACCGGGATCATGGTTGCAGCCTCAACCATGATCCCGGTATAACCACTTCCCTACTACAACGTGTATATACTGTGGTTTGTAGGAAAGCAGTTAAACTTGTGTTTGATGTTGCACTGTGTTTCAGTGAATACACACATACTTACATGGTTGCCATTGATACTGCAACCACATTCCAATACTGCACCCACCTTGGCCGGGCATGTGTGGAGCCACAGATGGTGCAAGGGCATATGTGTCTGCAGTCTGTGGCCATGTGTCCCTTTTTCTATATGAACAAAAAAAATTAGGATTTCTATGTCACCTTCTGCTCTAGAGAGACCTTCAGGATAATTTGTCACTTTGTTCTTTCAGGACTAAGGGAATTGTTCTCTTGAAAAGACAGTCCATAGCACTACCCACTGATACTCAGTTTTGCCATGCTTCCCTACCAATGTGTTGTACTGTTTAAGCCTCAGGTAATAACTTGTGCTTCAGGGTACGGAGCAGCATTTGACCCCATCCTCTCTACCAGAATGCAGTTGTAGAGCCTGAGATGGCAATCTCCAGGCCCAAACACTTGGGGGTGGGATGGAGGTAAAACCTTGACCATGTGTAATCTGTGTCAATGATTCTCCCTCTTTTTATCACATGACAATGTTTGGGTCTGGTGATTGCCAAATTTTGTCTGAGGACTGTATTGGTAGGGTAGGGTAGTGTGGAGAGAAAATCAAGGGGTGGTGTGTTCTTTTATGCAAACATTTAAATTTGCCCAAAATTATCTCTTCTAAAGGAAGGCTCTTATGAGGATTTATTCTTACAACAGAGCGCACACAACTGAACTTTCTTCTGTTATATGTGTTACTAAACAGACAGACTTGAAAATGCTCAGAAAGGAGGGATAATGTTTAATGTTCTGGAAGTTAGGTGATTTTCGGTATCTGCTTTCTATCATTCTATAGGTTTCAAGGATCTTACTTTTGTTTATGATCAATTTGGTTTTTGGCCTTGGCTTTAGGGCAGTCCTAATCATAATTTCTTCCCATAGTCATATGTACTGTAACGTGCAATAGAGAATCTGGATTTATGAAGTTCAATTCAGTTTACATTTGTTCTAGGCAGCCCTCATGCATATGTTTGACAGAAACCTAGTGCAACCTTCATGCATATGTTTGACAGAAATCTTATATCCTTATAAAATTTACTTTGTCCTATAAAACGTTGGACATAGTGCTGGAAGATGGATACAGGCATTCTCCGCTTTTAAGCACACAATGGGAACAGAGAATGTATGTAATACGAAAAGTGAAGCAATACCTTTTTTCACTTCTCAATGCATGTAAATACACTAGCTCTATGGGAATCTTGGTCTGCTTGACATGGCACTGCTCTCGGTTTTTAGCATTTAATATTGACGTCTATGCAAATCTTGATCCACTTGACATGGCATTACTCCCGAACCATAAGTGACAGAGACATCAAACTTGGGGAGCACATTAAGTGGATCCAGGACTATGACACAGTAGATTACCTAGGCAAGCTTGCCAACCCAGAATCAGATATGTTGTAGCCCAGGTCCCCTCTCAGTGCTCCCAAAGTTTGGTGTCCCTGTCACCTATGGTTCGGGGGAAGTGACATGTCAAGCTGACCAAGGTTTCCCAGAGATGCCAATGTTAAAAACCAGGAGCAGTGCCATGTCAAGCTGACCAAGATTTCCCATAGACGCCAATGTTAAAAACCTGGAGCAGTGCCATGTCAAGCTGACCAAGATTTCCCGTAGACGTCAATGTGTCCGTACTCGCAAGTGAACGTAAAGTGAGGGTACGTAAAGCAGGGTATGCCTGTAGATGAATCCCTGTAGTGTAGTACTTAGAGCAGACAACTCGTGTTAGGACCCTAAATTAATTGCTTAACATTTTTTCTTGTTGCCATATATATTTTTGGTATCCTAGTAGAATGATAATATATATGGTAAAAAAAAAAAGTCTTAAACTTTTTTTAGATAATAGTGATATTAAAACAATGTCTACTTCGTCAGTATTACACAGCTCAACCTATTTCTAGGCTTGCATCTTTGCAGTGGTAATGGCTTGATTTTTTTAGTGTAATACAGAGAAACGTGTCCCTTTAAAGATGGGCAAGAATACAGGCAGATAAATTAGTTGGGATTGAAAAGATAGAGGAGAATGGATAGCTTCCCTCCGCCTCCTCCCATCTCAATGTGATTCTTTTCAATCCAATCTCTCAGCGAGGAAATGAAGAGATGTGTAATGATTGTAACACAATGAACAGTGGAGCTGTGTTAGTGTAACCCTTTCAGTATAGCGACCCCACATTATTTCTTCCTTATGTGTTCTGATAGGGTTCTAGATCCAGCTTTTAATAAAAACATGCTGCACTCACATTCATTCCTGTTTTCTGATCCACTTTGTGGACTACTCTTTTGTCCTGAAGTAGATGTGTACAGCAAGTATTGAAGAAAATTGGTTTCGACCCTGCTTTTCATATTAATAGAAAAACTGCATTCGTTCTTTAGGTACAGTGGGTACGGAAAGTATTCAGACCCCCTTAAATTTTTCACTCTTTGTTATATTGCAGCCATTTGCTAAAATCATTTAAGTTCATTCTTCTTTCTCATGAATGTACACATAGCACCCCATACTGACAGAAAAACACAGAATTGTTGACATTGTTGCAGATTTATTAAAAAAGAAAAACTGAAATATCACATGGTCCTAAGTATTCAGACCCTTTGCTCAGTATTTACTAGAAGCCCCCTTTTGATCTAATACAGCCAGGAGTCTTTTTGGGAAAGATGCAACAAGTCTTTCACACCTGGTTTTGGGGATCCTCTGCCATTCCTCCTTGCAGATCCTCTCCAGTTCTGTCAGGTTGGATGGTAAATGTTGGTGGACAGCCATTTTTAGGTCTCTCCAGAGATGCTCAATTGGGTTTAAGTCAGGGCTCTGGCTGGGCCATTCAAGAACAGTCACAGAGTTGTTGTGAAGCCACTCCTTCGTTATTTTACCTGTGTGCTTAGGGTCATTGTCTTGTTGGAAGGTAAACCTTCGGCCCAGTCTGAGGTCCAGAGCACTCTGGAGAAGGTTTTTATCCAGGATATCCCTGTACTTGGCCGCATTCATCTTTCCCTCGATTGCAACCAGTCGTCCTGTCCCTGCAGCTGAAAAACACCCCCACAGCATGATGCTGCCACCACCATGCTTCACTGTTGGGACTGTATTGGACAGGTGATGAGCAGTGCCTGGCTTTCTCCACACATATCGCTTAGAATTAAGGCCAAAAAGTTCTATTTTGGTCTCATCAGACCAGAGAATCTTATTTTTCACCATCTTGGAGTCCTTCAGGTGTTTTTTAGCAAACTCCATGCGGGCTTTCATGTGTCTTACACTGAGGAGAGGCTTCCGTCGGGCCACTCTGCCATAAAGCCCCAGCTGGTGGAGGGCTGCAGTGATGGTTGACTTTCTACAACTTTCTCCCATCTCCCGACTGCATCTCTGGAGCTCAGCCACAGTGATCTTTGAGTTCTTCTTTACCTCTCTCACCAAGGCTCTTCTCCCCCGATAGCTCAGTTTGGCCGGACGGCCAGCTCTAGGAAGGGTTCTGGTCATCCCAAACGTCTTCCATTTGAGGATTATGGAGGCCACTGTGCTCTTAGGAACCTTAAGTGCAGCAGAAATCTTTTTGTAACCTTGGCCAGATCTGTGCCTTGCCACAATTCTGTCTCTGAGCTCTTCAGGCAGTTCCTTTGATCTCCTGATTCTCATTTGCTCTGACATGCATTGTGATCTGGAAGGTCTTATATAGACAGGTGTGTGGCTTTCCTAATCAAGTCCAATCAGTATAATCAAACACAGCTGGACTCAAATGAAGGTGTAGAACCATCTCAAGGAAAAAACATATTATAAATTATTTTCATTTATAATTGGGAATAACTGTAGTCGTGTGAACATGGGGGTAGGTGGGGATCAGGGCCATATTGCCACTGACTGCCATGTGGCTGTGGTGGAGGTGGTGGAGGTGGAGGTGGAGGGGGTGGTTGGTAGTCCGACAGGTGGGTGTGCCCATGGATTTCTCCACAGACCCCTTTATTGAGCACCTGTAGGACAAGGAGCTCTGCCCTTTGCCGTGGCTGCTCACTCATTAGGCGCAATTTGTTTGCAGTGAGAGAGCCAAATGAGTCAGCCTCATTTGGCTTTCTCTGTAGGGCTATAGAGGCCTGGCTGAGAAACGCAGTAGTGGCCTCCTCCAAATTTTTGGTCTTCTTTCTGCGTTTTTGTGGAGGTTGGGTGGTTACCGACTGCTCCACTGACTCCTGGCTTCCACTTGCCTCCTCCACATTGACACTTTCCTGTTGATCAAATTAACAAATTATTATAATGTTATAGTATATATAAAAAGTCATGTTTGTTTGATTATTTTAACCAAATAACAGACTTTACATTAACGGTGAATTATTGGCTTGATCATATATTTATTGCATCATTATCTTTATTGCAGACAATATATTGTTAAATGCTATTCCCGTGTCAAGCTTGGCTCCAGGAAATCTTCCTCCTGGCTTGCACCACGTGAGCCCTCTGCTGAAGTGGAAGGGAGCATCAACAGGCTTGGCCTGGATTCGGATTGTTCTGTCAGGAACCACAGGCTCTCGAAATACCAGAGCCTTGGTATATATATTTTGTCTGTACCAGCTCCTGACTTCTCCGACTTGTGTATCTTGTTGAGCTCCCTTTTGTAGGTGCTGTGGAGGTTTCCGATTTTGCCCTTGACATAATTGATGTCAGCATACTGTAAATAGGCTTGCATAAATTGGCCAATTTTTGGTAGGCCTCACTTTTCAATTGCTTGTTTGAATATTCCCGACTCTTTACCTTCCACAAACAAGGCAATTTGCGGTATTCCTCAATGAATTGAGGCAAAAAGTCTTTTGAGGTAAACTTGTCTACCATTGTTATGTATATTATGCCTGCAAGACACAACACAAAACATAGTCAAAGATCATGTATTTTGTCACATAATAAAGATAGGCCCAATATAAGCTGTATAGGGCCCAAAACACCCGGTTTTGAATCAAAAGTCGTACCTTTGTTTGTTCGGAAGAATCGTGGTTCGCCAATCGATCATGCTTCTGGAAAAGATCTGTCCGATGGGGAATCGGCGAGCGAACGATCTGGCGTTCTTTACATACAGCACATGCGTCAAATCCGCCTCTGGTGGCGCGCTGACGCAGGGGCGTGTACGTGCCGAATATTAAGCTGCATGCGACACACACACACGTGAGTCAGCGGAATATTCGTGGAGGAGATGGCAGAATCGCAGAGTTCCAGTGAAGGCCGCAGTGGTTGGGCTCAGAAAAAAACAAAAGCCACACCTATGAGCAAGGGTGAGATGGTGGAGATGGTGGCCATACTAGAAAAAAACTACTATGATGGCAAGCTGGAGAATTATGAAACACCCAACTCCAGAAAAGACAGAATTCTGGATAAGGTGATATCATCTTTACAGAAGATTTATGGTGTGGATCGATCAAAGGACCAAATCAGAAAAAGATGGTCAGATCTGAAACATCGGGAGCAAGAACAGCTAGGTCACATCCATCATATCCTGAAAAAAAGTAAGCAATAGTTGTGTTTAAGCAATATGTATTGGGTATATTTGGTGTATCTTGTATAGAAATGTATAGATACTAATGTATATGAAAACTTGACTTTTTTTTTTGTCATGTATTGATATATTGATGATTTATTTGTATATTACATTAAAAGACAGGAATCCACAGTAAACTATATATGCATTTTATTGCAAAGAATTTTCTTTACAAACTCATATTTGTTCCATATTCTTTTTTTCACCTTTAAATAGGGCAAAAACGAAAAATGAAATTAAAAGAAAGACAAAAGATGAGGAGAAGGGAATCTACAGTGGCTGCTCCATCCACATTGGATGAAGAAACAGAAGAAATGGGCCCTGATGCTGTGACAAATTCCCAAAAAGGTAATTGTTTCCTATGCTGAGTCAATCATTAATGTCCCTACTTTTTAGGAGGTAACCATGTACATGGCTGAATATTTTATGTGAAAATAGCTGTCAAGCAGTGCACCATGTCATAGCAAATTTCCCTCCTGTGAATTTTATGACATGCAACATTTTTATTATGTAGAAAAAGAACCAAGAAAACCCACTGTGACCACTAGGGAGGAAATGGCAAGTAGTCCAGAGTGCAGCATGGTGGAGTCAAGTGTGCAGCAAATAAGCATACCACCACAGCAACATCAAGGTTGGTAGGCACATAATGTTTATAAATGGGAGACGAAAAATATGTGATTTTGGGATGATTGTTTAACCTTCTATTGTTGTATTTCAGACAAAATGGACATTCCAGAGGTTCCCTCATTTGAGCCATGGGATCTGTCACCTCCAGCCGGATCAGATGTTGAAATCTTTGATTCCATATCCCCTGCCATCATTAGAGTGCGTCTCCGTAAAATCTGGAAAAAGAACCAAGTGTTGGGGAGCCAGTTTTGTGCCCAAGTAAGTATTATTCTAATGTTATTTCTGGTGTATTTCTCGTTTGGTGTATTTGATGTAATGCTTCAATGGAACTACCTGTTTGCTACATTATGTGAATCAGGTGCGCTAAACTTATAAATAATGTGTCAAATATATAATCATATAGTGACAAATCAACAAAAAAAGAAGATTGCCAGGACCCTGAAACTGAGCTGCAGCATGGTGGCCAAGACCATACAGCGGTTTAACAGGACAGGTTCCACTCAGAACAAGCCTAGCCATGGTCGACCAAAGAAGTTGAGTGCACGTGCTCAGTGTCATATCCAGAGGTTGTCTTTGGGAAATAGACAAATGAGTGCTGCCAGCATTGCAGCTGAGGTTGAAGGGGTGGGGGTCAGCCTGTCAGTGCTCAAACCATACGTCGCACACTGCCTAAAATTGGTCTGCATGGCTGTCTTCCCAGAAGGAAGCCTGTTTTAAAGATGATGCACAAGAAAGCCCGCAAACAGTTTTCTGAAGACCAGCAGACTAAGGACATTCATTGATTACTGGAACCATGTCCTGTGGTCTGATAAACTGATTTGGTTCAGATGGTGTCAAGCGTGTGTGGCGGCAACCAGGTGAGTAGTACAAAGACAAGTGTGTCTTGCATACAGTCTCAAGCATGGTGGTGGGAGTGTCAAGGTTTGGGGCTGCATGAGTGCTGCCGGCACTGGGGAGCTACAGTTCATTGAGGGAACCATGAATGCCAACATGTACTGTGACATACTGAAGCAGAGCATGATCCTCTCCCTTTGGAGACGGGGCCACAGGACAGTATTCCAACATGATAACGACCCCAAACACACCTCCAAGATGACCACTGCCTTGCTAAAGAAGCTGATGGTAAAGTTGATGGACTGGCCAAGCATGTCTCCAGACCTAAACCCAATTGAGCATCTGTGAGGCATCCTATAACGGAAAGTGAAGGAGCGCAAGCTCTCTAACATCCACCAGCTCCGTGATGTCGTAGAAGAGGACTCCAGTGGCAACCTGTGAAGCTCTGGTGAACTCCATGCCCAAGATGGTTAAGGCAATGCTGGAAAAAAATGGTGGCCACACAAAATAATGACACTTTCGGCCTAATTTGGACATTTTAACTTAGGGGTGTACTCACTTTTGTTACCAGCGGTTTCGACATTGATAGCTGTGTATTGATTTATTTTGAGCAGACAGAAAATTGACACTGTTATAGAAGCTATACACTCACTACTTTACATTGTAGCAAAGTGTCATTTCTTCAGTGTTGTCACATGAAAAGATATAATAAAACATTTCCAAAAATGTGAGGGGTATACTCACTTTTGTGAGATACTGTGTGTATATATATATATATATATATATATATATATATATATATATTGCATTTAACTAGTTGGAAGCTGCATATCATACATTTTTATTCCCCTCAAACAGTCTTAAAGCATATTCATATTTGTAGTATTTCTTTATGTGTTTATGTGTATTGCTTACCCTTTTTGTGAACTAGGTGAGTATTGTATATTTTTGATGGGACAATTTGCTACATTGTTTAGAAGTGGGAGGTTTCAGGTTCTTACTGGAAACACCTTCTGCCCATATGGAAGGTTCCTTTTTTGTCCTATAACTCCTGTATAATTATTTTGTGGTTTCTACTGTGTTGAAAGTTGATGTCAAACCCCTGTCCTTCTCACCAACTTGTAACAAAGAACTGTCCCATCTCAAACCACGCTGTCCCCTTGCGTAACAATGCCACTCTCAGCTTTACCCTGTACAAAGATTTTCCAGGTCGTGCCAGCAGCCTAAGAGTGACTGTCAATGGGCTATGTTAATTAAGCAAATAACCATTTTAACTCCATATAGTTTTGGGCCAATCAACCCTTTACAATATTAACAATACCAACTATGATTTTAGAATAAAAGTTTGTAACACACACTGTCACCACATACTGGTATGGTCAGAGGATTTACATTATAATATACAGTAATGCTCTTCAAGAGACAGGGATTATTTTCAGTTTGCATTGAAAGCTTTAGAGACAAGGTTAACATTTTTTAAAATAGGGTTTAATAATTAAAAGCTCAAAATGGTGCAAATAAAATATTTACAGAAAAAGAGTGTTACAAAGAAATAAAAAGGCAATAAAACAACAGAGACATAAAAACAAATTGAAAAGGAAGAATATTTACTGTGTCATGGTTTCAGCAGAGTTCAGTCAATGAGCAAGGTGTTATTGGCTCTAAAACACTTGGCAGATGTTCCTTGGTTAATGGTACATGAGAACTGTCAACTTTTTGGAGCAGTCCCCCTTTCTCTGGTATCAAGGGGGTGTTGACAGAGGCCATCTGACCAATTAATCACCTGAGGAGTGGCCATCGTGTTTGACTGTATCAAGGCCCTCCATTACACACAGTTTATAATAATATTAATATCTTCCAATATGTGCAGGTTGCATTCTAGAAACTGCTAAATTATTGTTCAGCACTCAATTTTATGTTAAGTGATACTAAACAGAGTAGATCAGATGGGCCTGTCACCCAGGAGGTAGGAGACTGCTATCTCTCCTTCTGTATGCTCTAGCTTAGTCATGTATGACCTCAATTTGTTTGATATGATTTTCACCATTCAAATATATACTTAATATTAATCTGTCTTGGTCTTGTTTGATTCTATGAATTGTGTGTGGATTATGTTAAGATGTGTATTGGGAAGAGGTCGCCCCACACCTGACTGCATCCTGGGTAGACAATTTATGGCTTGCTATATAGTTACATAGATAGCCAGGTTGAAAAAAGACACAAGTCCATCTGGCTCAACCAATAAAAAACAAAAAACAGTAAAGAAAACCCAACCATACAATCCCATTGATCCTGAGGAAGGTGAAAAACCCCAGCAAAGCATGATCCAATTTGCTACAGCAGATGAAAAAAATTCCTTCCTGATCCCCAGAGAGGCAATCGGATATTCCCTGGATCAACTTTACCTATAAATATTAGTACCCATTTATATTATGTACACTTAGGAAAATAATTTAGGCCTTTTTTAAAGGCCTTTTTGAGCTAGCCAGAACCACCTCTGAAGGGAGTCTATTCCACATTTTCACAGCTCTTACAGTGAAGAAACCTTTCTATATTTGGAGACTAAATCCGTTTTCCTCTAGACGTAGAGTGCCCCCTTGTCCTCTGTGTTGACCTTAAAGTGAATAATTCCACACCAAGTTCACTTTATGGAACTCTTATATATTTATACATGTTGATCATATCTCCCCTTAATCTCCTCTTCTCGAGAGAATAAAATCAGTTTCTAAAGTTTAATCTTTCCTCATAGCTGAGCTCCTCCATGCCTCTTATCAGTTTGGTTGCCCTTCTCTGCACTTTTTCGAGTTCCCCAATATCCTTTTTGAGAACTGGTGCCCAAAACCTGAACTGCGTATTCCAGATGAGGTCTTAATAATGATTTGTACAGGGGCAAAATTATATCACTCTCTCTGGAGTCCATGCCTATGTTAATACAAGAAAGGACTTTTCTTGTTTTGGAAACCGAAGCTTGGCATTGCATGCTATTATTAACCACTTAAGCCCCGGAGGATTTGGCTGCTAAACGACCAGGGGGTATTTTGCGATTCGGCACTGCGTGACTTTAACGGACAATTGCGCGGTCGTGCGACGCTGTACCTAAACGAATTTGGCGTCCTTTTTTTCCCACAAACAGAGCTTTCTTTTGGTGGTATTTGATCACCTGTGCGATTTTTTGATCACGCGCTATAAACAAAAAAAGAGCATCAATTTTGCAAAAATAGCAATATTTTTCCCTTTTTTTTATATGAAATTCCCCCAAAAAAAATGTAAAAATCAAAATTTTTTAACATTTTCGGCCAATTTGTTTTATGCTACCTATGTTTGGTAAAAAAATCGCAAAAAGCGTATTTTGATTGGTTTGCGCAAAAGTTATTGCGTTTACTGACTAAGGGAAAGATTTTTGTCATTTTTGTTGTTTTTTTTTTTAACGCGTAATGGTGGCGATCTGCGATTTTTTTGCGGTACTTCGACATTGCGGCGGACAGATCGGACCCTTGACTGACATTTTTGACACTTTTGGGGTTACCAGTGACATTTCTACAGTAATCAGTGCTATATATATGCACTGTTACTGTAAAAATACACTGGTAGTGAAGGGGTTAACTTTATTTGAGAGGGAGGGGCTGTGTGTGTCCCTAGGGGCGTGATTCTTACTGTGATTGGCTGTGGCTTCAGCTGTATGCAGAGTGATCAACGGATCTACATAGTAGATCCATATGATCAGCTCTCATACAGAGGGGAGAATGACAGGCAGCTTGTTTACACAAGCTGCCTGACTTTCTCCCTCTCCCCCGCCGATCGCAGAGTGGCCGGCGGACATCGGGTCCGCCGGTCACATGCGCGGGGGGGTCCGTGACCACGCGGGAGCGGGAGCGCGCCTCCGGCGGCGCGCGCTCGCTCCCTAGACCCTCACAAGCTAGTGACGTAGCCCTACGTCACTTTGCCTGTGAGGGGCTGACCGCCGACGTAGATCGGCGTGCGGCGGTCGGCAAGTGGTTAAGCTTAGGATCTACCAGAACACCCAGATCCTTCTTCGCAATGGATTCCCCAGTTCTTATCCCCCTAGTATTTCTGATGCATGTATATTCTTAGCCCCAAAGTGCAAAACTTTACATTTATCAACATTAAATCTCATTTGCCACATAGTTGCCCAATGAAACAGTGCATTGAGGTTGGCTTGTAATTTGGAGACACCCTGTAAGGAAGGTATTCCACTGCAAAGCTTGGTGTCATCTGCAAAGACTGAATGGTACTTTTAATCCCAGACCCTATATGCAGTAATTTATAAAGATATTAAAAAGTAAGGGTCCCAACAATGAACCTTGGGGTACACCACTGATAACCTTAGACCATTTAGAGTAAGAATAATTAACTACTACTCTCTGAATTCTACCTTTTAGTCAATTTTCTATCCATTTACAAATGGATCTTTCCAAGCCTAACTTTATCTTACACATTAGGCGTTTCAAATGCTTTTGCAAAATCCAACTAACAGGTCTATAGTTACTTTGCCGAGCGGCAAAGCAGTGTCATACGTCACTTCCGGTTAGGTGGCTCCGGCCGGTGGAACGCGGAAGCACCGCGCGGCCGAACACTGGAGACACACCAAACAAGCTGACGGTGAACTTCCTAACAGTGAGTCGATACTAATTTTTCCCTCAATGTTGTACTATACTACGCAATGGAAGCTCTCTTGGTCTTTTGTACACTGACTCCCTAGATGCAAGCGCAACTACATGTACGGAACAACCAGCTCTTACAGGCATCAGGAGAAGGGAGATACAGTATACCAGAGTGAGAAGGGAGAGGACATTGGTAAGTGCTTTACCCACGGTATTAGCACTCCTCACTCTCAACACGCGCAACAGGCGTTTTATTCTCTCATTTTACACTGCTTAGTGTTTGTAATATTCACCACAGATGTCAGTTTCCTTTTTAAAAGGAGGCCACAATAAAGAATTTATTGTTTAAATCACTCAATTGCACTTAGCACTTTTTTGCACTGGTCACTTATATATGATTGTTTACATCCGATGAGTGATACATATACGGTACAATCCAATCGATACACGATAATTACCGTCTTTTTATATTTTTATATTTTTATATTTGCACTATAATATTCCCTCCCAGTCTAAATCCTGGAAAGCAGTCCTCTTCCTTGAAAAATTTGCTCTCTTAAAGTTAAGTGTGCTGTTCCTAGTGCTTTAAACGCCCTAAAAACAATGGGGGACAGAACTGATGGATTTTATTATAGTTTTACGATAGGTCAGAGGGTGGTGTTAATCTGTAAATTTTTTTGTGGTCAGCAGAAACAAATGCCTGGTACTCGCAAGAGACTCGCATGAGATTATCGGACAAATGATTGTCTGTTTTGTATTTTGCATGCATGCATGCTAGACTCATATCAAAAATAAAAGTGGTTACTAATGAACATTCTCGTACGACAGAATACAAATTTGTAAATTATGTAATGTGTTGTATTGCAGATGTATTGTTTCGGACAACAAATGTACTGATTAAACTAAAATCGTACAATCTGGTATTGTATAAAAAAGGTTTCTTGCCTGTCCCATCGGACTATTTTTTTTATGGGTTGTTGTGATTGGTGTTCGAAAGCTGTTTGAGAAAGATCAGATTATCATACGATCGCTTTAAAAGCAGTATTTTTGGTAAGATTTTTTGATCGTGTGTACAGGCATCATGTGCTGGAACTCAGTGAGCTGTTTACAACTCTGCAGCGGCCTGTGTCCCTAAGTTGAGATAACAGGATCTTTTGAAGTGTGTTAAAAGTTAAGACTATAGATTTCATGAATTGGAGGGGAGAGAGAGTAAGATCACTGGGCTATGCCTCTTCTCATGACAGACATGGCTGAGACCTTAACAAAATGGATTTTGCCTACAGCTTTCGTGTCGAATGAGCACAAACATATCTACTTTTTTTTCTCAGGTTTTTGTATTCTTGCTACATATTTTTTCAGTTCTGTGTTTGTTGATGATTGTAAAAGGACAATACAAGAGGAATACAATTGTAAATGCATAAGGAGGATAGTAACTACTCTTACAGCAAAGGATGCTTTGTCTCCTGCAGAATTGATAATAGAAATGGACAAATACTGTGATTCAGATAACAATAAATAATACACTGAACCACAACAACAACATTTTTATCCTTACAATCTTCAAATATAGCCAAAATACTTCCCACATAATCAAGGTAATTGGTTTTATTCCCTCCTTTAAATTTCAGTCGCATTTTGGCATAACCACTATTTCCACTTTCCAGTAAAATCAGATTCCTTTAGTGTTTTTTTTTTTTCCATTTGAGATTCCAAGCACTTCATAGTTTAATATGTTAATATTTACACTTTTGATGCCATTGGTATAATTTTGGTATTGTAAAATTGCTTTCTGACAGTTGAACTGGTAAAGTATTGCACATTCCAGTATGGTTGCTAATAACAGTTAAGTATATTTACTGCACCTTTATGTTATGTCAGGTTCTACTGCAGTTTGAGGCTGCTTTGGAGATTCCTTCCCTACCTGTCTGGTAAAAGTTTGTCCTCGAGACAGGAATTGGTGGGATATCTTTCCAACAGCAACACAAACAAAAGTAAACATTTTTTTTTTTAAGTGGAATTCCAGGCTATTACTGACTAAGCCTAAAACTGCTCTCTCCTACATTCTGAATCCTATACTAACTACCCTGTAGAAGGAAGATGCATATACTTACCTATTCTGGGGGCGCTCTGGTCCGGTCATGTGATCGGCTCCCAGTGGCTGGCTTCAATCGAGAGGAGGGACCAGCAACAACAGATGCCTCACAGTACCCTTAGCCAATGTAGCTACTGCCCCATCTTTCCTGAAGCTGGCCACTGAGGAGATCACATGACGGGACTGGAGCATTGTTAAAATAGGTAAGTACAGTATATGCATCTTCCTTCTGTAGAGTAGTTAGTATAGGAGTTAGAAAGGGAGTGGGGGGAGTAGATATAAGTTTAGTTAGTAATAGCCTATAGGAGAATGCTGGAACCCCTGTCAGCTTTTTATTGTCATCTGTTTCCCTGTTGCAGACTTTCCCTCATGCCCTGCCTATTGATAATTTGTCCCCAGAACAGAAAATGAAAAACAGAGCTTTGGATTACAGTAAATACCTGAGAGGGGTTCCAACCTTTCACCATTCTGTTCCAAACAAAAACTGTTTTGGGTATTTACAAGGGATAGACCGATATGGGTTTTTCAGGGCCGATACCGATATTTTGGTCACAACGTATTGGCATCGGCCGATATTGGCCAATATTTTGTACATTTAAAGTTGTGAAAAATAAAGACAATTTTTGACACAAATCTGGTACTGAACAGGTTAATTTTTGTTTAATGCTTAATGGCTGGCTTGCTGGCACCCTGTGGTGGTTGGCTGGCTATCTGGCACCCTGTGGTGGGTGGCTGGCTGTCTGGCACCCTGTGGTGGGTGGCTGGCTGTCTGGCACCCTGTGGTGGGTGGCTGGCTGTCTGGCAACCTGTGGTGGGTGGCTGGCTGTCACCCTGTGGTGGATGGCTGGCTGGCTGGCACCCTGTGGTGGGTGGCTGGCTGTCTGGCACCCTGTGGTGGGTGGCTGTCTGGCACCCTGTGGTAGGTGGGTGGCTGGCACAGGGGCTGTGGGTGACTGGCTGGTACAGGGCCTGTGGGCGGCTGGCTGGTACAGTGCCTGTGGCTGGCTAGTACAGGGCATGTGGGTGGCTAGCTGTCTGGCACCATGTCTCTGGGTGGCTGGCTGTCTGGCACCCCTGTGGTGGGTGGCTGGCTGTCTGGCACCCTGTGGTGGGTGGCTGGCTGGCTGACACCCTGTGGTGGGTGGGTGGGTGGCTGGCACAGCGGCTGTGGGTGGCTGGCTGGTACAGGGCCTGTGGGTGACTGTCTGGCTGGTACAGTGCCTGTGGCTGGCAGGTGCCGGGCCTGTGGGTGGCTGGCTTACTGGTACAGTGCCTGTGGCTGACTGGCTGGTACAGGGCCTGTGGATGTGGGTGGCTGGCTGGCACTGGGCTGCTGTGGATGGGTGTATGGCTGTGATAAACTCCCACGAGACTAGTCCCGACTCCAGACAAGGCTGTCCAAGGCAAGGGAGGCTGCCTAAGAAGGCAGAATGACGTCACAAAAATATCGACAATATCGGCTAGTTCTTGGGCCGATACCGATATATCAGGGAAAGTGCATATCGGCCCCTGATATATTGGCCTTGCCGATAATCAGTCTATCCCTAGTATTTACTGTATACAGTATTTCACAAAAGTGAGTACATCCCTCACGTTTTTGTAAATATTTTATTATATCTTTTCATGTGACAACACTGAAGAAATGTAACTTTGCTACAATGTAAAGTAGCGAGTGTACAGCTTGTATAACCGTGTAAATTTGCTCTCCCCTCAAAATAACTCAACACACAGCCATCAATGTCTACACAGCTGGCAACAAAAGTGAGTACACTCCCTAAGTGAAAAAGCCTAAATTGGGCTCAAAGTTTCAATATTTTCTGTGGCCACCATTATTTTCCAGCACTGCCTTAACCCTCTTGGGCATGGAATTCACCAGTGCTTTACAGGTTGCCACTGGAGTCCTTTTCCACTCCTCCATGACAACATCATGGAACTGGTGGATGTTAGAGAGCTTGTGCTCCTGCACCTTCCATTTGAGGATGCCCCACAGATGCTCAATAGGGTTTAGGTCTGGAGACATGCTTGGCCAGTCCCTCACCTTTACCCTCAGCTTCTTTAGCAAGGCAGTGGTCCTCTTCAAGTTGTGTTTGGCATCATTATCGTGTTGGAATACTGCCCTGCGACCCAGTCTCTGAAGGGAGGGGATTATGCTCTGCTTCAGTATGTCACAGTACCGATTGGCATTCATGGTTCCCTCAATGAACTGTAGCTACCCAGTGCCGGCAGCACTCATGCAACCCCAGACCATGACACTCTCACCACCGTGCTTGACTGTAGGCAAGACACACTTGTCTTTGTACTCCCCACCTGGTTGCCACCACACAGGCTTTACACCATATGAACCAAATAAGTCTACTCACACCACAGGACATGGTTACAGTAATCCATGTCCCTAGTCTGCTTGTCTTCAGCAAGCTGTTTGCGGGCTTTCTTGTGCATCATCTTTAGACGAGGCTTCCTTCTGTGACAACAGCCATTTTGATACAGTGTGCTGCATTTGGTCTGAGCAGTGACAGGCTGACCCCCCACCCCTTCAACTTCTTCAGCAATACTGGCAGCACTCATACTTCTATTTCCCAAAGACAACAACTGAATATGACGCTGAGCACGTGCACTCAACTTCTTTGGTCGACCATGGCGAGGCATGTTCTGAGTGGAACCTGTCCTGTTAAACTGCTGTATGGTCTTGGCCACCGTGCTGCAGCTCAGTTTCAGGGTCTTTGCAATCATCTTATAGCCTAGGCCATTTTCATGTAGATCAACAATTCTTTTTTTCGGATCCTCAGAGAGTTCTTTGCCTTGAGGTGCCATGTTGAACTTCCAGTGACCAGTATGAGAGAGTGAGAACGATAACAACAAATTTAACACACCTGCTCCCCATTCACACCTGAGATCTTTTAACGCTAATGAGTCGCATGACACCGTGAAGGGAAAATTGCTATTTGAGCCCAATTTCGACATTTTCACTTAGAGGTGTACTCACTTTTGTTGCCAGCGGTTTAGACATTAATGGCTGTGTGTTGAGTTATTTTGAGGGGACAGCAAATTTACACTGTCATACAAGCTGTACACTCACTATTTTACATTGTAGCAAAGTGTAATTTCTTCTGTGTTGTCACATTAAAAGATATAATAAAATATTTACAAAAATGTGAGGGGTGTACCCACTTTTGGGAGATACTTTTATGTGCTGTTTATAAACATATTCTTTGATAATACAGGAACATGTGTAATGATATCCTGTAAACCACTATACGGGTGGTATGCAAGATGGCGCTCTTGAGGGTAAAAAAGAGCAGATTTTGTGGTTCAGCCAACAAAAATGGAAAGGTCATTTTCATAATTTTGGCTATTGAAGTGATGATGATATATTAAGGATTCCCAGTGATCTCTTGCAGAAGTGGGGTACTGACTAGTTAGCCCTTTCAATTAAGCACTTGTGTGTGCAAAGCAGATCACAGGTGCAAAGTCAGGCCCCTGCAGACACTCAGTACAGATGGACCTCCTGTACAGACAATCAGTTACTGAAGGGTAGAAAGAATCAGTGAACTATGAGGATGCTGATTAGCACCCTCGCAATTCATTGAGGCTTACAAACTGTCTGCTGTGATGTCAGATAGGACTTGTAGTTTATTCACAGAACTCTTTGAATGATGCGGCTGTGTAGGTGGAGCCCCGCATGGCCACACTGTTTATAAATTGTAACAGCGGGTTCGAGGAAAGGATTCCCCGCCTGCTGTCACCAGGGGGGAGTAGTCGTCTGCTCCATGGTAACATATTAAACCCCAAATATGGGTGTGAAATGTTACAAAAGGTGAATTTTAAGGCCATCCCTGCTGCTATCAACTGTTGGACACTTTTGACGTGTGAAATAACGTCTCTTTGCTAGTCTTTGGCAAGTTAAAAAAAACTCCCCAACAATCACTGAAGGACATAACAATGCTCATGTTAGCACTTTTGCTGTCCTGCAATTTAAATGCAGTTGATGATGCTTTGCTTCTAGTTGTAGCATGATTAGCAACAGCTGCATCTTAGCCAGCTTCCTGATTTGATTTAACCCCAGTAGTTTTGTCTGATAGCATTCGTAAGCCATACATTTTTATCACAATTAAGTTGAATTACGCATAGCTTCTAAACAGATGGTCTTTGAAATTGGTCTTTGGGCGTGAACCTTTTTTATGTGCTGTGGACTGTTTTGTTTTTTTCATTGGAATTGACCCATTTAGCTACTTAAAAGAGAAGTTCGGGATTTAAAAAAAAATAAACATTCATACTCACCTAGGTGGATGCAGCGTTGGTCTGCCGGAGTGGTGCCCACTCTGTTCCTGGTAACTATCTTTATATGCATTCATTTTATTGCTGCCTATATAATTAATTACCCCCTTTGTTTACATATATATCTAGTTGCTATTACCATGGCAACTTTGCATGAATATGTTATTTTTCCTCTTTATTATTTTTATACCCAACTTATCCCCCCCCCCCCTTTATACTACATTTTATAGTTTTAACTTTTTTCCCTCCCCCCTTGCCCCATTTTTTGACCTTTAATAGGGGAAGGAGGTGCCTTTTTCATAAGCACCTCATATAAAGTCCCAAAATCTTTATTTTTTCATCGATATATTTTTTTTCTGTTCCTGGTATGGTAAGTAGCTGTCCCCCTTTACTCCTGGATGGTTTTGGGGTGGAGGTGGGCCCCTACTGGGGACGGTTGAGCCCCCGGGTTCCCCTCCTTCCCCCAGCCCCTCTAAACTTTCAGTGGTCATTGAGGGTCTTCCCTCCCTGGGTGAGGTCTTGAGCTAGCTTTTGCCACATTCTTTAAAAGGAAGCTTGTTGGAGTTGCTGCTGATCAACAGGGGATTGAGCAGGGTTATCTGCTGGGGGTTGGTGACTAGGGCAGCGATGTCCTTTGGCCGCCGGCGCGCGCGCGCGCTCCCCAGAGCCTCACAGGATAGTGACGTACCGATACGTCACTCTGCCTGTGAGGGGCTGACCGCCGCAATATATGTACTTGCGGCGGTCGGCAAGTGGTTAAAGGGGCTATTTCCTAATATGTGACCCTCTGGTCCCCTTTTTGCGGGGTCCCATAGTGTAAGATTCTGGTACCTTCGGTACCCTTCCAGCCCATTTCTTCCGCATTGCGTTCCACCATTTAGGTAGGTGGAACCCATATAGCTACCTGTCCCTTTAATTCTCATGACATCATCACTAGGCGCCGCTCTGAGCGGCTATTTCAATCGCCGGCTTTCACTCACAAGGTGTTCGTGCAAACCGCTTGTTACACAGCCTTGTCTGACGCTGCCGAAGCCTCCAGCTATTTCCCTAGTATCTGGATAGACCGGAGTCTCGCTACTTGATCCTGTATCTCGCTACTTATCCTGTATCTCGCTACCTGATCCTTATCTCATTACCGGACCCCTCATCTCGTCACGTCACCTCTATACTATCGTATACAACCTATCACTCCAGGAACATCTTATCTGAGTGCCTGTATATTTGCATGCTGAGGCAGGCTGGGCCACAATGATGAGTCTGGAGAGTTGGATATGGTGATTTAACACATCTCTACAGAACTACTGAGTGGAAATTCTGCAGCTGCAAATCCAGTTCACTAAACAAACGCCAGAGCGTTACAGATTGCACGAACCAGAAAAAAAAATGGATTCAGCAGAATTAGCCACTCATGTGTTACAACTAACACAAAAGGTAGATGCATTAATCCTTTCCCTTGCCGAAGTGAAAAATGAAAATCCGACTTTGAGACAGCAGATAGCCCGTGTTTCACAGCTCACTGCTGCTCAACCCCGTGAGCCTAAAATAAACCCTCCTCTAGTGTTTACAGGTGATCGGAAAAAATTTCGTGAATTTAAAAACGCATGTCAATTGCTTTTTAATTTAAAACCTCGTACTTACACTACAGACCAAATTAAAGTCTGCACCACTATCTCATATTTGTCGGGTGATCCACGGGCTTGGGCAGACTCTCTCTTTGAGAAAAATGACCCTCTTCTTAACTCCTATCCTTTATTCTTAGCAGAACTCGCTAGCTTATATGAAGACCCAAATAGGCAGAGTACTGCTCACAGCCAATTGAGGGCTTTAAAACAAGGAAGGAGAGCTGTTGAAGACTTCGTAGCAGAGTTCAAAAGATGGACCCTTGATTCAGGGTGGAATGATGCATCTTTGCGAACCCAGTTCAGACTCGGGTTATCAGAAGCCGTTAAAGACGAGCTCGCCCGAGCGGATTTACCTGGCACTTTGGATGCCTTAATACAACTCAGCATCAATATTGACAGGCGACTGCGAGAAAGAAAGGCTGAGAAAATGGGAGTACCATTATCCAATCCTTCTCGGGTTTCGCCCGTTGACCCTACTCCTATGGAGGTAGGAACCATACGCCCACCATTATCGTCTACTGAACGAGCCAGGAGAAGATCTGAAAATCTCTGCATGTACTGCGCCTCCCCGGATCATTTGATAAGCGTCTGTCCCCTTGTCCGCAAAAAAGAGGGTGAGTGTTCACATGTCTTGCTGGGGGGATTAACGACTTCTTTTTCTAATCCCTATCTTTTTATTCATTTGACCTTACAGTGGGACCACAATAGGATCACCACCAAGGCTATGATCGACACAGGATCTTGTGGGAACCTGTCTCTGTTAGTTATATTAACGGTATTCCGTTATCTTCTGGTCCAATTACCAATCAGACACAAGCACTCCTTGCTACTGCTAACGAGTCTCATGCTGAGACCACCACTTTTGATGTATTAGCTTCACCACATTTTCCCATTATTTTGGGACTTCCCTGGTTACACATACATCAACCAATCATTGATTGGAAAACACGGACTTTAACCTTCCCCTCTCACTACTGCGAGACCACGTGTAACCTTCAATCATATAAAAAAATCCTGTCCATGGTGTCAGATGAAATTTCACCACCACCATGTTATCAGGATCTATCAGAAGTCTTCCTTGAGAAAAATGCTCAAGTATTGCCTCCCCATAGGGACTACGATTGTTCTATTGATCTACTCCCTAATAGTAGACTTTCGGTCATGTTTATCCTCTTTCTCAGGATGAACTTTCTCATCTCAAGGAATACTTGGATGAGAATTTAGCGAAAAGGTTTATTAGACCCTCTACTTCTTCCACGGCTGCAGGACTTTTCTTTGTCCGCAATAAGGATTTAAGTCTCAGGCCTATTATTGACTATAGGCAATTAAATACCATTACGATAAAAGATCGCTATCCTTTACCTCTCATTCCCGAACTCATTGAACAAGTGCGCGGAGCTACCTACTTTTCAAAATTGGACCTAAAAGGGGCATACAACCTTCCGAATCCGTAATGGGGATGAGTGGAAGACGGCATTCAGAACCAGATACGGATTATTCGAATATCTAGTGATGCCTTTTGGGTTGTGTAATGCTCCCGCAGCATTTCAGCGATTCATAAATGACATCTTCAGAGACTTACTTGATGTTTGTGTTGTGGTATATCTGGATGATATACTCATTTATTCTCAGTCCTTGTCCGAACATGTAAGACATGTAAGACTTGTGCTATCCAGATTACTCGCACACAATTTATACATAAAATTGAAAAAATGCCTATTTCATAAGGAAGAAGTACTATTCCTAGGATACATCATATCTAAGAACGGTATCAAGATGGATATGAGCAAGATATCGTGTATACTGGATTGGCCTGTACCAACAACTCGTAAGGCATTACAACGATTCCTTGGATTTTCAAACTTCTATAGGAAGTTCATCAAGAACTTCTCTTCTATTGTGAGACCGCTCACACAACTTACAAGTGTAAAGAAACCATTCAAATAGTCTGAAGAAGCAAATAAAGCTTTCCGCTTGTTAAAATCAAGCTTCACTTCTGCTCCCATACTACGCCATCCAGACCCATCCCTCCAATACATCCTGGAGGTAGATGCGTCAAATATGGCTGTAGGAGCAGTTCTTTCCCAACGACCAACGAATACTTCACCACTCCACCCAGTTGCTTTTTTCTCTAAATCACTAAGTAGCCCAGAGGTGAATTACCCAGTGGGTGAAAAAGAGTTGCTTGCCATAAAACTGGCACTAGAAAATTGGCGACATTTACTTGAAGGTACTCGATTGCCAATACTCATATATACAGATCATAAGAATCTCCAATACCTTCAGACCAACAAGACTCTTTCCCACCGGCAGGTACGTTGGTCATTATTCTTCCTAAGATTCAACTTCCTAGTGACCTACACGCCTGCAGACAAAAACAAAAAAGCGGATGCGCTATCACGGCTAACCGAAGATAACTGCGCCGAAATCCCTTCACTTCCTATAATACCCCATGACCGTATTATTGGTGTTGTTCGTTCCTTGAAGGAAGAGATTCTGCACAGTATAGGACTGGATTCACCACCACCACAACTAAGTACTGATGCAGAAGGCTTCCTCTACTTTAACGACAAACTCTACATACCTCCTGGTATGCGTACCAAGATCTTGGAATTGACGTACCTATGGCAGGACATATGGGTATGACTAAGACATTCAATTTGCTCACCGGGCAATTCTGGTGGCCTGATATGAAGACGTCTGTACAAAAATTTGTTTCCTCATGTGACATCTGTGCAAGGTCCAAAATTGACACTACAAAACCATCTGGTCTACTTTGCAGTCTACCAATACCCAAAGTTCCATGGGAAGTTGTGTCCTTAGACTTTATAGTAGAATTACCACCTTCCAAAGGATTTACTACCATTCTAGTGTCAGTGGACCATCTGACAAAGATGGCACATTTCATTTCTATTCGCAGACTACCTTCATCTAAGGAAACAGCGGAATTACTAGTGAAACATGTGTTCAAGCTACATGGAATTCCAAAGACTCTTTTATCTGACCGAGGTTCACAGTTCATCTCCAAGTTTTGGCAAGCTCTATGTCATATACTACGAATTGAGCGAAAACTTACTTCTCCCTACCACCCTCAGACCAATGGACAAACTGAAAGAGTCAACCAGTGCATTGAACAATATTTGCGTTACTACACCTCATACCTACAGGATGATTGGGTGGACCTCCTCCCTCTGGCAGAATTTGCTTACAATAACGCAACCCACAGTACTACTAAGCAAAGTCCATTCTTCCTAAACTATGGGTTTCATCCCACACTTCTTCCACCACGCATACTGCCATCAAGTAACCCAGTAGCCTCTGACTATCTTACCCAAATAAAAGACTCTCTGGGTTTACTTAACACCACCATCTCACATGCTCATAGCCAACAAAAAAGGTACTACGACCTCCATAGAAGACCTTCTCCTCAATATGCTATTGGGGATCTCGTTTGGCTATCTACGAAAAACTCAAGGTTAAAGATCCCCAGTAAAAAGCTTGGGCCTTTGTTTCTAGGACCTTTCCCAATTGAGAAGGTCATTGGGAGAGCTGCAGTTCAACTCACCTTACCGGCAGATCTTAAAATACACCCCATCTTTCACGTGTCGCTACTGAAACCACATGTTCCCAACCAAGGAATAAGACCTACCATCTCGCCTCCACCTCCAGTACAAGTTGAGGGCGGAGAAGAATTTGAGATTAAGGAGATTTTGGATTCTCGTATCCACAGAGGGAAACTCCAATATCTCATAAGATGGAAAAACTATGGACCCCAAGACGACACCTGGTTGGATACTTCTGACGTTCACGCTCCCAGGCTTATACGAAGGTTCCACTCCAAATACCCGGAGAGACCAGTGCTATAGGCCTTCCGGAGCCGGCCTTAAGGGGGGGGGGTACTGTAAGATTCTGGTACCTTCGGTACCCTTCCAGCCCATTTCTTCCGCATTGCGTTCCACCATTTAGGTAGGTGGAACGCATATAGCTACCTGTCCCTTTAATTCTCATGACGTCATCACTAGGCGCCGCTCTGAGCGGCAATTTCAATCGCCGGCTTTCACTCACAAGGTGTTCATGCAAACCGCTTGTTACACAGCCTTGTCTGACGCTGACGCTGCCGCTGGATAGACCGGAGTCTCGCTACTTGATCCTGTATCTCGCTACTTATCCTGTATCTCGCTACCTGATCCTTATCTCATTACTGGACCCCTCATCTCTCTAAACCAACTAGTGATAAGTACCCCACAGGGGATTCCTTCCTATCAACTTACACTATCTACTCTTGCATACTAAAGACTGTTGCTATCTATGCATTACTATTTCTATCATCTGCACTGTTACATAGATTGCTAGCTCTTGAGTCTACTACCATCTATATCCTTGCACTGAGTTAGCAATTCCTGTACACTTCATCTGCTGTCCCCTACCACCTGTTATTTGTACATGATTGCTAACCTATCTGCATACTATCTATCACCATCTGCTAACACTCCTGAACATTACTATTGAGTGCCTATCATTGCTATCACTACTCACGCCTGTCCTTTCAGCACATCACCTCTATACTATCGTATACAACCTATCACTCCAGGAACATCTTATCTGAGTGCCTGTATATTTGCATGCTGAGGCAGGCTGGGCCACAATGATGAGTCTGGAGAGTTGGATATGGTGATTCAACACATCTCTACACGACTACTGAGTGGCAATTCTGCAGCTGCAAATCCAGTTCACTAAACAAACGCCGGAGCGTTACACATAGGTGGTCCATTGGTGGACCCTCGGTCGGCGTCCTCTTCGCGGGATCACAGTCGGTGGCCCTCCCCTGATTGTTACATTAGATCCTGTAGTTGTTTCAGCCGCCGTAATGCAAGTCACCCTGCTGGGTCAGCGTCCACGCACCCTGAGTGCTCAGATAGCGAGGATGATTCCTCTGCTCCTCTAGCCGTGCATGAAAAGGTGCTGGTGGATGCGCTGTTTGTATCAGTGCGTGAAATATTGTGGCTGATGCTGCGTTGGAGGTGCCGGTCCCTTTCGGCACCCACAGCGGCGAGGGTGTTCCCCTTTCCATTTACTTTGACAACATTGTTACAAAACAGTGGGGTTGTCCAAAACGCAGTGGTTCCTAAGCATTTTTGCCTTGCGTTATTCTTGTGAGGATTAACTGTTCAAAAGGTGGATGGTCCCACTTGTAGCGGTTGAATAAAGCTACCTTCATTGGGGGTTGAGTAGTCCCCGGACTTTACAGATCCAGCTGATAGAAGGGCGGAGGCTCTGGCCCGCCATATGTTTACTGTGGCTGGTTCGGCACTTAGGCTGGTAGTTACTATTGCCCCGGTGTCGCAAACTCTGACCAAGTGGGCTAAAGTTTTATGCTGGGACCCTGTCTTGCGGAGCTGACGGATCAGTTGATCCAGGAGCTACCGTTTATCTGTGATGCTTCTTTGGATGCGGCCCCTTTGATTTCTAGGCTGTCTGTATTGGCGTATTATCTGGCTGAAATGCTGGTTTGCGGACCAGACTTCTAAGAAGGCCTTATCTGATCTCCCTTCGCCTGTTTGGAGCTTCCTTGGATAACATAGTTAAGGGTCTCACAGGGGGGAGAGTACTCTTCTTCGGCCGGCTACCAAGGGCAAGGAGCCCCGTCATAGATGTGGGCCATTCTCAACAGCTCATGAGAGGTTTTTTCGTCCCTCAGGGTCTCAAGTCAAGGGATCAAAAGTCAGGGCCTCCAACGGAAGTTCCAAGAGGACCTGGTCTGGCAAGCCAGGAGTGGGCTCTTCCAAACCTGTGAACAAGGCTGCCTCTGCATGAAGGGGCGCCATCATCCGTATCTGGGGTAGGGGGATGTCTTCGCTGGTTTGCGGATCCATGGACCTCCCTGGTACAGGACAAATGACAAGATCGAGTTTGGTCTTATCCTCCAGAAAGGTTCTTCCCTTCCAACCTGCACTTGTCCCCAGATCATTTACAGGGTCTCTTTGGGGCAGTGCAAGACTTGTTATTTTAAGGGCTGATTGTTCCGGTCCCGACTTTGGATCTTTTTCCAGGGGTTTTTACTCAAACCTCTTTACAGTTCCCAGGAAGGTACGTCCAATTCTGGACCTCATGGCGCTAAACTTATTTGAGTGGGTACAGAACTTTTGCATACAGTCCATTTGCACGATAGTGGCATCCCTACATCAGGGGGTTTTCTTCTCCCTTCTATCGACATCAAGGACGCCTACCTACACATTCTAATATGTGCCGGTCACCAGCACTTCCCTCGTTTTGCCATGGGCAAGGAGCAGTATCAGTTTGTGGCGTTGACCTTTAGTCTCGCCTCCTCTCCTCGGGTCTTCACAAAAGTGTTGGCCCCGGTTCTGGCATTGATTGAGTCAGCGGGGGATCGCAGGACTGGGCTACCTGTGAGCGGAGTTTCTGACTGCTTTGATGGACATCTGGAGATTACTCTGCAAAGTCTAAGGGAGTTTGGTTGGATTCTGAGTCTTCGGAAGTCTGCTTTGGTTCTGTCTTCAAAAGCTGGACTATCTCTCTGGACTTGGCCTCAGCCAGAGTGTTTCTTCCTTTGGAAGAACTCCAGACATTGCAGGAGACAATTCAGCTTCTGTTGTTCAGCAGACGGTCATCCCTCCAGGCTTGCATGCGGGTGCTGGGCCTGATAGTGTCCACCTTCGAGGCGATCTGTTTGCACAGTTCCACACAAGATCTCTGCAAAGACATTCTGGTGAAATGGGACAAGGATCCACAGTCTCTAGAGGTGGCTTTGCTCTCTGGCACTTCGACAGGGAAATCCCTTCTACCCCTGTACTGGACGGTTGTTGCCATGTCTGTTGGGGGTGGGGGGTGTCCTCAGCACAGATGTGCTCAGGGGGTCTGGACTCTGGCAGAGTCCAGAATGCCCATTAATGTACTGGAATTCCGAGCGATCAGACTTATTGGACAATTCGTCTTCTCGGGTGTCTGGTACGAATTCATTTGGACAAGGCCACGATCGTGGTCTATGTCAATCACCAAGAAGCATCCTGGTGGCTCGGTAAGTAGTTGGTTTCTGGGGTGGGCTGCCGATTCGTTCCAGTCCTCTCAAACTCCTGCCATGATTCTGGTCATTATAGTGGCTCCAGATTGGCCTTGCTGGTCTTGGTACGCCGATCTGATATGGCTGGTCGCCGATGCTCTTCCTCTAAGGGAGGATCTGCTGTCCCAAGGACCAATCTTCCATTCTGCTTTACAGTTGCTGGATTTGACGGCTTGGCTGTTGAACACCAGGTGCTGAAGGATAGAGGTTTGAGTCAGTGATTCCTACGCTGTTGAAAGCTAGGAAATCTACTTCTAGGAAGATCTACCATTGTACGTGGAAGACGGGGGGTTGAACAGCATTTGGCCTTGAGTACCATCAAGGGCCAGGTATCGACTTTGGCAATTCCCTTTATCGCAGGGATAGAGAAGGTAAAAAAGGATGAGGGGTATGTCTGTATATTAAGAACAGTATACAGGTAAATATGAGGGATGATATTAATAATGGAGCTAAGGATGAGGCAGAATCCCTATGGGTAGAGCTTCAAAGGGAAGGCACGGTGGGGAAGGTAATATTGGGCGTATGCTATAGGCCCCCCAAACTGAGGGAGGAGGGGGAGGCGGACCTCATTTTACAGATAGGATTGGCAGCAAGGATGGGAAATGTCATTATAATGGGGAACTTTAATTATCCAGATATAGACTGGGCAGAAGGAACCACGCACTCAGCCAAGGCTAGGCAGTTCCTAAATATCTTGCAGGACAATTTCATGGGTCAGATGGTGAATGCACCGACAAGAAACAATGCGGTACTTGACCTACTGATTACCAACAATACAGACCTGCTCACGGATATAGAAATACGGGGCAACTTAGGAAACAGTGACCATAGGTCAATAAGTTTCAGTATTAATTACAGTTATAGGAAGCAGAGGGGTAATATAAGGACACTGAATTTCAAAAGAGCCAACTTCCCAAAACTGTGTTCGCTGCTAGAAAATATCAAATGGGATAGAACCCTGGGAACTAAGAACACGGAGGAAAAATGGGAGTGCTTCAAGAGCATACTTAACAAGGGGATTGACCAGTGCATTCCAAAGGGAAATAAATTTAAAATAGCAAAATTAAACCCTGGGTGGCTAAACTCCAACATAAAAATGCATATTAGTGCTAAAGGAAAGGCTTTCAAAAAATACAAGGCTGAGGGGACATCGGCAGCATTTAAGCATTACAAAGAGTGTAATAAGAAATGTAAAGATGAAATCAGGGCGGCTAAAATAGAACACGAGAGACATATAGCGGAAGAGAGTAAAAAGAACCCCAAGAAGTTCTTTAAGTATATAAACAGTAAGAAAGCGAGGTCAGAACACATTGGCCCCATAAAAGATGACAAAGGACCACAACATACAGGGGTATACAATGTATGGTTAAAAGCAAACACACACACACACATCTTAGGTTGAACTGGATGGACTGATGTCTTTTTTCAACCTCACTAACTATGTAACTATGTAACTAATGTTTTTTCTAACAACCTTTGGCCACACACTCCCTGGTGCGTACCTTTCTTCAGGGTGTCCGACATTTGGTTCCTTCAGTGCGGGCTCCGTTGCTGCCCTGGGATCTTAATTTGGTGCTTTCAACTCCACAGAAGCCTCCCTTTGAAAATATTTAGGAGCTTTTCCTGCTTTCGCTGTCCCAGAAGATGGCCTTTTTTGGTGGTTTTCACTTCTGCGTACAGGGTGTCGGAAATGTCAGCGCTATCTGTCATTCCTTCCTAAGGTGGTCCCTGACTTTCGTTTGACTGAAGACATTGTGTTGTCTTCCCTGTGTCCCAGGCCTAAACATCCAAAGGAAATTGCCTTGCATGCCTTGGATGTGGTCCAGGCAATTAGGGTGTACCTGGCAGCTACGTAGTCTTTTAGGAAGTCAGACTCTCTATTGTGCTCACAGACAGACCTAACAAAGGGTTGTCCGCTTCCTCTGCGACCATTTTCAGATGGATCAGACAAACGGTGGTTCAGGCTTATTCCATCAAGGGTCAGGTTCCTCCTTTCCCTGTTAAGGTGCACTCTATTAGGGCGCCTAGTTCCTCCTGGGCTTTACGTCGTCATGCGTCAGTGATGCAGGTTTGCAGTGCGGCCACCTGGTCGTCGGTGCACACTTTTACAAAATTTTTATAAAGTGGATGTGTTGCCATCTGCGGATGCTTCTTTTGGCCGCAAGGTTTTGCAGGCTGCTGTTTAGAGGACCTGGACCTCTTTGAGAGTGTATTGTTTTTTAGGTGAGCTCCAGTTGTTTATGGTAGAGCTCTATGTTTTCTGATCGGCTATTGTTCGGCTCAGGAATTTTTTTTCTGATGTTTTCCCCACCCCTCATGTTTAACACTGCTTTGGGATGTCCCAATGGTTAAGAAGAATCAGATGCTGTGTCCGTCAAAGAACGAAAGAGAAAATTGGATTTTTGACTTACCGTAAAATCTATTTCTCTGATGTTCATTGTTTGACACAGCACTCACCCCTCTGTGGAGTAGGCTTTCTTCTCATACTGCTTGTAACAAAACTGAGTGCCTACAGCTGAGAGTGGGTGTATACCCCCTGGGACTGCCCATAAGCGTAGTCAAGCTTTTTCCTGCCTAGCGTCCTACTCCTGTAGGGGGCAGTAAAACCCAATGGTTAGGAAGAATCAGGAGCTGTGTCCTTCAATGAACATCGGAGAAATTGATTTTACGGTAAGTCAAAAATCTCACTGCATGTGTGAGTGCATAGTGTGTATCGGGCAAAGTGAGTCGTTTTAGTACTTTGATCACTTAATTTTAGGCTTCTCTTTACCTTTCCAAAGCCTCTAGCTTTTTATAGGCAATTGTAGGTACCAAACCAGCTGGGAAAAATAAACTTTCCCCTGGACATCTCTTTGAGTGATTTGGCTGGTGTAGCCCATAGAGAAGATTTCAGAGGAATTTAAGACTTAAAATAGTCTTTAATAGGTAAGATGCCTGAGCCATGTTTCATGATGATTAGGAACATTTTCAGTTATAGTGACCTATTGCAAACAGTTATACTTGCAGTATGCAGGTGGAAAATATTGCTTGTGTCACTGCAAAGTGTCCACAAATGACAAGAGGGCCCATCATGAAAGTGCAAAGAAACAAAATTGAACAAGGGGACCCATTAGGGGAGTGCTAAGGAGCAACATTATACATAACTATACATCGGGCTAGGTATATAACATTATCACACCATCAGTCCATAAATCAAATTGAACCAGACAAATAGATATACAAGTCCCTTAGTGTTATTTAGGAAAATAAAGTGCACTTGCCCATTAAATTCAGTAAAAGACAGGTGCTGCACTAGTGCTCAACTCACACTGGATGTGGACCACCTATCTCTAGTGTGGCCCCTTGTACTTATTGGGGAATGCACCCCTGGGTGATGCCTTTGGTGGTAGCCTTCTCAATGTGTTAGTCCCTGGACATGGACCTCCTATCGCTAGAGTGGTCACTTGAACTTATTGGGGGATCCACCCTTGGATGTTATCTTTAGTGGTAGATGTCTCGATGGGTTACTCCTCAGATAAGGAGGGGGAAAGAAACCGTGGAGGGATACCACATAGTGTAAAAGTGTAAGATTTATTTACATGTAAATACTAAAACAAATGTAGCAATGCCCCCTTGAGGACTGCTGAATTCTTCACCTTTTTGGGTCCCTCTGGGTTACCATTAGCAACTGCATGCAGAAACTTAACACTTTACTGTCCGGCTCAGTCAATGAACAGTCTGGGGGTTTTGCTTGTTTTATTATAAATAGGGATAGGAGAAGGGAAGAGTGGGATACTCCAGAATTGAACTATTTCCAGTTGATGAGGACTCCTATCTGAAGGTACAGCCAGTCTGCAGTTTCACATTGCCACTAGATGAATTTGAAGTGAAGTCTCTGTAATGAAGGCTTGATTTTGCACTATCTTCAGGGTACCCGCCTTGCACCCCCTTTCATTCCACCAGCTGACACCCGTCCTCTGACTACTCTATTTCGGCGTGTCCCCCTCACAGGTCAAGACACTATCCCTTGTACTCACGATACTGTTTTTCCAGGTTCTCCAGTGTCTCAACCCCTCTAGTCAACTCTCCTGGACCTCTGGGTTCAGCTCCTTCCTTCTGGGTCACCAGGCCAATGCACCGAGGCAGCAGTCTGTGCCAATCACTGGGGCTGTATCAAAGCCTGAGTATCCATTGGTCAGGTTTTCTTCACTGTCCAATATGCCTCCCTATTGTATCAGTGTGAAACACTCCCCTAGACCAGATGAATCACACACTGAGCACCATAAGCAGACCTAACTCACAAATCCTGCTCTCTGTTAAGCAGAAAGCAATATAGAATTTGCCTGCTGCTCCTCTGAAAGGCAGACAGAGCCAAAACTATACTCACTCTCTAGCATCTACCTAGGAGGGTGCTACACAAAGGTAAATTAACTCACATTTTAAGGTGCCTGTGACCTGGCACCCAGTATTTGCAGCATATGTATAACGGAATCACTCCAGCCGGTGTGTAGTGAGTACAGCAATTCGTGGCTCAGCGTGGTCCAGGTCCATGTGTAACATAGGCGGAAGTGATGTCACGGTGACACAACATGCCTGGCTTGTGCTTGCTGTTTGCCAAAAGGTAAGAGGTGTGTTGCATCATTGTAGGCCAGCTTCTCAGTAGGGTTGTGGTCTGGACTAGCCTTGGCTATACTGGTCTGTACTGCCATTCCAGTGTACATATTCTTTCGTTGTTTACTTACACCTGTGTTTTGACTCATTGTTTTCTTTGCATCGCCATCAATAATCTTTAGATGACAGACCACTATCCTTACATTCATCCTTAAGACAAAACGTCTTCTCCCAGCTTTCATTTAATTGTTCCCTCTGTGTTAAAGATCTATGCAGGCCCAAATTCATGATGTCTCCTCAGCCAAGTTTTGCAGTTTAATGAGGTTTTGATGTATTGATGTTTTTTTTCCCCCCACAGTGTGTGTCCTTGAACAGTGTTTTCTTGCAATTGACACATGAACAGATTTTGGCAAATTTAGAGGATTTCTGTAGGTCTTTTGAAGTTAATATAAAGTTATTTTTCTCAACTGTAGCACTGCTTACTGTTTTCTTGCTGTAATTCTTGAAGAACACCCAATTTTGACCATTTTTTACACACATGTTAAAAGGCCAGAAGGTTACTTCAAACCTCCATAACATTTATTTATATATATATATATATATATATATATATATATATATATATATAGATATTGTGGGAGATTAGCTCGGTGGCGGGTATGGATGACCCCTTTGGGGGGTGCGTTTACACAGGGAGATAGCCGAGAAGTGGTTGCAAACAACAGTTTGGTTTATTCATGCAATTTTCTTCACACAAGTGCAAGCGTCAAAAAACATCAAAATAAAATAAAACACAAAATAAATCTAGATTTGCTGTCTGCTTGAGAAAGCTGATTTGTGACATTGTCCAACTCAACCTGCAGTCGGTTTGCCTTCTCTGACAGCTTAGCACACAATCGGTCACCTTCTGACACCTTGACTTGCGATCCCTGCAGCTGTGCCTCTATTTTTTTTCTCTTGTGTTCAGAATCTCATTTTCCCTGCATAAGAGCCTTCACCTCTTTGGCTAGCTTCTGGGAATGAGAATGTAATTCTGCCACACAGGCTTCTTTCTTCTTTAGCTGCTGCTGGACACGTTGGGCTTCCTCTTTCCAACTTTCACAGTCCGTACGCAATTCATCTACCACATTGCTCAAAGTGGTGAGCTCATACACAGTACTCAGTAATTTAGCCTCTCTCTCACTTTTCTCCTTGTCGCTGAGAGACAATGTAGTTTTCAGAGCGACATTCTGTTCCTGCACACCCTGCAGGTCTATTTTGGTAGCTTCCAAAGACTGAAGACTTTTTTCCAGCTGACTACGCAACTCCAACATTTCACCCATACTTTGCTCCTGCAAAGTCTTAACTTCAATTTCCTTTTCCATGAGGATGGTATCTTTCTCCATTATAGTCTCTCTGCGTTTTTGCAACTCGGAAAAAAGAAGAGCAGTGAATTCTTCCCACTGTAACACCTGAGCCTGCAAGTTTCTATGCTCCATCCTAAGCAATTCCAGGGCGTTTTCCTTTTCTTCCATTTTCCGTTGCAAGGCATCCATCTCAGCCCTGCACACATAGTCGGTTTCCTCCAAACCGATTTCCTCCATTTGCTGCTGGCGTCTCTGTTTCCAGCCTGCCATGCTCTCTTGGTGAGCCTTTTGTTGAGCTGCAAAGCTCCGCTGAAAATCCACATTTGCTAGTGTTGCTAGGGACAACAACCTCTCTTTTTAGCAGATTCCGTTCAGGCATGGATGGGGCTCGTTCAGACGGTAACATCCCCTCCATCCATAGAATCCGGTCTCTCATTTCAGCTATCTTTCCATCTTTCAGGCGTTTTGATCGCCCCATCTTCAATAACCCCACAATAAATTTTTCACAGTCCAGCAAAAAATTTTGAGACCACTGTCTCTTTAAAGCCAGTAGCTTTTCACTCTCTTGCAGGATCTCCTTTCCTGCACACACAGTTTGTGCAGTCTCATGCACCAGACAAAGTTCATCAAAAATTTTGAGACCACTGTCTCTTTAAAACTAGTAGTTTTTTTTTTCTCTTTCAGGATCTCCTCTCCTGCACACATAGATTGTGCAATCTCATGCACCAGACAAAGTTCATAGAACATATGCACTTCTGTGCAGGGATCTCTGCTTCTGCCCGCATCCTCCACCATATGTGGGAGATTGGCTCGGTGGCTGGTATGGATGATTGGGGGGTGGTTGCAAACAACAGTTTGGTTTATTCATGCAATTTTCTTCACACAAGTGCAAGCGTCAAAAAACATCAAAATAAAATAAAACACAAAATAAATCTTTGCCACTGTGGGCGGCTACCTTCTCACATACAGGAACCTACCTACGGAGTCTGTCTCCAGCCTACTGTTGGGCAAACTTTGCTGATCCTACAGCAGACACTCAATAGTCCGTGTTTTTTCTTCACACAACAAATGTCCATTGATCATGTCCCTTTTCCTCTTCACATTGAACATGTCCCTCTGTTTGTCTCTTCACATAGCAAACAGGGCATTTATTTCTTTCCACATAGAAATAGTCCAAGACCTCACCTTGAGTAGTCTTCAGTCTTAATTAATTTCCCCTTCACACAGGAAATGTCCATTGGTTTCTTTTCACATAGAAACGATCCGAGACATCACCTCGAGTAGTCTTCACACTTGTTACCCTCCTCAGCGCACATCGCTTCAGGAGGTCTTCCCCATGCTCACACAGCTTTCAGGGGGCACACATCTGACTGTCCTCCTCTCTCCATGCCCACACAGCGTCAGGAGGCAGCAATCCTTAGGACTTCCTTTGGACAAATTATAGAGGCCTTGACTTCCTCATTCCGAACAGCTGAAGGCCTTTCAACTTCCTTAAGCCAGTTCTGGCTACCTTTGCAGCCGACACCCTATAGTAATTGGTGAATTTTCTAAACCAGTTGGAAATGTATCTCCTGTCTCTGACTACATCCACAGATTTACCTGACTTCCTGTCACAATGTATACATATAAACCAAAGAAGAGATCGGCACTCACGGGTCTTGAAAGGTGAACAGACAATGACGGTTTAATCAATGTTTCGACGAGGCACAAGCTTGTCTTTCTCAGGATGTATAGATATATACATATATATATTTATTACATATACTTTTTTTTTTTAAAGCAGAGACCCCGTAGAAAAAATGGTGAACGTTGTTTTTTTTGCATGCCACACAATAGTTGCACTACTGGTTATTAAATCTATATTTTTGGTTAAAGAAATCCAACTAATTTAATTTTAGTGCACACAAACACAATATAAAACCCAATTTTTGTTAAAATATAACAGTTAAGTAACTCAATACTAAATGTGTCAAGCCTCAAAATTGCATGCGACCTAGAATTGGCAAAAATCTATGGTAGCCAGCTCATTAGGTTAAAGCTAACTGTGAATGTCATGCTAGAGTTATTGCTGTCACTCCAGCGTGCGTGGTGATACAGAATTTGTGTCTCACGATTGTTTTTCATGCACGTTTGCATCCAATGTTCCTGGGGCTGTGGAAACCTTTAAACATTTTTTTGAAGTGTTTTTAATGTATTATTATTAAACTTTCATTTTATGAACATGTTTTTTATAATTTTTTTTTGCTATCACAGTGAGGCTTAGAGGCAGCTCCAGGGGTCCTGCTCCATTACTACTAAATAGAAGCAATTGTTTGGCCCTATAGCCATTCAAATCACTTTTATGCAAAAGCTGGCAGCCAGAAGTAAATATGCAAACAAACTCCTGGTTGCTATTACAGCACAGAGTTTACATACATGCTGGCGCTGCTGCTGATGTAATAGTCGACAGCAGCAAAGAGTTAAGGAGAATAGCCACAGTATTACAATTTCTTCACAGCCTGTCTTAAAGTGGATTAATGAGCACCCAGACCTGTAGAAATACTTCTGTGGACTTTTCAAAGCTTTGTGCATCTCTACAATTCTTCTAAAGCTCTGTGGAAATGGTTTTGATTGAGACATGGCTCTCATGAACAAAATCATTACTGAAAGAGCGCACTCTGTCCATCACTAAAGGTATGTGTGCCAGGACAACTTCAAACCTCACCTCAAATTACATCTCATTGATTGGAGTAGCTGATTGCAAATACCCTCATTTCATGGTATCCTTATCCTGCGGATATACTTACTACTTCCATCAAGAGTATTTTGATTGTTTAATCATGTATCCAAAATAGACATTGTAGTCAGATGACATAGAAGCTATTCATGCCAAAATCCAGGTAAAAGAAGGATTTTTTTCTTGAATATATTATAATATAAAAGTTTAAAAAAAAAAAAAAAATATATATATATATATATACACACACACACACACACAGTGCCTTGAAAAAGTATTTGTACCCCTTGAAATTTTCCACATTTTGTCATGTTACAACCAAAAATGTAAATGTATTTATTGAGATTTTATGTGATAGACCAACACGGTGGCACAGAATTGTGAAGTGAAAGGAAAATGATAAATGGTTTTTAAAGGTTTTGTAAAATGTTTTTTACAAATAAATATCTGAAAAGTGTGGTTTGCATTTGTATTCAGCCCCCTTTACTTTACTCTAATTAATACCCCTCACTAAAATCTAGTGGAACTAATGCCCTAATTAGTCACCTAATTAGTAAATAGAGTCCACATGTGTGTAATTTAATCTCAGTATAAATACAGCTGTTCTGCGAAGCCCTCAGATGTTTGTTAGGTTTTAACCTGCTGTCGGCTGAAAATGTGTTATAGGAGTGCAGAACGAATTGTACTCCTGTTATCCATAGAAGTACAGCCAAAAAAGCTTTGGCTATACTTTTCTTTTAAAGTTGAAAGAAACCTAAAATTAGGCCCCTTTCACTCGACCGCCAGTTTTCAGGCAGACCTGATTGGATTGGACAGAAGTCTATTTACACCCACCTATCTCCAATCCGATCTGCTAAAAAATAAATGGAAGGGGATCTGTGTAGGCGGATCAGTTCGGAGGATAGTTGGGTATAAACGGACAGCAGAGTAACTATTGCTATGCCCTCAATCAGTTCCTGTTTGTGTGACCGCATCATTCCTTTTTTTGTGGCCAGCCTAAGGCACACCTTTGCAATAATCATGCTGTCTAATCAGCATCTTGATATGCCACACCTGTGAGGTGGATGGATTATCTCGGCAAAGGAGAAGTGCTCACTAAAACAGATTTAGACAGATTTGTGAACAATATTTGAGAGAAATAGGCCTTTTGTGTACATAGAAAAAGTCTTAGATCTTTGAGTTTAGGTCATAAAAAAAGAACGGCAAAAACAAGTGTTGCGTTTATAATTTTGTTCAGTGTGGTGTATATGTATATATATATATATATATATATATATATATATATATATATATATATAAAACTCAAAAAATGAAAGGAACACTTTTTAAGTAGCAGAGGGGGTTTTTAATCAGTTTCAGCTGCTTTGGTGTTAAATAAATTAACAACAAGAGCAGTAGATGCCTGGGCAATAATGAGACAACCTCCAAAACATAATGATTTTACAGGTTAAGACCACTGAATTTTTTTCCCCCACTCATCTTTTCTGACTGTTTTTTACTAGTTTTGCATTTGACTAGGGGTAGTGTCGCTACTGGTAGCATGAGGGGATACCTGGACCCTATAGAGGTTGCACAGCTATTCCAATGCCTCCAGGATGGCACATCAATATGTGCCATTGCCAGAAGGTTTGTTGTGTCTCCCACCAGAGTCTTAAGAGCATGGAGGAGATTCCAGGAGACAGGCAGTTACTCTAGGATAGCTGGACAGGACCAAATTAGGTCCTTAACCCATCAGCTGGACCGGTATCTGCTCCTTTGTGCAAGGGGGAACAGGATTAGCACTTCCAGAGCCCTACAAAATGACCTTCAGCAGGCCACTGGTGTGAATGTCTCTGACCAAACAACCAGAAACAGACTTCATGAGGGTGGCCTGAGGGCCCAACATTCTCTAGTAGGCCCTTTGCTCACTGCCTGACACCATGGAGCACAATTGGCATTTGCCATTGAACACCAGAATTGGTAGATCTGCTACTGGTGCCCTGTGCTTTTCACAGATGGGAGCAGGTTCACACTGAGCACATGTGACAGACGTGAAAGGGTCTGGAGAAGCCATGGAGAACATTATGCTGCCTGTAACATTGTTCAGTATGACCGGTTTGGTGGTGGGTCAGTGATGGTCTGGCATATCCAAAGAGGTACGCAATGACCTCTACAAGCTAGACAATGGCACCCTGACTACCATTAGGTATTGGGATAAAATCTTTGGACACATTGTCAGACCCTACGTTGGTACAGTGGGTCCTGGGTTCCTCCTGGTGCACGACAATGCCCAGCCTCATGTGGTGAGAGTATGCAGCCAGTTCCTGGAGGATGAAGGAATTGATACCATTAAATGGCCCCCACGCTCTCCTGACCTAAATCCAATAGAACACCTCTGGGAAATTATGTTTTTGTCCATCTGATGCCACCAGATTGCACCTCAGTCTGTTCAGGAGCTCAGGGATGCCCTGGTCCAGATCTGGGAGGAAATATCCCAAGACACCATCCGTCGTCTCATTAGGAGAATTCCGCGACATAGTCAGGCATGCATACAAGCACGTGGGGGCCATACAAACCACTGAGTACCATTTTGAGTTGCTGCAATGAAATTTCAGTAAAATGGATTAACCTGCTGCATCATTTTTTTACTTTGAATTTCAGGGTGTCTTTGAATTCAGCCCTTTGTAGGTTGATAATTTTAATTTCCATTAAACGATGTGGCATCCTTTCCTCCCTAACACATTACCCAGTCTATATCAGTATAGATATCCAGCATGATATTTTTCCCTATTGAGATCTGATGTGTTCCTTTAATATTTTTAAGCAGTATATATATATATATATATATATATATATATATATATATATATAGGTGCATCTCATAAAATTAGAATATCATCATAAAGTAAATTTTTCAGGTAACTTATTTCAAAAAGTGAAACTCATATATTTTATATAGATTCATTACACACAGAGGGCCTGATTCATAGTACGGCGAATTGGCGTTTCGGCGTGATTTTGCGAAGCGGCGATTATTTAAGTCTGAAATTGGCATTCAAAGAACGGCGGGCGGAAAATAGCGCCTAGTGTGAGATTCATTAAGATGCAATATGGTCAGAGCGCGACTTAAAACCACGCCAGCTAAAAGCTCGACTAAAGTTTAGCCAAATTTTCCCCTGTACCCCCAAAAATCCCAAATCACTGTGGAAGGTGTGGAAGTCAATTTGGAGATGACTTGCGTTTAAAAAATCTCAAAAACTGACTTAGAAAGAGAGATATCTGCGAAAGTGTGGAAAGGTTAAACAGCTCCTCCAGCCGCGAGCTGCGAACTCGCGAATGTGCGCATGCGCAACGTCAAATTGGCTCAAAAAATTTCGCCAGCGCGATTTTGGGTCAATTTTTTTTTGAATACCGCTTGCAAATCCGCTGTCTCGCCCATAGAAAATGGCAAAAACCGGCGGAATTGGAAAAACATGCACACTTCCAACAAGGGATCCTTTAGTAAACACCATCACATTCCATACACCTTTCCTGCTAACTCCGAAATCATAGCAGTCAAATCTACAGTGTTTATATAGAACCTCCACATTCTCTGAAAAAACCCACAAAATATTACATTGGGGAATTGGTCGTCAGATAGAAAAAAAATAGATGTAAAACATATTTCAAAGAAAGATTATTAGCATTTCACACATATCAAGGAAATGTCACAATTTTGACAATATTTTATGTGTTTCCAAAGAATGTTTTTAGAAATATATTGCAAATACTACCTTTTCTTCCATATGGGTATGGCCAAGTGTTACCATTTTACTACACATTTAACTGAAGGTATATATATATATATCCCTTATACTTGGCTAATTAGCAAAGTATGCCCAACAAACAAATAGAGCTTTAGCTCACAATATTGCTACATATTGACTTTATGGGGCATCTTTTGTATTTTGTTCATGTCTTTGGATTAAAAGTTTGCTGATACACATGCCTTTTTCAAACATGAACAAAATTAATGATGTCAACATTTGGAGGATTGGAGATATCCAAGTGTTGCCCATACAGAGGGCACCTTCCGGATTCGAACTTACAAACCTACAGCAGGAAGGCAGACTCCCTAATCATTGTGCTATTTCTCAGTGAGCGTTGGGTGTTTTCCTCATGCCGTCAAAATGCTCACATGGGAACAGGGGCCATTGAACTGAATAGGATTGGATTTTTTGCCTGTTTTGGGAGCTGATCCTTGAGCTGGACAAATCCCCCTCAAACGCCCCCAAACGGGCTACGTTCACATGTACGTGTTTGTGGTCTGTTTTTGGGGCTTTTGTAGGTGATTTCATATAACAATGCCTGCCCAAAAAATGCATGTCAAAACGCCTGGGAAAACGCCAGCCAAAATGCACATAAGAACGCCTGATATAATTGCCACGCCAAATTTAGGGATGTTCATGAGTGATGAGTCAGATTGTTGGCTTACATATCTGGTCAATCGTCACAATCTCACTTCTCAAATCCCAAAAGGTGTGTTTCAATTGTTTCCCTAAATATATATTTCTCTCTCTCTCACGTAATTGTATATATATGTATGTATTCCTGTATCTAAACATTCTAAATAATGACTAGCAAACTTCAAGAGAGAATTTTTTCAATTCACATATACTATACACACCTACATACATTTCTATTCCTCATTTCTATTTCCCTTGTTTTGGCAACTGAGCATGCTCCAAAACACACAGGATACACACAGTTAATTTTTGGACTGGGCGTTACCATTCTGGGTGTGTTTGCTTGGATTATATATAGCTCACTCAGACATCAGGAAAGATTTGACCTACGAAGAGGTCCAATATATTTGTGTGTCACATGTTTTATGGGTAACATTTTTGGCCCTTTGTTATTTATGGAGGTGAGATTTGGCTGTGTTGTGTGTTGACTCTCTGTAAGTATTTATTGCTGTTAACATAATTCTGTCAATCTGCACATGCATCTGTTGATTATGGGCTCTTTGTCGATGTATATGGTCTAAATGTTGTACAAAGGTTGTTTTGGTTTGAAAAATACAAATGTAATAAACAGCATGTTTCCAATTTTTTTTTGAAAATGTCTTCATGTGTCTAAATAAAGTTTTCTGGTGTCCACAAATGTATGTATTTGTATTTCTTTTTCTAAGTTAAATCTGCTTAATGGTTGTGTATGTTCACTATTCGCGAATTCGCGAATATACAAAACCGCGTTCTCACATTTATACATGAAACCGGAAACGAAACTTTTGCTGCGTGCACACGTTTCCGGAAATTGTCCAGGCCCTGTCGTAAGTGTGCATCATGGCTCCTGCACTGTTTACAGACGAAATCGTGGCATTTGTGTGTAAGGTAAGGAGGGGGTGTGAGTGTGCAGGGTGCGGGATGGGGGATGGGGGATGGTGGCAGGGTGGGTCGCTTATCTAGCGGGTGTGCAAGAAACTTTTGGTCTGCTGATCTGCGCATGCACTTTC